>NC_044552.1:111560495-111890495 GCF_007565055.1 Rhinopithecus roxellana | reverse complement strand
GCACATGTGTGGCATTTTTATTTAATACATGTGGTTCTTAAGCGATTCACTAAATAGATAATGGGATTTGCAATCAGGTCTTACAATAGTTTGGTAAAATACAGCCTCACGTAATTGATCTATCCGTGCTTTAAATTATATTCTCAATTATATCATTGAGGCAAATATAAATAGGGACATATGTACAGCTAGTTGATTACATATATATAATGGAGTCCTGACCTCAAATTAAATTTATTAAAATGCTTACTATTTAGTTACTAGTTACTATTTAAAGGGAACTTTGCCACTCCCTTGGCTTTGAAGGTGACATAGATACTTGGATATTTGAAAGGCCTGATTATTTAAGTGGTAATGCTAACTTAGAGTTGTTACAGAATTATTCATAGAATAAATATGTCTTGAAATCCTCTGAAGAATAAAACATATTGCTGTTACATTTTATGCAACATTTAATTCAATGAATTTCGATTATCAACTGATACATGCCAGGGAGAGTTATATGCCATGAAAGGAATTATATGCTGCCAAAGGAAACAAAGGCCCAGCCCTTCTTGAGCTTCTAATCCCTATTGAGGGACATGCAATTATTCATCTTTTTAATACTATTTGCAGTGGGATAATTGCACTTGTAACTGACCAATTGTTGCCTCTTACTTTACAGCATTTTTGAGAACTTGAGTGCTTTTGATTATTTAATATGATAGAACTGACTCTAAGATAGGCAGAAGAGTTCCTTTGAAATGTATTTATAAATATATAGTAGACTTTTTGTCTTTTTGTTTATGTTTCAATGTCTCAAGGTAGAATTTTTTTCACCTTTCATTTTAAAATCAGGGAGTGCATGTTCAGGTTTGTTACAGGGGTATATTGCGTGATGCTGAGGATTGGGTACAACTGAACCCGTCACCCAATGAACATGGTATCCAATAGGTAGTTTTTCAAGCCTTAACCTCTTCTCTCCCTCCCCACTCTTGTAGTCTCCAGTGTCCATTTTTCCCAATTTATGTACATATGTACCAAATGTTTAGCTCCCATGTATAAATAAGAACATGCAGCATTTGGTTTTCTGTTCCTCTGTAATTCACTTAGGATAATGGCCTCCAGCTACATCCATGTTGCTGCAGAGAACATAATTTTGTTCTTTTTTATGGCTGCATAGTATTCCATGGTGTATATGTATCACATTTTCTTTATTCAATCCACCATTGATGGTCAACTTGGTTGATTCCATGTCTTTGCTGTTGTGAATAGTGCTGTGATGAACATATGCATGCATGTGTCTATTTGATAGAATCATCTATTTTCCTTTGTGTGTATACCCAGTAATGGTATTGGTGAGTCAAATGTAGTTCTATTTTTAGCTCTTTTAAAAATCTCCAAACTTCTTTCTACAATGGCTTAACTAATTTACATTACCACCAAACTGTACAAGCATTCCTTTTCCTCTGCAACCTCGCCAACATTTATTTTTTTGACTTCTTGATAATAGCCATTCAGACTAGTGTGAAATGGTATCTCATTGAGGTTTTGTTTTGCATTTCTCTGATGATTAGTGATGTTGAACATTTCTTTCTTTTCTTTTCTTTTTTTTTTTTGAGATGGAGTCTCGCTCTGTCGCCCAGGCTGGAGTGCAGTGGCGAGATCTCGGCTCACTGCAAGCTCCACCTCCTGGATTCACACCATTCTCCTGCCTCAGCCTCCCGAGTAGCTGGGACTACAGGCACCCGCCATCACGCCCGACTGATTTTTGTATTTTTAGTAGAGATGGGGTTTCACCATGTTAGCCAGGATGGTCTCGATATCCTGACCTCGTGATCTGCCCACCTAGGGAACATTTCTTTCATATGTTTGTTGGCTACATGTACGTCTTCTTTTGAGAAGTGTCTGTTCATGTCCTTTGCTCACTTTTTAGTGGGGTTATTTGTTTGTTGCTTGTTGATTTGTTTCAGTTTCCTATAGATTCTGGGTATTAGACCTTTGCTTGATGCATAGTTTGTGAATATTTGCAAGGTATAGTTTTAATGATAGAATTCAGCAAAGAGAATTTGTAAATTTCTCAAAAGAGCAAGATGACTATTGGATGATGCAATAGGAAATCTGATTATCGCTTGGACTGTGAACTGAAATGGGAAAAACTCCACCTCATACACAATAAGATAAACATTACTGTCTTCATGATGGACTTATGTATCTGCTTTTACTTCAGGACACACAGGTGCCATTTTATTTACATGTTTCCTTTTTCCTTTCCATATGTATTTATTATGTATGCTATTCCTCCCATTTGTATTCATTTCTGTTTTGTTGTGTTGTCCAGTTTGATACATGATAATTATACTTTCATCCAGTCTTTGTTCCCACCCCCAAAACAGATGGGATAATAAATGAAATATAGTGCTGGAATAGGAGAAATTCTTAAAATGATGTTAACAGGAGCCATTTATTTTTTATGATAATTAGCACTTGTTGTTGTCATGGATGAATGCTTTTAAACACCCTGAAAGTCTGTTATAGCTCTGAATGATGTCCAAAAATGATGGAAAAGAATTGGCTTCAGAAACAAAGCTGTGTTTCTGTCAGTCATTTTGGAACATATGATTCATTTTAAATATAAACTAAAAATAAGTTGGCTAGATGACAGCTTGTAAGCAATTCCAGAATAAGTTGTTCATATTTGCTTTAAAATCCCTGTGTTTCATCTTTGTTTATAGATCAGCAGTCCATTAACAAAAAAATTCTGGACTGGTAAACAGAAGCTTGGGATTCTATTCCCAGTTTTGCTACTAAATTACTGGTACAACTTCAGAAAAGACAAGAAGGGAATGGAAATGACTGCAGACGTGAGCTATAATGCACTATGAATTGACATTGTGGTAGTTGCTGTCACATAAACTATTTCACTTAATCTTCAAAACAATTCTACATGTCACAAGAGAAACAGGTGATCATGACATCATACCTGTTATCTCCAGTGACTGACTCTCCTGCCCACCAGAGCCTAAACCACAAATATGAATGTCTTCCTTGATTCTTTTCTTTTTTTGACTCCACAATAATTGGTTGTCAATTCTATACTTGTATTATCTCTCAAATCTTTTATTTTTTTCCTACCCCCTACCACCTCTTAGGTCGAAATCACCTCCCTCTCTCAGCTGGATTATTAACAGCCTTCCAACTGGTCTCCCTTTTTCTAGTTTCTCCATTGCAGTTAGTGTAATTGTTTTAAAAATGCAAATCTGAGTAATTTCCCTCTTAATAGCTTCTCATTCCTCCAAGGCATTTTTAAGAAGACTTATAATGCTTGATGTGATCTAGCCTCTGTACTTGTCCAGTGATATTTGTATACAAATCCCCCACCAATTTATTTCAAATTGATCCAGTAGACACCTTTCAGTTGTTGAAAATAATATTCTGTTCATCTGGAAAACTCTCTTTCTGATCCTATTCCTCATAGCCACCAAGTGCACACACATGCATGTGCACATTTGCACAAACACACTCATGCATACCATCTGGCTTGGGTGTCACAAAGAAAGGCTGCCCTGACCCCTGCTTTCAAGTCTGGAATAGGTCCCAAACACATCTCAAAGGACCATGGAAACTCCCATGACCATCCCCACCCCCATGAGAACTCTCATCACACTCTGAATGGCTTTTCTTGGGTAGATCTTCTACTGGATCAACCACACATCTGAGCAGGGTGAACCCTAAGGCTGCTCACTGTTTTATCACCAGCATCTAGAATGTTGCCTGGTTGTGGAAGTACCTTAATACTTCTTAATAATAGGACAATGTGTTATATCTATTTTTAAGCAAGATAATTCCAGTGAGTTAAGTATTCTGCCCAAAGTCAAATTTGGTTAAGTAGCCTTTAACTACTTGCCATGGAATAAATAGATTCAACCATAATTTTCAGATATATGGACATGACTTTTATGATTTCAAAAATTTTATAAGAAAGTTAGAGTGGATTGTGTTTGTTTCATTTCAACTGCAATTAAACGTATATATATATATATGTGTATGTGTGTGTGTATGTATGTATGTATGTTTGCATATTTATTTGAGCAATTATTTATTAAATTTCTGTATACCAGTTGCTATCTTAGATGGAGGGGACAAGAATTATAGATAAAACTTTGACCTTCTCCATAGGCTCAGAGTAGAGTAAGTTGGGAGAGAATAACACTACATTCTAGTGTAACAGGTGCACAGAGAGGCAAGAAAACAATATCATGGAATCTTAGGAGAAGAAGCTGCCTGGAAAGGATGGAGAAGAGTTTTAGAGAAAGTGACATTATTGTAAAATTATCATGAAGGGTAAGTAAAAATGCTGCCACTGGAGAAGAGTCCAAAGGGTGCAACATGTGTAAATGTGAGGATGCCTGAGGGAGACAGTTTGTCAGGAAATTGTAAGCACTTCATTATGACTAACAGAAACAAGGAAGATGAGGAATGATCAATGGATTTTACAAAAAGCTAGCATAGGTAATATCACAAAGAGTTTTTTTACTACCAAGTCCACCTTTGCTTGCGCATCCTGCCCTGGAATCTGCCTGGGTATAGCAATATCAGTGATGTTTGTGTGATGTGAGCCTGCTTTCAAACCACCATGGAATGCCTCAAAAATTGGCATATATCCATTCATCATTTTCCTGGAAACTCAGAAAAGGACATAGAGGGCCATCTGTCAGTCTAGGCTATTGTGGTTACTATGGTCTTTGGTGTCAGGACATTCTAGATTGAAATCCTGACCTTGTTATGTAGTTTTTAGCAAGGGATTTGACCATTAAAACTCTGAGAACTGATGCATGTATGAGGTGAGGATAATATGTATCATACTTCACAGGATTGTTGTCATGTAAAGTGGCTCATAGAGGAAACATACCAGGAATTCAAAACTTTCAACAATATAAATGCTGTGGGCCATGTGCCATTTTTTCTTCACTAAACTCTATGATAAAGAAATTATTATTAATCTCACAATTTTTGAAATTGATACATGTTTATTATAGGAAATTCAGGAACTACAATAAAGTTTAATAAAAATAAGATACAACAATCAAAATTTTTACTATCAAGTTCATCATTTTAGATTTCTTTCCATTCTATTTCTCTACAAACACACACACACACACACATACACACGAAGAGCATATCATTTAGAGTTCTGCGAAAAAAACAAGCAGCACATAGCTTGTAATCCCACTGTTTTAATATCAGAAAACTCAGATGCAGTGAGTTGAAGTAATTTGCCCAAGATTACATAACACATAAGTTATAGATCTGGGTTTCGAAACTAGGCAGTCATCTTTAGAATCCACTCTGTTAAATACTGTGACAAGATGTTAGTTGTTGTTTCATTTTGTGAGGTTTTTTTTTTTTTTTTTTTTTTGGCTCTTTTAAAAAATCATTACTTTAAGCAAGATAATGGCATGATTAGAACTATTTTTGGTAATGGCTTTCTGACTGCACTATGGGGAATGTGTTGGGAATATGAGATATGGAGAGCAATAGGGCAACACTGGAAGCAGGAGAATTCCTGAATTAGCCAAGTTGAAAAGAGATGACAGTTTCAGTTAAGGTTTTGATGGAATAATGCTGACGTGAAGAATTCTAAGAGGATTTAGGAGATACAGATTGTAGAATTTAGTAAGTGGATGCCAGGGAGGAGTGATGAAGACAGGAGATAAGAATTACTCTATGTTTCTAGTTGGGGATACTGATCAGTAGCACATTTATCTAGAAGGGGAAAACAAGAAAAAGAGCTTCAAGAGAGAAGATGATGTCTGCTTCTTAACATAAGAAGTTTGAAACATCTATGAAATATTCACTTGCTATCATTCAGTGGCATTGGATGTATCATAAATACATCTTAAAAATAGGAACTCGGTCTTGGCAGGCATATAATGCTTCCATTGGCATTTTGCTGTGCCCTTCATTTGAACTTCTTTGTAGTATTAGGAAATGAAGAAAATCAACAAAAAACAATGAAACAAAAATAGGGTGATAGTACAAAAGAAAGGGGTTATTTGGTGGGCAGCCATGGAGATAAATATAGACATGAGAAGAGCTTATGGACAGAATGTACGTTCTTTTAGTTAGTGAAGGAAAAGCAGAAATATTTTCAGAAATTGTAATATTTACCAACTTGAGCCTTGACTAATTTCTATGATATGATCACAAGAAAAAAAAAAAAAAAAAAAAAAAAACGCCAAAGCTTTTATCTTAAGCAAAAACAAAAACATTTTCTTAAAACACTAACTTTATTCATTTGGATGAAGTATATTTATAGACTGCTTTAGATACATTTTTGTGTGCTTTTGGAGTTAGCATAGTATAATTGAAAGTCAATAGTGAAAACTCATTTTATTTTATCTTGCACATATATTTAAATAGGATAAAATAAAATTAAAGTTAATATAAAAATACATATTCCTGGAAGACCCTAATTTTTGAATAAGATAATTTTTATATTATCAAGCATACAATCAAATAATTCCAATTTTATTTTAGGGAGTGGGGTAATTTGGATCTCAGATGATTATATGTTGCACATTTTAAATACAAGCTTCAAGTGCTGTGTTCTCTAATTCCAAGTACAAATACAATTAGAATTATGAGTTAAACTTAATTATTTGGATATAGTTGATTACATAGCTTGGTGTAGTAGTATTTCCACACAGTTGGTTATGCTTGAACTTATTTTTTATTTCTATTTAAGCAATCATAAAAAATGTTTTAGAAAAAAATTAAGATGGATTAAAGACTTAAACATAAGACCAAAAACCCTAAAAACCCTAGAAGAAAACCTAGGCAATACCATTCAGGACATAGGCATTGGCAAAGATTTAATGACTAAAACGATGGCAAGAAAAGCCAAGATTGACTAATGGGGTCTAATTAAACTAAACAGCTTCTGCACTGCAAAATAAACCATCATCAGAGTGAACAGGCCACCTGCAGAATGGGAGAAAATTTTTGCAATCTATCCATCTGACAAAGGGCTAATATCCAAAATCTACAAGGAACTTAACCAAATTTACAAGAAAAAACAATCCCATCAAAAAGTGGGTGAAGGGGCCGGGTGCGGTGGCTCATGCCTGTAATCCCAGCACTTTGGGAGGCCAAGACAGGCGGATCATGAGGTCAGGAGATCGAGACCATCCTGGCTAACACGGTGAAACCCCGCCTCTACTAAAAAAAATACAAAACTAGCTGGGCGAGGTGGCGGGCGCCTGTAGTCCCAGCTACTCGGGAGGCTGAGGCAGGAGAATGGCGTAAACCCGGGAGGCGGAGCTTGCAGTGAGCTGAGATCCGGCCACTGCACTCCAGCCTGGGTGACAGAGCAAGACTCTGTCTCAAAAAAAAAAAAAAAAAAAAAAAAAAAAAAAAAAAAAAAAAAAAAAAAAAAAAGTGGGTGAAGGATATGAACAGACACTTCTCAAAAGAAGACATTTTTGTAGCCAACAAACATATGAAAAAAAGCTCATCATCGCTGGTCATTAGAGAAATGCAAATCAAAACCACAATGAGATACCATGTCATACCAATTAGAATAGCAATCATTAAAAAGTCAGGAAACAACAGATGTTGGAGAGGATGTGTAGAAATAGCAATGCTTTTACACTGTTGGTGGGAGTGTAAACTAGTTCAACCATTGTGGAAGATATTGGTGATTCCTCAAGGATCTAGAACCAGAAATACCATTTGACCCAGTAATCCCATTACTGGGTATATACCCAAAGGATTATAAATCATTCTACCATAAAGGCACATGCACACATATGTTCATTGCAGCACTATTCACAATATCAAAGACTTGGAGTCAACTCAAATGCCCATCAATGATAGACTGGATAAAGAAAATGTGGCACATATACACCATGGAATGCTATGCAGCCATAAAAAACGATGAGTTCACATTCTTTGCAGGGTCATAGATGAAGCTTGAAACCATCATTCTCAGCAAACTAACCTAGGAATAGAAAACCAAGCACAGGATGTGCTCACTCATAAGTGGGAGATGAACAATGAGAACACATGGACACAGAGGGGGCACATCACACACTGGGGCCTGTCAGGGGGTGGGGGGTTATTAGAGGGATAGCATTGGGATACCTAAGGTAGATGAGGGGTTGATAGGTGCAGCAAACTACCGTGGCACGTGTATACCTATGTAACATACCTGCATGTTCTGCACCCGTATCCCAGAACTTAAAGTATAATGAAAAAAAAAAAAAAGAAAAGAAAATTATTTCTTGGGTTCTGATTAAATGACAGTGAATATTTACAAATATGTTCATAGGACTAATTCTCTAAGTTTTAAAACCTTTAAAATACATGCCAGCACTGAAAGACAAAAATAAAAGTTTGAATCCATAACAATCACACAATTCATGTTTCTGTAGATAGTGAAATAAATACATACTAGATCTAAAGATATAGAAGGAGCAGGTCTTGTATCAAACCTCAATAATATTTGCATTTTGTGGGGGAAAAATAAGAAGGAAGAATAATTCTGGTGATAGTCAAACACTGCCATTTTTTAATTTACATTTTTCTAAATTTAAGCATATTGGCATGCACATTTTTGGTAGGTACTGCCCTCCTGCCCACTACAGCCTTACCTTGTTCTTGGCCATCTTCCTTTCTGTGTGGTGAAGTGGGAAGGATAGTTCTTGTATCATCTCTCTGAAACACTTGAAAATGTTGACTATTCATTTTTTCAGGGCAAAAATAAAATTCTTTTGCTTTGGCTTCTTCACTGTCATTCTATCTGTGTTACTTCCTTCTTTTTGGCCATTTATTCACATTCTCATACTCTTAAACTCCTTTTTCTTTTCCTATTTCTTAACTCAAGATGTTCAAGATTTTATTCCCAGTCTTCTTGTCTTCTTATTGTTTACCTCGTTCCCCCTAAAACCTTTCACCTGACTCATGTGTTCCTGCACCTGTATGCTGTAGACTCACCGATCTACATCTTCAGTTGTTTGTACTGACCTCCATACTCACAGTTCCAGCCATCACTGATCATCTTTATTTGAATGCCTCACAGGTACATATAATGCAACATAACAAAACCCAAACTCAGTATCTTTGCACCAAATTTGCTTTTTTCTCCTGAATTTCCCTCTTTATTGGGTTGCCCACATCAGATCCCTAGTGATCATTCTAGATTCTTTCCTCTCTCTCTCACCCTCTATTTTCAATTGATCACTTAGACTTCTCATTTTTATCTCACATTTCTCAAATTTACTCCTAGCTTCTATCCCTGTCTTAGTTAATATCATTTAGTGCCTGAACCATGACCTGCCTGCTGCTCTATTTAAATGCATCTGCCTGACATAGAGAAAAGGGTCTTTTTTGGAAATGATAGTCTCATCAGGTCATTCCCAAGCTTAAAGCTGTTCATTGTCTCCCCAGTTAGGAGAAAAATGAATTGTTCCTCAGCATGACACATACAGTGTCCATCATTGACACTCTCATACCTCTCTGATGTTAAATTTCTGGTACTCCTCCTCTTAATATTGTGCTACAGATTTCCTTGAATAATTATAGCTCTCCCTTACCAAGCATGCTATGCTGTCTCAGTCTCTTTGCTGTGCACAAGTTGTCCTCTCTGCCTGATGTGTCTTTCCCATTTGGTGGCCTATTCATCACCTTTAAGATGTACCTTAAAATAGTCTTGTTAAGTAAACTTCTCTGACTCCTGTCCATGTGTGAATGGATAACTCTATTCCTTTGTGTAACTATTTTATCTACTAAAGTAACTCTTGCATCATGCAAGAATATTATTTCAAAATATTTAGAAATATTCTAATATTTAGAATATTATTTCTAAATATTTATAAATTATTTCTTAATATTCTAAATATTATTTCTTGATGCAAGAGTTACTTTAGTAGGTAAAATAGTTCATCTTCATTTCTGTAGTAAGTCTTATTTTTAGCACCCTCACATAAGAGTAATTTAGCAGGGGTGATGCTGTCCCGGTCATGGAAGCTCTAAATCTCTTACAATTTATTTATCTATTTATTCATTTACTCATTTTTTTATTACTTTATTTACTCCACAAATAATTATCAAGTATCTAGTATGTGTCAGCACTGTTCTAGTTACTGGAGATATATAAGTAAACAGAACAGACAAAAATTCTTTGCCTTATGGAGCTTACATTCTAATGTAAGGCGATAAACAATAATAAATATATTTATGCTATAGTATCAAATGTGATAGGTGTTATGAAGAGAAATAAAGCAGGAGAGATGTGTAAGGAGTATATTGGAAGAAATATTGCAGTATTAAGTAGAGTTGTCAGAAAATACCTTACTTAGAAAATGAAATTTGAACTAAGACTTGAATAAACTAAGTAATTATGCCATATCAAAAAGAAAAGTGTTTCAGAAAAAGCAAGGAGGAAAAATATAACCAAGGGGAAAACAGATTAAGAATTTTGAGCCAAAGGAGCCATGTTTTAGTTTTGATGATGAGTTTTGGGAAAATCTAAAAACCAAAGGAGACTTTTATGACATCTGTCATTTGTTTTATGTGTGTGCGTGTGCCTGTGTGTGTATGTAGATCTGTAGATATATGATTACATATGTATATGTTTCATTACTGTTTTAGTAATAGTAATGTCATTTCTTTTAAAATAGCTTTGTGTAAGCCTGGGCAACATGGTGACACCTGGTCTCTACAGAAAAAAAAAAAATATATAGTTAGCTAGGTGTGGTGGCACTCACCTGTAACCCCAGATACTCAGGAGGCTGAGGTGAGATGATTGCTTGAGCCCAGGAAGTTGAGGATACAGTGAACTATGATTGCACCACCCTACTCCAGCCTGAGCAACAAAGTGAGTTTCTGTCTCAAATACACAAACAAAAAATAGTTCAGCATATGGACTTGTCCATATAAAAGTTCACTTTGTTGTTTTTGTTGAGAAGGAGCCTCGCTCTGTCACCAGGCTGGAGTGCAGTGGCGCTACCTTGGCTCACCGCAACCACCCACCTTCCAGATTCAGGCTATTCTCCTGCCTCAGCCTCCTGAGTGGCTGAGACTACAGGCATGTGCCACCATGCCTGGCTAATTTTTGCATTTTTAGTGGAGATGGGATTTCACCATGCTGGCCAGGATTGTCTCGATCTCCTGACCTCATGATCCACCCACTTCAACCTCCCAAAGTGCTGGGATTACAGGCGTGAGCCACCGCATCCGGCCAGAAGTTCATTTTTATATATTAGTTGCATAATAATGATTGTAGTCCATAACACTGGCCCCTAATAATTGACAGCATTGATTTTTAATTGCAACAAGATTTCAGATAAAGAGGAGAAATAATTCTAACATGGTCATTTGTCTAATAGTTAATTAAAAATAAGTGATTCTGTATTAGAAATACCTCTAAAAAATTCTAGGTCCTATCTGGATTAAATTTAAACATAGGTTTGATACATGTGATTCACTAGGTCAACATAACTGTCTTTTAAAATCAGTTTTCTGGCTGGGCATGGTGGCTCACGCCTGTAATCCCAGCACTTTGGGAGGCCGAGGAGGGCAGATCACTTGACGTCAGGAGTTGGAGACCTGGCCAACATGGTGAAACCCCGTCTCTACTAAAAAGTACTGAAATTAGCCAGGCATGGTGGTGCATGCCTGTAATCCCAGCCACTCGGGAGGCTGAGGCATGATAATCACTTGAACTCAGGAGGCAGAGGTTTCAGTGAGCCTAGATTGTGCCACTGCACACCAGTCTGGGCGAGACAGCGAGACTCCATCTCAGTAAATAAATACCCACATACCTACCTACCTACCTACCTACATACATACATATAGTTTTGTTTTCTGGGACCTAATATTTGCTACTCAGCTTTCTATAAACTTTTACCTTGTTTTAAATATATGGTACATATGGTATATTCAGAGATAACATTATCTAAGAATCTAACTTTTTCAGAATGCAAGAAAATAATTAAAACTCAAATTCTAGACAGGCTAATTGTCCAATCCAGAATTCTTCCAAGTTAGAAGTGGAATAGTGTCCACTAGGATAGTATTTCAGTGACTCAAAAAGGAACCAAAGAAATAACTTTTGCATGAATGCATTAAATGCATACTAATAATATCTTGTTACAAACAGAATTCTAACAAACCCTAATGAAAATACAAAGCCTAACATGCACCTCTTCTTATCCCCAAAGGAATTATTTTACTATTCATAAATACTTATATTTTTGTAAGCCCAGTAATCTTTCTTTTGAGAAAACGAAACTTACTGTGTAACATATATTACAGTTGTAACTCAAAGCACTGGTTTTTAAATGTAATTCATAACAGGGAATAAAATATCTGGGCTACTGTTAAAACTAAAGATTCCTAGGCAAATCTCTATAATTTAGTAACTCTAGAGTTATATTCAGGTGATTGCATTTGGAAACATAGCTAATTGTAGTAGGTATTCCTCACATTTACCAATATCTCTGGTTACCTTCACTTCTAAACCTCAAAGAGTTGCAGTTTCCAAATCCTTGGTGTGGCCAAGTGGATTACTTTAGCTGATGAAATGTGATAAGCGGTGTTGTTCACTTCCAGGTGGACGCATTTAATTGCCTTGCTCTCCCTCTCCGACTCATTCTTTCCGCAACATAGCAATTGTGCGCAAGTTCAAAGCATTCTAAAATATTGCCAAAATATAAAAGATTGCTACCCTGGAGAATTATCTGGACCTACAGCAGACCTGGCTTTTATGACATATGAAATCCTGTTCTGTTAAATCACTGTGATTTGGGTGGGGGGATGATTTTTGCTATAGTATAACCTAGTCAAGTGGTTGTTGAATTTCAATGTGTATTAAAAACGTTAGGAAGGCTTGATAAAGCACTGCTTGCTAGACTGACTCCCAGTTTCTGATTTCACAGGTATAGTTGTGGCCTAATAATTTCTTTTTCTAATACGTTTCTGGGCAATCATGATGCCGTTAGTTTAGCAACCCTACTTGAGAAACACTGATCTAGCCAATCTTGACTAATATACAAATTTTCATATTTTGAAACAAATTGACATTCAGTCGAACTGATCAATATGATAAACAATGGCCTCATTTTGTATGTAAAACAAATTTAAAATGTTTAAACAAGCATAATTTTTTAGTAATTTAACTCTGACAAAATTATTAATCCCTTCTTAAAAACACTTGTCTGAACTTCAACACTGAGTAGCAATTATTCTGCTAAATATTCTTGTCCTTAAGAGTATTCAAAATGACTTTAAATGAGCTTTAATATGAAGGAAGAACATTCCCCTGTGAATACAGTATAAATTATGAAGTATAAATTGAGATTTAAAACAATCTGGTATACTAGAATGTTTTATAATATCCATTTCATATAAATTTATAAATAGTTTTACTTTTTAATTTAACTTTTAAAGAATGTACAAAAAGTACTAATTAATTACATGTGTAATGATTCTGACTTATCATTTAAGTATTTTTTTTAAATCCCCCTTTTTACTTTCACAATGAACTTTTTATTCAATTGAAATAATTGAGTTGGCATTAAAGAAAGAAAATTAAGTCAGCCCTTAAAATCTTAACATTCACTTGTTAATTACCCTATTAATAACACAATGAAAAATAACAAGCTATAATTCCTTTTCCAAAAATATGGCTGAAGGTCAGAGAGCTGTCTGGCTGGCATATTGAGAGACCAAAAATTACAAATGATGAGCTTTTTTTTTTCTTTTAAATATCATCAGATGCCATTAGAAATTCAGCAAAGAGACTAGATCAATATTTTAAATATAATTTTAAACATAATTTTTCCTATTATTAAAGAAAACAGCTACTATATATTAGGAAATAACCTAGCAAAGATATTTGTATTTGTGTGTTAAGAAGACAAATCTAAAGGGTTTCCAAACATTGTCCAGGTCTGAGCTTTTACACTATTGAAAAAGGATTCCATGTGCTTATAGCCTCCAGCAAAGATCAAAGAGCATTCACAGAGCCTACTGGAAAACCAGAGATAAATAGAATCGTTTTCTCTGCCATTAAACAATAATTCTTTCAAATATCTTTTTTCTTTTATGTGGAGTAGAGTAAATCCAAATTATGCAGGACAAAATTTATATGCACAGTGAGTGATCTATTGTGGTATTGTTTACATATTTATATATGCATTTTTCTTGGTACAATTTAATTTTTTGTTGTAGCTGCTTCACTATTTAGGAGAATAGAATTGGTTACCAAAGACTTTGTAAAACAGTTCTATAATACTATAATACTCATTTAATATACATATATAAATAGTTTTACTTTTTAAATTAACTTTTAAAGAATTTTGCAAAATAAAACAAAATTCTGTCTCAGAGTAGAGACACTTAAACATTTGTAGTTTTCTTAGAACATGTATAACAATACCATAATCTTGTATTCAGGTTTTTAAAATTTGTAATTGTGGTAAAATACACATACAATTTGCCATCTTAACCATTTTTAAATGTACAATTCAGTAGTGTTAAAAAATTCACATTGTAGTGCAAGCAATCTTCAGGACATTTTCATCTTGCAAAACTAAACTGTACGCACTAAACAACCATTCTCCATTTCTCTTTCAATAGTCTCCAGAAACCACCATTCTGCTTTCTGTTTCTATGAAATTAACTACTCTAGATACTTCATATAAATCAAATTATACAATGTTTGTCTTTTTGTACTGGTTTATTTCACTTAAAATAGCATTTTCAAGGTTCATCGATGTTGCTATGTTGTAACGTGTCAAAATTTTCTTCCTTTTTAAGGCTGAATAATATTCCATTGTATGTGTCACATATTCTTTATCCATTCATTCATCAAATACTTGAGTTGCTTCCACCTTTTAGCTATTATAAATAATGCTGCTATGAACACGAGTAAACAAATATCTCTCTGAGGCCCTGTTCTCAATTCTTTTCATTATATACCCAGATGTGGAATTGCTGGATCATATATTATTCTATGTTTAACTTTTTGCGGAACCATCATACTGTTTTCCATAATGGATATAACATAATTCCTACCAACAGTGCACAAGAGTTCTAATTTATCCATATCCTCACTAACATATATATATATGTTAGTGTGTGTATATATATATGTTAGTATAACATATATATATAAATTGTATTCATGTTGATGGGTGTAAAGTGATATCTAACTGTGATTTTGGTTTGCATTTCCTCCATGATTAATGATGTTAAACGCATTTCTATATTCTTATTGATCATTTGAACATTTTCTTTGGGGAAATGTTTAAGTTGTATGCTGATTTTTAAATTTTAGCTGTTTGATTCATTTGTTGTGGAGTTTCAGTAATTCTTTCTATATTCTGGATATTAACCTACTATCAGATATATTATTTGCAAATATTTCCTTCCATTCCATGGGTTGCCTTCTCACTTTGTTGGTTGTGTCCTTTGATGCAAAATTTTAAATTCATAATCCAGTTTATTTTTACTTTTTTTTAAACTTATGCTTTTGCTGTCATATTTAAGGAATCATTGTCATATCCAATGTCATGAAGATTTCTCCAATTTTTTTTTCTGAGGGTTATATAGTTTTACATCATACATTTAGGTTTCTTATGTTTTTTTGAATTAATTTTGTTTCCTTCTTGAAGAATAAGGGTCCAACTTTATTCTTTTGTATGTGGATACACAGTTTCCCTAACTCTGTTTATTGAAAGACTATTCTTTTGTCATTTATTGACCACATATGTTAGAGTTTATTGTTGAAAATTATTTGTTGAAAATGAAAATTATTTTACCACATATGTGAGACTTTATTTCTGAGCTCTCTATTTTATTCTATTGGTTTATATGTCTGTCTTTGTGCCAGTACCATACTGTTTTAGCTAGCTTTGTAGTAAGTTTGAAATAAAAAACTATGAGATCTCCAACTTTGTTCTTTTTCAAGATTGTTTTGGCTAGTCAGGATTTCTTGAGATTCTATATGAATTTTTAGATGAGTTTTTCTGTTTCTGAAAAAAAAATTGGAATTTTTATAGAGAGTACATTAAATCTATAGATCATTTTGAGTAATGTACTCAGATTTTTAAAACCTAGGTAAATTTGAGTTATATTAAAATATACTTTGTAAGTAAAACATTTGTCAATTTATAAGTCTATTTAGTAGCCAATCAACTGACATAGATTCTTTCTATAGCAGTACATTTGCTGCTTCAGTTACGATCCACCACATTCTTTAATTTGAGCCCAGTTCCTTATTAGTTTGAAAATTATTTTTTCTTTATAAACTTTATATACTGATGACATGGACAACTATACAAAGTAATATCGTATCAAGCACTTTCTTGGCCAAAGAAGAACAAATGTGAATAAGATGTTTTGATTCTCCAAATACTTAAACACTAGTGTTGCAAATAAATTTTAGTACAGTAGGATAAATGCTAAAAGAGAGTTATATAAAAGTGTTATGGCAAACTGGAAGTTGAAATCAAGGAGATCCAGCTGGTTGGAGAAAGTAAACAGAGATGACATTTAAATTGGGTCTCAAATAATGTTAAGAGTAGGTAAGACAGGAAATGCAAATGTACAGAGCTGTGAAATGGTATGGTGAACTGGTAGCATGATGAAACATCTACTGTGGTTGATACACCAGACATCATCTAGAGATGCCCAAGAATAAAGACAAGTGGATCAAAAGAGATCATGAAGAGATTGGCAAGACTGAAAATCAGAGCATATAACCACGTAAGACTAAAGTAGGTTAGTCACCAGCAACCCTGTAGAGGAGGCTGTGGCTGGAATTTGAAATTATTAAATATCACTGTACAGGTTGGAGGCATAAATAAGTTCCAAAGAACAGTCTTGGTTTAGGCTTCATAATGCTGCTTACCAAGAATCAATTAACTTTTTAGGAAAAAGTGATATAATCAATTTTTAAGTATGGAATTTTTATTTTTTTTCATTTTTTTTTTATTATACTTTAAGTTCTAGGGTACATGTGCATAACGTGCAGGTTTGTTACATATGTATATTTGTGCCATGTTGGTGTGCTGCACCCATCAACTCGTCAGCACCCATCAATTCATCATTTATATCATGTATAACTCCCCAAGGCAATCCCTCCCCCCTACCCCCTCCCCATGATAGGCCCCAGTGTGTGATGTTCCCCTTCCCAAGTCCAAGTGATCTCATTGTTCAGTTCCCACCTATGAGTGAGAACATGCGGTGTTTGGTTTTCTCTTCTTGTGATAGTTTGCTAAGAATGATGGTTTCCAGCTGCATCCATGTCCCTACAAAGGATGCAAACTCATCCTTTTTTATGGCTGCATAGTACTCCATGGTGTATATGTGCCACATTTTCTTAATCCAGTCTGTCACAGATGGACATTTGGGTTGATTCCAAGTCTTTGCTATTGTGAATAGTGCTGCAATAAACATACGTGTGCATGTGTCTTTGTAGTAGAATAATTTATAATCCTTTGGGTATATACCCAGTAGTGGGATGGCTGGGTCATATGGTACATCTAGTTCTAGATCCTTGAGGAGTTGCCATACTGTTTTCCATAATGGTTGAACTAGTTTACAATCCCACCAACAGTGTAAAAGTGTTCCTATTTCTCCACATCCTCTCCAACAACTGTTGTTTCCTGATATTTTAATGATTGCCATTCTAACTGGTGTGAGATGGTATCTCATTGTGGTTTTGATTTGCATTTCTCTGATGGCGAGTGATGATGAGCATTTTTTCATGTGTCTGTTGGCTGTATGAAAGTCTTCTTTTGAGAAATGTCTGTTCATATCCTTTGCCCACTTTTTGATGGGGTTGTTTGCTTTTTTCTTGTATATTTGTTTGAGTTCTTTGTAGATTCTGGATATTAGCCCTTTGTCAGATGAGTAGATTGCAAAAATTTTCTCCCATTCTGTAGGTGGCCTGTTCACTCTGATAGTAGTTTCTTTTGCTGTGCAGAAGCTCTTTAGTTTAATGAGATCCCATTTGTCAATTTTGGCTTTTGCTGCCATTGCTTTTGGTGTTTTAGGCATGAAGTCCTTGCCCATGCCTATGTCCTGAATGGTACTACCTAGATTTTCTTCTAGGGTTTTTATGGTGTTAGGTCTAACATTTAAGTCTCTAATCCATCTTGAATTAATCTTCATATAAGGAGTAAGGAAAGGATCCAGTTACAGCTTTCTACTTATGGCTAGCCAATTTTCCCAGCACCATTTATTAAATAGGGAATCCTTTTCCGATTTCTTGTTTCTCTCAGGTTTGTCAAAGATCAGATGGCTGTAGATGTGTGGTATTATTTCTGAGGACTCTGTTCTGTTCCATTGGTCTATAGCTCTGTTTTGGTACCAGTACCATGCTGTTTTGGTTACTGTAGCCTTGTAGTATAGTTTGAAGTCAGGTAGTGTGACGCCTCCAGCTTTGTCCTTTTGACTTAGGATTGTCTTGGCAATGTGGGCTCTTTTTTGGTTCCATATGAACTTTAAAGCAGTTTTTTCCAATTTTGTGAAGAAACTCATTGGTAGCTTGATGGGGATGGCATTGAATCTATAAATAACCTTGGGCAGTATGGCCATTTTCACAATATTGATTCTTCCTATCCATGAGCATGGTATGTTCTTCCATTTGTTTGTGTCCTCTTTGATTTCACTGAGCAGTGGTTTGTAGTTCTCCTTGAAGAGGTCCTTTACATCCCTTAGAAGCTGGATTCCTAGGTATTTTATTCTCTTTGAAGCAATTGTGAATGGAAGTTCATTCCTGATTTGGCTCTCTGCTTGTCTGTTACTGGTGTATAAGAATGCTTGTGATTTTTGCACATTAATTTTGTATCCTGAGACTTTGCTGAAGTTGCTTATCAGCTTAAAGAGATTTTGGGCTGAGCCGATGGGGTTTTCTAAATATACAATCATGTCCTCTGCAAACAGGGACAATTTGACTTCTTCTTTTCCTAACTGAATACCCTTGATTTCTTTCTCTTGCCTGATTGCCCTAGTCAGAACTTCCAACACTATGTTGAATAGGAGTGGTGAGAGAGGGCATCCCTGTCTTGTACCAGTTTTCAAAGGGAATTTTTCCAGTTTTTGCCCATTCAGTATGATATTAGCTATGGGTTTGTCATAAATAGCTCTTATTATTTTGAGGTACGTTCCATCAATACCGAATTTATTGAGTGTTTTTAGCATGAAGGGCTGTTGAATTTTGTCAAAAGCCTTTTCTGCATCTATTGAGATAATCATGTGGTTCTTGTCTTTGGTTCTGTTTATATGCTGGATTACATTTATTGATTTGCGAATGTTGAACCAGCGTTGCATCCCAGGGATGAAGCCCACTTGATCATGGTGGATAAGCTTTTTGATGTGCTGCTGAATCTGGTTTGCCAGTATTTTATTGAGGATTTTTGCATCGATGTTCATCAGGGATATTGGTCTAAAATTCTCTTTTTTTTGTTGTGTCTCTGCCAGGCTTTGGCATCAGGATGATGTTGGCCTCATAAAATGAGTTAGGGAGGATTCCCTCTTTTTCTATTGATTGGAATAGTTTCAGAAAAAATGGTACCAGCTCCTCCTTGTACCTCTGGTAGAATTCAGCTGTGAATCCATCTGGTCCTGGACTTTTTTTGGCTGGTAGGCTATTAATTATTGCCTCAATTTTAGAGCCTGCTATTGGTCTATTCAGAGATTCAGCTTCTTCCTGGTTTAGTCTTGGTAGAGTGTAAGTGTCCAGGAAATGATCCATTTCCTCTAGATTTTCTAGTTGATTTGCGTAGAGGTGTTTATAGTATTCTCTGATGGTAGTTTGTATTTCTGTGGGGTCAGTGGTGATATACCCTTTATCATTTTTTATTGCGTCTAGTTGATTCTTCTCTCTTTTCTTCTTTATTAGTCTTGCTAGTGGTCTATCAATTTTGTTGATCTTTTCAAAAAACCAACTCCTGGATTCATTGATATTTTGGAGGGTTTTTTGTGTCTCTATCTCCTTCAGTTCTACTCTGATCTTAGTTCTTTCTTGCCTTCTGCCAGCTTTTGAATGTGTTTGCTCTTGCTTCTGTAGTTCTTTTAATTGTAATGTTAGAGTGTCCATTTTAGATCTCTCCAGCTTTCTCTTGTGGGCATTTAGTGCTATAAATTTCCCTCTACACGCTGCTTTAAATGTGTCCCAGAGATTCTGGTATGTTGTATCTTTGTCCTCATTGGTTTCAAAGAAGAGCTTTATTTCTGCCTTCATTTCGTTATGTACCCAGTAGTCATTCAGGAGCAGGTTGTTCAGTTTCCATGTAGTTGAGCGGTTTTGATTGTGTTTCTTAGTCCTGAGTTCTAGTTTGATTGCACTGTGGTCTGAGAGACAGTTTGTTATAATTTCTGTTCTGTTACATTTGCTGAGGAGTGCTTTACTTCCAATTATGTGGTCAATTTTGGAATAAGTGCGATGTGGTGCTGAGAAGAATGTATATTCTGTTGACTTGGGGTGGAGAGTTGGTGCAGAGATGAGTTCAATTCCTGGATATCCTTGTTAACTTTCTGTCTCGTTGATCTGTGTAATGTTGACAGGGGAGTGTTGAAGTCTCCCATTATTATTTATGGGAGTCTAAGTCTCTTTGTAAGTCTCTAAGGACTTGCTTTATGAATCTGGGTGCTCCTGTATTAGGTGCATATATATTTAGGATAGTTAGCTCTTCCTGTTGAATTGATCCCTTTACCATTATGTAATGGCCTTCTTTGTCTCTTTTGATCTTTGATGGTTTAAAGTCTATTTTATCAGAGACTAGGATTGCAACCCCTGCTTTTTTTTGTTCTCCATTTGCTTGGTAGATCTTCCTCCATCCCTTTATTTTGAGCCTATGTATGTCTCTGCATGTGAGATGGGTCTCCTGAATACAGCAGACTGATGGGTCTTGACTCTTTATCCAGTTTGCCAGTCTGTGTCTTTTAATTGGAGCATTTAGTCCATTTACATTTAAGGTTAATATTGTTATGCGTGAACTTGATCCTGCCATTATGATATTAACTGGTTCTTTGTTCGTTAGTTGATGCAGTTTCTTCCTAGCCTCGATGGTCTTTACATTTTGGCATGTTTTTGCAATGGCTGGTACCGGTTGTTCCTTTCCATGTTTAGGGCTTCCTTCAGGGTCTCTTGTAAGGCAGGCCTGGTAGTGACAAAATCTCTAAGCATTTGCTTATCTGTAAAGGATTTTATTTCTCCTTCACTTATGAAACTTAATTTGGCTGGATATGAAATTCTGGGTTTAAAATTCTTTTCTTTAAGAATGTTGAATATTGGCCCCCACTGTCTTCTGGCTTGTAGAGTTTCTGCCGAGAGATCTGCTGTTAGTCTGTCTGATGGGCTTCCCTTTGTGGGTAACCCGACCTTTCTCTCTGGCTGCCCTTAAGATTTTTTCCTTCATTTCAACTTTGGTGAATCTGGCAATTATGTGTCTTGGAGTTGCTCTTCTGGAGGAGTATCTTTGTGGTGTTCTCTGTATTTCCTGAATTTGAATGTTGGCCTGCCCTACTAGGTTGGGGAAGTTCTCCTGGATGATATCCTGAAGAGTGTTTTCCAACTTGGTTCCATTTTCCCCCTCACTTTCAGGCACCCCAAGCAGACATAGATTTGGTCTTTTTACATAATCCCATACTTCTTGCAGGCTTTGTTCATTTCTTTTTCTTCTTTTTTCTTTTGGTTTCTCTTCTCGCTTCATTTCATTCATTTGATCCTCAATCGCTGATACTCTTTCTTCCAGTTGATGGAGTTGGTTACTGAAGTTTGTGCATTTGTCACGTATTTCTCGTGTCATGGTTTTCATCTCTGTCATTTCGTTTATGACCTTCTCTGCATTAATTAGTCTAGCTGTCAATTCTTCCACTCTTTTTTCAAGATTTTTAGTTTCTTTGAGCTGGGTACGTAATTCCTCCTTTAGCTCTGAGAAGTTTGATGGACTGAAGCCTTCTTCTCTCATCTCGTCAAAGTCATTCTCTGACCAGCTTCGATCCGTTGCTGGTGATGGGCTGTGCTCCTTTGCGGAGGGAGATGCGCTCTTATTTTTTGAATTTCCAGCTTTTCTGCCCTGCTTTTTCCCCATCTTTGTGGTTTTATCTGTCTCTGGTCTTTGATGAGGGTGACGTACTGATGGGGATTTGGTATAGGTGTCCTTCCTGTTTGACAGTTTTCCTTCTGACAGTCAGGACCCTCAGCTATAGGTCTGTTGGAGATTGCTTGAGGTCCACTCCAGACCCTGTTTGCCTGGGTATCAGCAGCAGAGTTTGCAGAAGATAGAATATTGCTGAACAGCGAGTGTACCTGTCTGATTCTTACTTTGGAAGCTTCCTCTCAGGGGTGTACTCCACCCTGTGAGGTGTGGGGTGTCAGATTGCCCCTAGTGGGGGATGTCTCCCAGTTAGGCTACTCAGTGGTCAGTGACCCACTTCAGCAGGCAGTCTGTCTGTTCTCAGATCTCAACCTCCGTGTTGGGAGATCCACTGCTCTCTTCAAAGCTGTCAGACAGAGTCCTTCGCGTCTGCTCAGGCCTCTACTGTTTCCCCTGTTGTTTTTTAGCTGAGCCCTGCCCCCAGAGGTGGAGTCTATAGAGACAGGCAGGTTTCCTTGAGCTGCTGTGAGCTCCACCCAGTTCTACCTTCCCAGCGGCTTTGTTTACCTACTTAACTCTCAGCAATTGTGGGCGCCCCTCCCCCAGACTCGCTGCTGCCTCGTGGTTAGATCGCTGCAGACTGCTGTGTTAACAATGAGGGAGGCTCCGTGGGCGTGGGACCCTCCCGGCCAGGTGAGGGATATATTCTTCTGGTGTGCCTGTTGCTTAAGGCGCGGTATTGGGGTGGGAGTTACCCGATTTTCCAGGCGTTGTGTGTCTCAGTTCCCCTGGCTAGGAAAAGGGATTCCCTTCCCCCTTGCACTTCCCAGGTGAGGCGATGCCTCGCCCTGCTTCAGCTCTCGCTGGTCAGGCTGCAGCAGCTGACCAGCACCGATTGTCCCGCACTTCCTAGTGAGATGTCCCCAGTACCTCAGTTGAAAATGCAGAAATCACCGGTCTTCTGTGTTGCTCGCGCTGGGAGTTGGAGACTGGAGCTGTTCCTATTCGGCCATCTTGCTCCCGGAATTTTTAATTCATATAATGTATTTAGAACATTAAAAGGTTATAAAATTTTGTAGTTGTTGGTACTGTTTACCAAATATATCTGGCTTTGGTCTCAGGCATAGAACAGAATTGCATTTTCTTACCCTCTTTGAAGTTAGGCAGAGCCATGTGATTTTCTTTTGCCAGTGAAATGTGAGCAAAAGTACTGAAATACTTCTTGGTGAATGTTTTAAAAGTCAGTTATCAGTTTGTCACATTTTCTTCTCCATGCTATAGTAAAGATGAGAACATGACTCTAGATGGAGGTACTGGAGTAATTACAAGGTGCAAAGCCACCCTACCAATCTATGCTAGACAATAGGAAAAGCAATAAACTTGCCTATTGTTTGGCGCCTGAGACATGGAAACATAACTTACCCTATCCTGACTGTACAACAAGTAAGACATAATAATGGCTATAGAAAGCCTTGATAACAGAGAATAAGAAGAAAAAAACTAAAATCAACCATAATCTTACCCAAACGAGCCATTGTAACTATTTTTATATTTACCTCTTGAACTACAGTGTTACATAGAAGCTTAATTCATCATGTCAATTATTTACTTAATTGTGACAGATGTTTACTCTGATAAAGGTATATGCTGTTGCTATCTTTCTCAGGAGATTAGCTTCCCTGTCAGTAGCTATTGTGTTATAAATGGCCATCATCAATTTTTCTCTGAAATGGGAAACTACGATATATAACAAGGTTGTTTTGAATCTCATGAGACAAGTTATATAAAATAAGTGGCACATAGTATGTTAAACATGGGAGACGGGAGAGGCTGTTTGTCTTTTTAAAGGTTTGCTTATTGAAATTTTAAAATACTTGATATCTTTAAAATATAAACCTTTTTTGTTCAGCAAAACTAGGGTATAATGTAATAATTCTCCATCTCCCTTAAGCAAGTGAATGCTGTTTGTGTTTTTGTTCTTTAAAAATAAATGAGCTTGTTCAATTAGTTGAAAATTTTTCTTTATAGATCTGATTTTACAAATTGATTGGTTTTTATTGCAGTATTATGTAAAAAAGCTTGAACTTTATTGCTCTGATTAGTCCTTATCCTTCTAAGAATGTTAATGATATTAGAATATTTTAAGATGCATCAATGCACATTTATGTTGAATGTTAGTATCCTTTCTGCTCTTCACTAACACTAAAGTTAATAATAAAAATTTAGTTTTATTTTTGAAGCCTTATGCATATATGATATTTATACAAGTTTGGTGATAAATTCTATCACCACCTAGTGCTTTGGACAACATTTTATATTTCTGCCATTTCTTTTTGCATTACATTAAGATGTACAAACTGTGACTGCACATTCTTCTCGTAAGACTTTTAGTTTATTGCTTCTCTCCTCAGTAAGCCGTTCCACAAGGGCAGAGAATTTATCTTCTTTAGAACTGTGTCCTCACCTCCTGGATCAGGACATGGCTTGTAACAGATGCTTAATGCACATTTGGGGAATGAACTAATGGATAAATACTATACAGTTATGAGTCCGATAACCCATATTCTGACACAACTACATCCCCCACTTGGATTTTAAAAGAAAAAGTTTTTGTATCTTTTTGATGATCTAATTATATTGCTGCATCTAGTTTATCCAGGACAAGATTTACTTATGTCTATCTAAATCTAGTAAATTCTTACTTCCTGGACTTCAGATAAGGTAAAAAGTAATCATAATTACAAAGGGCAAGAAAAACTCTTAGTTCTAAAAACATGTATTATCTTAACTATGGTAATTATATCGTGATGTCAAAGCTAATCAAATTTTACACTTTTAGTACATATATTTTAGTTTACTTCAATTAGAATAAAATTGAAAACAAAAGGAAAAAAGTAAGAATAACATATCAAATTGCTTTATATTACAACAGCAATATTTCTGTAAATATTCTTCCTCTACAGTTCAAAATTTGTAAAAGATATCACCACAGACAATTGAGGATTACTTTTGAGATTCTTTGTCAGTGGAATACATTAAATCTCCTGCCTGATAGATAAATTAAAACTGCCGCATTTCTGTCTCTGCTAGCATCATCTTGAAATGTTCATCCCTCAAACAGGAATAGATGGAAAGGAGAGATGAACAGAGACATTTGGAGAGGAAATTATCCCATTACTATGAGCACAGAGAAGAGAGACAAGAAAGAGATGTAAAACATGAGAGGTAAACATTAATAATAATCATCATGATGACAACAGCTATCGAAAGCTCACTGCATGCCAGTAACAGTCTAAATATTTAGCATGCATTCCTCATTTTTCTGCTTACATGACAACTCTGTTTAGTGTCCCTATACAAAAAAATGTAAAATCTGAGTCTTAAAGATGTTATGAAACTTTTCTGAGGGAAAGTACAAGTGTCAGAATAAAGATTTAGACCCAAAATGTTGAATCTAATAGTCAGGTTCTTCACTGAACTGTATACCTCTTCATAACAGACACAAAATGTAAAAAACAAAGAGGTAAAACAAAAGGAAACAAGCTTCTATGTGTAATGGTAGATGAGGAGAGACTTTGCAGCTGATGCTAAACAAGAGGCCAGGGTCCACAGCTATCTACACATCTCCTCAAGACAGAGCTCTATTGTAGACAGTTAACTCCAGGTAGACAGAAGTTAAGACATGTGGAAAACATTAAATAGAAGCAATCGTTTGCTATAATCTTTGCCACTTTTGCACTGTATGCATTTTTGACAATCCAAAACCTCCCAGGCTATAGAAGTGCACTTTAAGCCAATATTTTGTTTTATGAGATATAAGAAATTACAGCCATATAAATAAGGCACAAGCAGAGATCAGTAAATGGTATATAGTATCTCCAGTTTTAGAAAGGATGCAGATTATGTCTGAACCAGCATAATGTCACTACAAGAAGATGCATAATGTCATAAAAATGTACTTCATATGAGTCAGTCATTTGTGTTTTTTATGTATTTGTTTTTAAGTAAAGATGAATAGCCTCTGCCATATTTTAAAAAGGGCAGGCAATATAAAGTTCAATCTTAGAAAATGTACCTAAATGACTGGAATACACATCTGATGAACTAGTACATCGATCATTCAGTATAGGAAGCAGAAGACAACATTACCTATCACTGTGATGTGCTAAGTGCTAGTCTCAAATATTCATGGCTTAGGCAAGAGTTCATCAACCTTGGTGCTGTTTACTTGAAGTCATGGGGGGCTATTTTTTGTAAAATATTTACCAGCATCCCTAACCTTTACCCAGTATATGTTAGTAGTAGTTCTCATCCCCAGTTGTGACAATTAAAAGTATCTCCAGACTTTTTGCCAAATGTCCCTTAGAGGCAACATCACCCCGATGGATGATGTTGAAGACAGAATCACTGTGTTCATTTGAGTATATTTCTAATAATTGTTTTTCGTTAAATAAGTATATTTCAGACTTGCAATAAAGATAGGCTATAACTTTAGATATGGTTTAGAAGTTTATACCTTAGAAACTACTATAAATAGACTCAGTACAATTGGAATTGGACTACCGATGATTATGTTCATTCACATAACCATTTGTTAAATACCCATTAAATGCCTGTCACTGTTCCAGGTTCTAGGAATACAAAAATAAAGGACACATTTGAGATCTTCATTACACCAAAAGTCATATAAACTGTTTTTTAATCCAGATTCTCCAAGATCTACTTTTGTATTCTATTGATTTCATCATCAGAAACCATGAAGTGTTAGGTCGTATTACCTTACATCTATGTAGAAATTTTTTTCCTAAGTTATCATGGTTTCTCGGGGAAACGAATATAAAAATTTCCTTTGAAATATTTGTTAGTTTTTTTTTTAAGTGATGAGCCAAGATACCATGCACCGTGCTATTCACTGTCTTCAATGCAAAGAAAGATTTACATGATAAACTAAAGATTGAATTCAAAGCTATAAAGATTGTTTATCAATGCATGATTTTATTTATTTACCATTTGAGATACAATTTTATTTTTTAAATTATTTATATTGTTAGAGAATTAGAGAAGAAACTATATGTATTAGTCTTTTCTCACACTGCTCATAAAGACATACCTGAGACTGGATAATTTATAAAGGAAAGAGGTTTAATGGACTCATCGTTCCACTTGACTGGGGAGGCCTCACAAACGTAGTGGAAGACAAAGGGAAGACGCGTCTTACATGGTGGCAGGCAAGAAAGCTTGTACAAGGGAATTCCAATTTTTAAAACCATCAGTTCTTGTGATAGTTATTCACTACCACAAGAACAGTATGGGGGAAACTGCCCCATGACTCAATTATCTTCACCTGGCTCCACCCTTGACACGTGGAGATTATTAAAATTCAAGGCGAGATTTGGGTGAGGACACAGCCAAACTATATCACTAAATGTTCTGAGTACTTACCAGAATCATTCTCTCCGGAAGCTTCCTTCTAACTGCTCTCTTCTCTCATCCTTTCAAGAAGGTAGTTTAGGTCCTGGGATAAAAACAAAAAGACAAACAAGTGACATAATACTAGCTCCAGAAACTGTGATAATATATTTTATTTGCATCACCTCAAATCCCCTCAGGAAGCACAGAAAGCTCACAGAGAGCAATAAAGAAGTAAAGAAGTTATGCAACGTGCCCAAGATCACACAGTGTTTGGTACCCATGTTTGACTCCATCTTAAGTCCATACTTTTGTCATGCCACTGCTTTGCCTCTGGATCACAGTGGGTTGGAGTAATATTAAAAATGTTTAACAACTGATCTTGCAGACAGCAACCAACAGCTAGTACATCATAGAGATGCTTACTAGCTGATAATCAGCTTTCAACCTTCTAGAAGTCCCAGGCTACATATATGTACAAGTCACATTTAATTTCCTAACTGTATTCTCACAAATTAGTAGAACTGAGTCTCCTTCCTAAACTCCGGATACCCTCCTTATAATAATCTTGGAGATTTAAGATTATAGCAAACAGGCCAAGGAGTTTACTGTGCTTCAGGGTAGAGTCAGGGAAATTAGACCAGGTGCCAGCGAAGAGTAAAAAGAGAAAGGCCAGAGTATGATTCTGGATCACTGACAGCTGATGCTGTGGGCTGAGGAAGGTGCAGAACGGTGAAAGGGGGTGGAGTTTAGTACCAAGTCTGAGCAGAAACTACACATTAGGACTGCAAAGGAGATCAGTAAAAGCCAGATGATCCCTTTTGCCATCTCCAGATCTCCTAGAAATAAGTTGCACACAGTTAAGGCTCATTCAGTGCTCCTAGACAAGATCTTCGAAACAGGGCTTCTTGGGAGTCCAGACAAATTACTGTTTCCTTTGACCAAAACAGCCTGAAAGCAGGTTAGACCTCCTTATTAGAATGAACTTAGGTACTTAAATTCTCCTTTCCCTTCCAGAGCAAATAGGATTTTTCTGACAATGGCTAATGAGCAAAGGTTTAAAATACTAATAATCCCAAGGAAGGAAACATATTATAAACCAATTAGTAAGGATATCCATCTAAATGACCAGAAAGGTATTTTCCACTGTTTGGCTAGAAGGAGAGGAAAAAGGCATGCTGACCACTTGGTTTCTGAAGCACCAGAGGGGTCACCAATGTGAGGGAAAGGATAAGAGAGGGGAATCTTAGAACAAAGATTAACTTTATCCACCTCCTTTTCGGTTTCGGTCCCCAAATTCTCCTGTCAAAGAATACTCAGTTGACAAAGGAAAGCTGTACCAAAAACTATTTCATCTCATAATCAGCTATGCCCAGAAACAGCTGATGCAGGGGGTGAGGTGCATTAGCAGAAAGTCAGGCCAAGCCCCAAACAAAAGTGATGGTTGGTGAGTCCAGGGTCTCTTTGAGGAGACTCCAGCCTGAACCTCCCATTATCTGCCCTCCCTCTTTGCTCCATTAGAAATAATCACTCCTAAGTGGCCCATTATCAGTGCCAGCATGATTTTTTCACATTTGCTAAAAGCTTTTCCCTTTTTCTTTTGTTTCTAAGGAATTATTTCAATTCCCTCTCCCCTTTATTTTGCAGTTAACTGACTTGAAAAATATCTGATTTGAAGTGGGGTTACAGACCAATTTCTTCTTTCCTTCAGTACATCCCACCACCCATTCCCCACCTCCTAGCACCTAGTAACAGCCATCGCATATGCATTAACCAAAAGACCCATTAGTGGAGCATTGTTTTGCACTTCTGCAGACAAAGAAAGAGACCTCCAGTTGGAATGAACTCTTTTTGTATTTCTTTTCTTTTTTTTTTTTTGGCAACAAATAGCTTTCTTTTAAATTCAGAAACGAAATGGCATTGAGGCCCTAAATTGCTCTCATCTAAAATGTTTCACTCTCATCTTCACTTTCCTAGATTATGATCAATTTTCCCCAGAATGAATAATTCAAATTGAGCCCAGTCTTCTGAATCCTTAGAAAAAACAATGCCTTAGCATTTTGGGTCTATTCTACTCACTTATCACTTGGCACATTTTGTCTGGTACTGGCAGATATTCTTTTTGTAACATATAATTTATTTTTCCGAATGAACTACAAGCTTCTAAAGATTAAAGACCATTTCATTCATTCATTCATTCATTCAACAAATGTATTTGAGCTGCTACCATGTGTTAGACATGTGCTAATCACTTGTAATACAGCCAAGAACTAATCAGACAAAAATCCCTGCCTCCCTGGAGTTTATATTCTAGTGGAGGAAGACAGAGAATAAGAAATCAGTGTCATAAATATGTAAATTATAGAGTATGTTAGAAGGTGATAAGTGTAACAGAAAAAAATAGAGCAATGCAAGAGGAATCTGAAACTTAAGGGAGGCCTACAATTTTAAATAGGGTGGTCATGGGGGATGACAGAGTAAGCCATGTGGATAAATAGAAGAGCATTCCAAGCAAAGGATATACATTCAAGTGAGAACTTAAAAAATGGAGTTGCCATTAGCTGACTGGGAAGGCTGTGTTTGGATATGTCAAGTTTTGGGTGCCTGCTAACATCTCACTGGAGATCTGATGGAGTAGGCAGTTGGATATAGGAGTCTGAAGATCCACTAGGGACTGGGACAAAATATTCATTTGAGAGTAGTTTTAAAAACATGAAATTGAATGAGATCATCACAGAAGTGAGCAAAAACATAGAAGACTCAGAGATGACAGAAAATGATCTTTAAGATAAGAAGAAAACTAAGATTGTGGGGTATCCTGAAAGTCAAGTGAAGAAATTATGACAAAGAAGCAGGGAATAATAGTGCTGATATGTCAAATAAATGAAGGCTGAAACTTGGCTGTGGAATTTAGCAATCTGGAGGTCACTGGTAATCTTGACAAGAACAGTTTCCATGGAGTGATAGAGGTAAAAACTTGATTAGAGTGAGCTTAAATGAGAATGCAAGGTACAATTGACCAAATGTTTGTGTTCCCCCCAAATTCATATTGAAACTCTCATCCCAATGTTATTGCACTTAGAGATGGGGCCTTTGGGAAGTAATTAGGTCATGAAGGTGGAGCCCTCATGAATGGAATTAATATCCTTACCATAAGAGGCCAGAGAGCTAGCTCACTCTCCTTCTATCTTGTGAGGATACAAAAAGGTGGCCCTCTACAACTTAGAAGAAGGTTCTCACTAGAACCTGATGATACGGGCATCCTGACTTCAAACTTTCAGCCTCTAGAACTGTAGGAAATAAATATCTGTTGTGTATAAGTCATCCAATCTATGGCACTTCGTTATACCAGCCTGAACTAATTAAGGCGGGGCAAGGATTTGATTATATACATATATAGATAACAATTTTTAGAATATTTTCTACAAAGAAAATCAGAGAAATGAAGTGGTAGATGGCAGGGGAATTAGTGTCAAGATAAAACTTAATTAAAATTAAGTAACAGTATGTTTATATTCTACTGGGAATAAATCAAGAGAGAAAGAAGACTTACTAATGCAGTATTGAGAGAATTGTGACCAACTGTAATAATACGAAAGAAATGTTATTTTTTACAGCAGGTAGCAAAGCAGTTTCCTCAAAGGAGAGACCCTATTTGTGATTTCTTTCATAAGCCTATTTGGTGGATAGGCCTCCAGGACTTCTTTGTCAGCTGGTGCTTAAGCTTGAGGAGTTAAGATGCATTTATGTTTGCCGTGGGAAAGAGGAAGAGAACTGGATAAGGCGTGAAGGAAAGAAGACTACATATCACATAACAAAGAAGACAGATGTGGGGATTTGGGGAGTGCATTGTGATTTGTGATATAAACCTTCTCCTCTGTCTCTCTAACTTTTCACCAAACTCTACACTTGTAACTTTGCTAATGGAAAATGTCAAGATGTGCTGAAAGTTGCCTCAAGGTTATAAACAGATTTAAAGAGTGAAAGTAGAGCCTGCCCCTGGAAGGACAAGACATGGGGTTACAGGGTGGATTCTCTCTGACAGACTTCTGTTATCATTGCTTGCCCCAGGCAGCTCTCGCTTATTTTGTATCAAATTATCCCCTCAGAACATCATATCTTTCTCATTCTACAAAGTCTTCCCTGGCAACACATACTCTAGACTCCTAACTTACTTAGCTACCTGGTCTTGACCTTCGGAGCTGTCATCCTATGCCTATATAACGGCATAGCCTCTGCTTACTCCCCACCCCCACCACCTGATCTCTCACTACCGTGTTTCCTCCTTTGATCAATACTAGGTAAAGTGAACTATTTGCAGTTCCCCAAACTCATCATGCTGTCTCATTACTAAGGTCTTTGTGCATTAAGTTCCCTCTGCCTGAGTATTTTTCTACTTCTTCAAGGTCAAGCCCTCCTCTTTGCTGATTTAATTCAGAGTCCTTTAAAATTTTGCCTAAAACATCTTTCTTTCTTTCCTCACTTGTTGCCCAGGCTGGAGTGCAGTAGCACTATCTCAGCTCACTGAAACCTCTGCTTCCCAGGTTCAAGAAATTCTCCTGCCTCAACCTCCTGAATAGTTGGGATTATAGGTGCCAGCCACCATGCCTAGCTACATTTTTGTATTTTTGTTAGAGACGGCATTTCATCATGTTGGCCAGGCTGGTCTCAATCACCTGATCTCAGGTGAACCACCTGCCTTGGCCTTTCAAAGTGCTAGGATTACATGTATGAACCACTGCACCTGGCACTTCAGACATCTTTCTAATGGAAAATTATACCAGCTTCTGCACTTCTCTCATGGTGATACTTTTCATAATGCACCACAACTGACGGTTTATTTTCTATCTCCTTGTTTAAACTGTGTGGTCTCTATCATTCTGGTATTCTTTCTACCTGGGATAGTGTCTACTTCATAGTAGCTGCCTAATAAATATTTGTTGAAAACAGAATAAACATCTAATGTCAAAAGTTGTGAGTACCAGGTAACTTAACATAAGCCCTGACCCCATCTGAGTGGGGCTTAAAGTTCATCTGGTGCTCTAAAATCAAGGTCATTATAACCAGTAGTGACCCCCTGGTACTCACAACTATACAAAGATACAACTGGGATCCTGATGTTTGTTTCTATTTTATTTCACTCCCCCCCCCCCACCCCAGTCCTCTATTAGAACCAGAAACTGATTGGTTCTGAATCATAACAAATTTGACTGGAGTCCTATCCTTCAGATTGATTGTTCTGATATCTGTTTCTGTATTTCCAGTCAGTAGAGCCTTTCCCAAGGTTAGGTAGTTGCCCTACGTTCTCTAGAGCCTGGATGGCTAGGAGACTGAGATTGCACAGCATCTGCTGCTATTTGACTCTTCTCTCCCTACTCCTCTCCCCACTCCGTAACATGTTCAGTACCAACACCAGCCTGTAATAAGGCAAATTTTAATACTGGATTTAGGATCCCATTTGGGAAGAGGTATTACTGTACTATTGCATTGGTTTTCTATCTCAACTAGGCTACTTCCAACTTACACTTCACTCCTGTCCCACCCCCCTCCACCCAGATGTCAGGTACATCTCACAACTGAGACCTGGGTTATTGTTCCACTTTAACCTCTATGCCAAATATCTACCTGCTAAATCATTTTGCATGCCCAGCCCACTCTCCTATACACCTTTGCTCTGAAATCTTTCCCAATTCCCACTCTTTGTCTTGCAGGCACTACTCTCAGCTCTTCCTTGTGTTAACAACGTAGTGTCTTTTACTGAAATTATAAATTTTATCAGGAAGTTGGAAATGCAGATGACATACGTATGGGGATTGAGAGTCCTGGTACAACTAACTTTGACCTTTGGATACTATAAAACTTTAGCTATGGAACTTTGACAACTCAGTGATCCCCTAGTTCTTCTTCCCAAATGACTAATAAAAAGTTAACAATTTTCCACATTTCTCTGATTTTAAGGTACTCATTTAATGCTCATTCCTATCCCTAAAACTCAAGTTCATAGGTTTCCTCCAACTGTCTAGGAAGATTAAATCACATTTTTATAGAATAAATGTGATAAGAGTATTTTAGGTTTGAGCACATGGATTGCAGAATTTGCATGATGCCCAGAAACCTTACATGAATTTCTAGTGGAGTAAGAATTTTTTGTAGAAAATGTATTCCACCCATCATGTTGTAAATGGCTAAATTCTTCTTAAGGCAGACCACTACCTAGATATTTTGACAGATTTGGCAAAAAGAAACAGTACAGCCCAACCTAATTCAATTAATCTTACCACCTATGCTTAAGAACAATTGCTCACAAGAAAAATACAGCTGTACCAAAGAATAAAATCTACACCTGCCACTTATTAAAGTAATTTTCAATTTGCTTAAGTCTCTGTGCCTCATTTTCCTGTACGAAGAGAAAAATCCACTTCTTTGTAGTAAGTTGTCATAAATATTATCAAATACCATTCTCAAAAATCCTGAGTTGCATTAAAGCAAAAATAAATAATGGATGGGATATTTTATTTTATTTTCAAAATGCAAAATAGAACACAATGGACCACAGACATGTACTTAGGGTACCAACCAGTGGACATGACAAGATAACATAATGTTGTTAGGGAATAGGAGTAAAGAACAGTGTATAACTGTCTAAATGTGCATGGGAAGGGGTGCTAACTAGCCCCAGTTTTCACGAGTTCCCTACAGAAGTAGAAGGACCACTGCTTAATATCAATTATGAGAGAGGCTATGCAATGCATCAGCTTATTGTTTGGGAAGAACTTAGTATGAGATGGATCCCTCTCTCATCTTATTAGGACTGAAAAATTAAGTTAGTTGATTCATGGGAAAGTGGTAAAGAATTTAAAAGTGATAGAAATGATAAATGACAGGTTGGGCATGGTGGCTCATGCCTATAATCCCAGCAATTTATCACTTGAGGTCAGGAGTTTGAGACCAGCTTGGCCAACATGGGGAAACCCCATCTCTACTAAAAATACAAAAATTAGCTGGGCATGGTAGCATGTGGTCATAATCCTAGCTACTTGGGAGGCTGAGGCAGAAGAATCACTTGAACCTGGGAGGCGGAGGTTGCAGTGAGCTGAGATTGCACCATTGTACTCCAGCCTGAGTAACAAGAGAGAAACTCCATCTAAAAAAAAAAGAAAAGAAAAGAAAAATGATAAATGACAATAAGAAAGGCATAAGAGAAAGATATTCAAGACAGTAGCAGTGAAGAAAATATTTAAAAGTTCTAAAACTATTTTGGTATAGGTGTTTAAAAATAAAAAAGAATTTATGTTTAAATACAAGACTAGACTTTTCATTTCAGCAAATAGGATAATTATACTGTCCAACCAAATAGGTAGATAAAATTCAACCTTTAGCACAAATTTAGTAGCCATTGGCATTGTTAAGGGTAAGAGTAAAGTATTTTGGAAACATTTGGAACTTAAACTGCCCTTTGATAGTTAAACTGTGAAACTGACACATAATGAATATCTATGAAAAGTTGCAAAGCTACCTAAAAAACACAGAAAACTTCCCAGTTAAGCAAGACTGTATTACATCTTTACTGAAGGTACCAATATAACCAAAGAAAGAAGAAAGAAAATGTCCATCAGAAAGAGGACTTAAGTCAGACATTTAAGTTTCTTAAAAGCAAAGGCTTGCAGAGGAAACCAAACACAATACTTCTCCAAAAATTGTTCATAGGAAATAGATCCTTTGCATTTTCTACCAATAAGGGCAGTTATATTGTACTCTGGATGCAAAGACTGAGTACTATATTTGGAGAAAGACTTTCAGGGTTTAAATCTGGCTTTGCCATTTAATAGCCAATGGCCTTTCAAAATAACATCCCAGACATCAGTGTTTTCACTTCGTCTGCAGGTGGGGCTGAAAATATTGCTTCTTCGTAGAGTTCATGTGGATAAAATACACACTATCAATAAATGTTATCTATGATTATTACATTTATTGTGTGATATTGATAGGCTCTGTGTCCCCACCCAAATCTCATCTTGAATTGTAATCTCCTTAATTCTCACGTGTCTGGGCAAAGACCTGATGGAAGGGGCGGTTTGCCTCATGGTGTTCTTATGATAGTGAGTGAGTTCTCAAAAGATCTGATGTTTTTACAAGGGGCTCTTCCCCCTTTGCTCCTCACACTTCTCTCTCTTGCCACCATGTAAGATGTGCCTCTTTGCCTTCCAACCTGATTGTAAGTTTCCTGAGGCCTCCCCAGCCATGGGGAACTTCAAGCCAATTAAAGTTCCTTTCCTTTATAAATTACACAGTCTTGGGTAGTATCTTTATAGCAGTGTGAGAGCAGACTGATACATTGAGACAATTCCCTTTGCCCTGATTTCAAATTAACATTAAGCAACCTTCAGATTATGATATGGTTTCTTTATAACTCAAGAAAGCAATGGCCAATTTGAGTATTGGCATGCCTGGAACAGGTTTTGTATTTTTATTATAAATTAGTGGATTGGATTTCTACTGTTATATGCCAGTCTTATGATCTTGATTATTGTGAGTCTATTATGTTAGCAATGTGGCATATGTTTGATAGCAACCCAAAGGTCTTTTGAGCTAATGTCAAGATCAAAAATTCAACACAGGTTGCCCCAGTTAAGGGTGTAAATTTTTTTTTCGTAAGAAATTATATTTCCAGCGAAATAAATAATAGAGAATGCATATAGATACATGGTAGGACATCAGTCAAATCTAGGATGAGGGGGAGTATAGACAGAATTCTCCCTGCTCTTCTCTCACTTATGCTGATAGAGGCCAAAATGCAAGATGACCTCCTTTCTATTAGTAACTTGGACTATTTCAGTATATCCTAGTTTACCAACCTATCCTTAGATATGCAGCCAAAGTGATCTCTTTTTTAAAATTTATTAATTTGCTTATTTTATTATACTCTAAGTTCTGGGATACATGTGCAGAATGTGTAGGTTAGTTAAATAGGTATACACAATCCATGTTGGTTTGCTGCATCCATCAACCCATTGTTTATATTAGGTACTTCTAACGCTATCCCTCCCCTTGTCCCCCACCCACAACAGGGTGATGTCCCCCCTCTGTGTTCACATGTTCTCATTGTTCAGCTCTCACTTATGGCTGAGAACATGTGGTGTTTGGTATTCTATTCTTGTGCTAGTGTGCTGAGAATGATGGTTTCCAGCTTCATCCATGTCCCTACAAAGAACGTGAACTCATCCTTTTTTATGACTGCATAGTATTCCATGGTATATATGTGCCACATTATCTTTATCCAGTCTATCATTGACGGGCATTTGAGTTGGTTCCAAGTCTTTGCTATTATGAATAGTGCTGCAATAAACATATGTGTGCATGTGTCTTTATAGAAGAATGATTTATAATCCTTTGGGTACATACCCAGTAGTGGAATTGTTGGGTCAAATGGTATTTTTTTTTCTTGATCCTTGAGGAATCACCACTCTGTCTTCTACAATGGTTGAACTAATTTACGCTCCCTCTCAACAGTGTAAAAGCATTGCTATTTCTACACATCCTCTCCAGCATCTGTTGTTTCCTGACTTTTTAATGGTCACCATTCTGACTGGCATGAGATGGTATCTCACCGTGGTTTTGGTTTGCTTTTCTCTAATGAACAGTGATGATGAGCTTTTTTTTCATGTATTTGTTGGCTGCAAAAATATCTTCTTTTGAGAAGTGTCTGTTCATATCCTTTGCCTACTTTTTGATGGGGTTGTTTGTTTTTATCTTGTAGATTTGTTTAACTTCCTTGTAGATTCTGGATATTAGCTCTTTGTCAGATAGACAGATTGCAAAAAATTTCTCCCACTCTGATGATAGTTTCTTTTCCTGTGCAGAATCTGTATAGTTTAATTATATCCCATTTGTCAATTTTGGCTTTTGTTGCCATTGCTTTTTTTGTTTTAGACAGGAAGTCTTTGCTCTGAATTGTATTGCCTAGGTTTTCTTCTAAGGTTTTTATGGTTTAAATCTTACATTTAAGTCTTTAATCCATCTTGAGTTAATTTTGTGTAAGGAGTAAGGAAGGGGTCCAGATTCAGTTTTCTGCAGATGGTTAGCCAGTTTTCCAAATACCATTTATTAAATAGGGAATCCTTTCTGTCAGGTTTGTCCAGATGGTTGCAGATGTGTGATGTTATTTCAGAAGACTCTGTTCTGTTCCATTGGTCTGTATATCTGTTTTGGTACCAGTACCATGCTGTTTTGGTTACTATAGCCTTTTAGTATAGTTTGAAGTCAGGTAGCAGTATGCCTTCAGCTTTGTTCTTTTTGCTTACATTTAAGGTTAATATTGTTATGTGTGAATTTGATGTCATCATTATGATGTTAGCTGGTTATTTTGCTCATTAGTTGATGCACTTTCTTCATAGTCTCGATGGTCTTTATAATTTGTTATGTTTTTGTAGTAGCTGGTACCAGTTTTTCCTTTCCATATTTAGTGCTTCCTTCAGGAGCTCTTGTAAGACAGGCCTGGCTGTTACAAAATCTCTCAGCATTTGCTTGTCTGTAAAGGATTTTATTTCTCTTTCGCTTGTGACGCTTAGTTTGGCTGGATATGAAATTCTGGGTTGAAAATTCCTTTCTTTAAGAATGTTGGATATTGGTCCCCACTCTCTTCTGACTTGTAGGGCTTCTGTGGAGAGATCCATTGTTAGTCTGATGGGCTTCCCTTTGCGAGTAACCAGATCTTTCTCTCTGGCTGTCCTTAACACTTTTTCCTTCATTTCAGCCTTGGTGAATCTGACAATTATGTGTCTTTGGGGTTGCTCTTCTCGAAGAGTATCTTTGTGGTGTTCTCTGTATTTCCCGAATTTGAATGTTGGCCTGTCTTGCTAGGTTGTGGAAGTTCTCCTTGATAGTATCCTGAAGAGTGTTTTCCAATTTGGTTCCATTCTCCCCATCACTTTCAGGTACACTAATCAAATGTAGGTTTGGTCTTTTCACATTGTTCCATATTTCTTGGAGGCTTTATTCATTCCTTTCGTTCTTTTTTCTCTAATCTTGTCTTCACGCTTCATTTTATTAAGTTGATCTTCAATCTCTCATATCCTTTCTTCCCCTGGCCCTACAACCCAGGGCCCTGGAGGTGTAGGCACCTGAGGAATCTCCTGCTCTGGTGGTTGTGAAGACCATGGGAAAAGCATTGTATCTTGGCTGGAATGCAGTGTTCCTCACAGCACAGTCTCTCATGGCTTCCCTTGGCTAGGGGAGGGAGTTCCCCAACCCCTTGCACTTCCCCGGGTGAGGCAATGTCCAACCATGATTTGGCTTGCCCTCCGTGGTCTGCACCCACTGTCTAACTAGTCCCAGTGAGATGAGCTGGGTACCTCAGTTGGAAATGCAGTGCCTTCTGCATTGATTTTGCTGTGAGCTGCAGACCAGAGCTATTCCTATTCGGCCATCTTCCCAATCATCAAAGTGATCTTGTAATAAGATAGTTGTGTATGCTTTGTGAAGTTCTATTGCTGTGTTTTTCAGCTCCACCAGGTCATTTATGTTCTTTTCTAAACTGGTTATTCTAATTAGCAATTCCTCTAACCTTTTTTCAAGGTTCTTTGTTTCTTTGCATTAGGTTAGAACATGCTCCTTTAGATCAAAGGAGTTTGGTATTACCTACCTTCTAAAGCCTACTTCTGTTAATTCATCAAACTCATTCTCTGTCCAGTTGTATTCCCTTGCTGGTGAGGAGTTGTGATCATTTGGAGGAGAAGAGGCATCCTGGTATTTGGAATTTTCAGCATTTTTGTGCTGGTTTTTCCTCATCTTAGTGGATTTGTCTACCTTTGGTGTTTGATATTGGTGACCTTCTGATGGAGTTTCTGTGTGGACCTCCTTGTTTGTCAATGTTGATGCCATTCCTTTCTGTTTGTTAGTTTTCCTTCTAACAGTCAGGCCTCTCTGCTGCAGGTCTGCTGGAGTTTGCTGGAGGTCCAATCCAGACCCTTTTTGCCTGGGTATCACCAGCAGAGGCTGCAGAACAGTAAAGATAGCTGCCAGTTCTTTCCTCTGGAAGCTTCATCCCAGAGGGGCACCTGCCAGATGCCAGCTGGAGCTGGAGGTGTCTGTTGACCCCTGCTGGGAGGTGTCTCCCAGTCAGGAAGCATGGGGGTCAGGGACGCACTTGAGGAGGCAGTCTGTCCCTTAGCAGAGCTCAGGTGCTATGCTGGGAGATCCACTGCTCTCTTCAGAGCCAGCAGGCAGGAATGTTTCAGTCTGCTGAATCTGTGCCCACAGCCATCCCTTCCCCCAGGTGCTCTGTCCAGGGAGATGGGAGTTTTATCTATAAGCCCCTGACTGGGGCTGCTGCCTTTCTTTCAGAGATGCCCTGCCCAGAGAGGAGGAATCTAGAGAGGCAGTCTGGCTACAGTAGCTCTGCCAAGCTGCAGTGGGCTCCACCTATATTCCAATTTCCCAGTGGCTTTGTTTAAACTGTGAGGAGAAAACAGCCTACTCAAGCCTCAGTAATAGCAGACGCTCCTCCTGCCCCCAAGCTCGAGCATCCCAGGTTGACCTCAGACTGCTGTGCCGGCAGCAAGAATTTCAAGCAAGTGGATCTTAGTTTGCTGGGCTTGGTGCGGGTGAGATACACTGAACTAGACCACTTGGCTCCCTGACTTCAGCCCCCTTTCCAGGGGAGTGAATTGTTCTGTCTCGCTGGCATTGTAGGAGTCACTGTGGTATGAAAAAACACTCCTGCAGCTGGCTCAAAGTCTGCTCAAACGCCTGTCCAGTTTTGTGCTTGAAACCCAGGGCCCTGGAGGTGTAGGCACCTGAGGAATCTCCTGCTCTGGTGGTTGTGAAGACCATGGGAAAAGCATAGTATCTTGGCTGGAATGCAGTGTTCCTCACAGCACAGTCTCTCATGGCTTCCCTTGGCTAGGGGAGGGAGTTCCCCAACCCCTTGCACTTCCCCGGGTGAGGCAATGTCCAACCATGATTTGGCTTGCCCTCCGTGGTCTGCACCCACTGTCTAACTAGTCCCAGTGAGATGAGCTGGGTACCTCAGTTGGAAATGCAGTGCCTTCTGCATTGATTTTGCTGTGAGCTGCAGACCAGAGCTATTCCTATTCGGCCATCTTCCCAATCATCAAAGTGATCTTGTAATAAGAAAATTTGTCTATATCATTCTTAATTTCTTCAGTGATTCCACAGTGGGCAGGGGAAGTATTTACCTAACTCACAGAATACTCCAGCTTTCTCACCCTCAGAGGTAGGGCCCAGGTAGTAATGTTCACACATTAAAGTAAATCTATGCCCCTGGCTACAGTTGATTATACCAAGAGTTAAAACAGCTGGGCCAATTATATTCTTTTTTCTAGAAATTTGGAATTGTGATGAAGAAAGATTAGTCTCTTCCAGCTGCTGGATTCGGTAGTTGAATGATGGCCATGTCTTCTGTGTGAACTGTGAAGCAGAGAAGGCTGGTCTAGTTAGAAAGAAAATAATGAAATAGAAACACTAAGAACAGAAGTGAAAGAAGGTGGCATCTTCATTGGCTCGCTTCTCCTTGTTTCTGTTTCTAAGGACTTACTGAATTCCCACACTTGTGTTTCAAGAAACTGCCTAGATTTTTCCGCTTAAGCCAAAATTGTTTTTTAGCTTAATCCTGAATTATGTTTTAACTGATTGCAACTATGAAACTTCTCTTGGGAAGCACAGTCTAACATGATACCCTTCATAAGTGTTTTTTACCAACTACTGGTCAGCCTCATCTTCTACTATGTATGTCACAGCTTCCGCTTGATTCCCCATCTCTCCACCAAACACCACACAAGACATTTTAACTTTTTATATTCTCATACCATGTGCTTTCTTTATACTATTTTCTATTTCTACAATAATCACCCATCTTTGTCCACTTGCTAAATAGTTACACATTCTGAACACTTCTATCATGCTTTGGAGATTCTCACATTATTGTACATAAGTCATTGAAGAAAAACGATTTGCATATCTGTCTCACCACCACCACCCTATAATCTCACAGGTGGTGAACATATACTGCTTGTATTTTTTAATTTCACTTCTATATTCTCAATTCAAAATACATAATATGTTCTGCTCATGTATTCCTGATATATTTACATCTTTTAATCATTCATAAGATAAGATGTATGTTCAATAAACACAATTACTGAAGACGTTGGGGTTGATGATATTATTTCTGGGACAAGAAGATAAAATAAAACTTGAAATTCTAAAGAGTTACATTCTACTTGGCATTCCCACCAGAACATAGAAATTCTGATAATTGTTAGTCATGAGCCCAGCAACATAAAACATCATAAACTGTTTCATCAATGTCAACTTTAAATCATATTTGATGTATTAAGTGCCAGTATAAAACCAATAATAGCAGCATCCTGGGACAGAGCCAGAATAAGGGCTGTGAAGGATCATTTGCTGTTCATAACCACATTGACTTGAGCACAAGTGGGGATTAAAGAACAGCAGGCTACCTAATCAGCCACTGTCTGGAGAGCTGAAGTTGGGTTATCACAAGCTGAGAGGGCAGTGAGAGCGACAGAAAGACAGGTGTATATCTGAACAGGTTGTCAGGAGACAAAGATGCCTGCGAAGTGGCAAAGGTGTCATCAGAATTGAACAATGAGGTGTATCGGTCCCACTGAGGGTGAGTCAGTCACACCGCCAGGATAGCAGATAATGGAAGTATGTATGATGAAGTATGGTGAGGTAGGAGAAGAAATATACAGAACTCCCAGTTTGCCCAGGATATTCCTGGATTATGCTTGTTGTCTTTGTCTAATTGTGAAGCAACTACCTCTATGTCTTCTGCTCTTAAAAAGATGCCAGTTTGGTGTAAAATAAGAGTGACTGACTATAAACTACCATTGAATCAAAATATTACCAAATTCTGGACACAGACCAAAGTTACAATAATCCTATTTAAAGAGTTTCTAAAACATTGTTGCGATGCATTTCTGGGTTGTGTTTGTGTAGGTGTCTGTGTGCCCAGAATCCCTTCGAGGGAATCTTCTCAGTCCACGTAGTTCAGGGGAGGCTGATTTTCTTCTTCAGTCACCCACTGATGCCATTTGGTAGGCATCTAACCTAACTGCAACCCTCTACTCCCATCAAATCATGTCAATCTGGGACAGAAGCCTTCCTAGGGTACTAACAAAACTTTTGAGGAAAATATATTTTTTTATGAGTGTGAAATTCTGATTGTCATCTGTGCTATCAAATGGGAAAAAGGGAAGGAGTAACTAAGGTAATAGAGGAAAAGAGAACAGAGAAACAAAGAATTTCTTGTTTCAACCATGCCTGGAGTTTATTCTCAATTATGGGAGACAGTGAGTTGCCTTTTTGCTCAATGTAGTGTGAATTGGGCCGCACATATTACCAAGAGAGTCCTGAGAAATACAACTGCTTTTTCACTAAACTGTCCAACTTTTTACCTGCCCCATCTCATTATACCAAATATAAGCCCACATGTAGCAGCTGTACAAACAGGACAAAAAAGAAATAGATAATAGGATGGGTCTAAGCTTCGGTCAGCAAAGAACTAAGCCACTGTCTATGACTGGTGCTCTAGTAAGCACAGCTCTTATATGAATCACTTATGTGCTTATTTCTCTCATGATTGAGATGCAAGCAAATTTTAATAGCAATAAGCAAAGGGATAGAATTAAAATGCAACATTAATTTTACTGGCTTCTAACAAACTGAAATATTCTGAACAGAAAATTGACCTTAGCATATACTGAGCTTAGACCTTAAAGATTTAGAAGTCAAAGGGTTTTAGCCTTGGCCTGGCCAAAAGCACTGTTTACTTTTTGATAATGGCATAATTGCTTTTTTTCATATCAGTGAAAGCAGAAACAGGAACAGCATATTGACTTTATAAATAATAATCAGGCTGGCGGCCTGTATTAGTCTTTTCCCATGCTGCTGATAAAGATGCCCGAGACTGGGCCTTTTATAAAGAGAAAGAGGTTTAATGGACTCACAGGTGACTGGGGAGGCCTCACAATCATGGTAGAAGGTTAAGGAGGAGCAAAGGCACATTTTACGTGATGGCAGACAAGAGAGCATGTGCAAAGGAACAGCCTTTTTATTAAAAACAAAAAACCAAAAACAGTTCTTGTGAGACTTATTCACCAACATGAGAACAGTATAGAAAAACCCACCCCCGTGATTCAATTACTTCCCACTGGCCCCCTCCCATGACATGTGGTGATCATGAAAGCTACAATTCTGGATGAGATTTGCGTGGGGACACAGCTAAATATCTTAGCTCTTCCTTCCTTAACATTTTCATGCTGGAATCACAAATACACTTCATATAACACCTCAGTTTAGCCCTGGCTGTGACCAGGTAGGTGCTCCTTGGTGTTGGTGTAGGGCTAGTCTTGCATATTGGACCCAGCCTCAGGCATGTGATGGGAGTTCTGGTACTCTCTGTTCACTTCATTTTCCTTAACCCTACTTCCTCCCCCATCCAGAACCTGAGACTTCTGGTTATATCTAAGACACCACCTAGTAGGACTGCATTCTGTTCTCCATGCTATTTTCTGTACAATTTTCTGTGAAAAGACACCTGGTTGTTTGGAATCACAGTAACTCCCTCCACTTGGCCAAGGGACGCACGGCCACTTTCATAGTGTATCGCTGCTTTGGAGTTCATTATGTATTGAGTCAAATCTAAAATTTTATATTCTGGTAGACACTGAGTATGGTTTCACCTAGCTGATTTCATGTATTTAATACTGCACCAAACCTCCTCGGCAAGTTCCTGCCTTCTTTATTCCCACCTTTCTCTCACTAAATTCACCATATTTTAAAAATAAACCTTAAAGGTTATGAATTGCTGTTGGATATACAAATATATAGGAGCAATACTAGTTAGGAGGCTTTTGTTAGAATCCATTTGAGAGATTGTGTTAACTTAGTCCAGTATGTTAGAAGAGGTAAGAGTTGGTCATTTTCTAGGTAATTTTGAAGGTAGATCTGATAGGATTTTCTAAAATGTTGGATATGGGTTGTGCCAGAAAGAATGCCATCAAAGCTTTTTTACTCGAGTAACTGGAAAGGTGAGCTGCTATTATCCTCCTTAGAGATGACTATGGGAGGAGCAGCTTTGGAGGGTACAGAGATGGAGAACTAGTTTGGGAATACTGTTTGTAATATCTACTAACCATCAAAATAGAGATGTAGCATTATTTAGGCACTCTGAAGACCACCCTCACTTTAACACCAACTGAAAAGTTCAAGGGCCTCCAAGGCCACCTTCACTTCTGGCACCAGCTGCAATTTCAGGGGTCCCAAAGATTACTCTCAAGTTTGATAATTTGCTAGAATGAGTCACAGAGTGGACTGAAAGCTGTTATACTCATGGATACAATTTATAACAGCAAAACAATATAGGTTAAAATTGGCCAATGGATAGAGTGCATAGGGCAGAGTCCAGGAGAGGTCCGTGCCCAGACCTTTCATCTGTTCTTTCCCAATGGATTTGTGGACAGTACTCACGTTTCCAGGCAATGACCTGTAACAATGTGCATGTAGTATTGCCAACCAGGGAAGCTCACTAGAACTTGAGTGTCCAAAACGTTTATTAGGGTTTGATCATGGAGACATGACTGGTCACCCACTTGGCTGACCTGTAGTCTCCAGCCCCTCCAGAACTTGAGCTGATGCCACATAGCTCAAAGCCCCTACAATGAATCACATTTTTAGACTAATCACATTGTTAGCCCAAGGTGCCCAAGTAAGCAAAAGCACTCTTGTCAGATAGGACATGCCAAGGGCTTAGAGAGTATCTCCCAGGAGCTAATGGCAAAGATCAGATCTCTTTAGGTAAAATTAATTCTTTATTACACAGATGTCAAATAGAAAAGTGAATTTAAGAGTCTAGAGTTCAAGAAAGTGTACTGGTAAGAGATATGCCAGTGTATAGACAGTGTATTAGTTAGAGTCCTAGCAGAAAGTAAAATTCACTTAGATGGTTTTAATGAAAACATTTTGATAAAGATACCCCTTACAGGACTCCAGGAAAGATTTTGAGATCAAATAGGGCCTGTTGAGGCACATATATACCAGCACACCCTGGGATCCAAGGGAAAAGCAGTTAACAGAACCAATGGAAAGCGTTAACATGTGCCAAGCACAGTACTAAGTGATTTGTGTGCATTAGCTCATTTGGTTTTTCCTATATGGTAATAATTATTATGATCAAATGCTTATAAGGGAGAAAACTAAAGTTTAAAACATTAAAACACCTTTGTCTATATTTGTTCAGGGGAGAGTTAATGAACTGGGATTCAGCCTGAATCTACCTGCCACAGGCTGCCATGGCACTTACATGATTCCAAAATTTGACATTGCTATGCCACATATAAGATCATCCCATAGGTTTCAGCCTCTCTCCATGACTTACCTGCAAAAGGGAGTCTACTTAGTAACTCTCCCACTTAGGCTTTCCTGGGAGGCTTCTGCTTTGCTAGATCAGTGTTGTGAGCATTTCTGGTATGAAAGTTTACAAATGGGAATGGAATAGAAAAAAAAAAAAAAAAAAAAATGGCCAAATTCCTGTGGAAGGAAGTTAGGGCAGAGCTAAATTAAACTTCCAGGAAAACAGAAGCAAAGGAAGTATGTGTGTGTATGTTTCTAAGAGTGTACATACATACACACGTACATGTATTAAGTATCAAAGTATGTTTTCAGGATTTGGGTGTGTTTGAGAAGAGAAAAAAATACAAGATTTTAGTTGCAACTGACTGTAGATTTGTACACTTTTAAAATGTTTTCATGGGATTGTAAAGGTCTGAATTCCTGTTGGGGATCTATTTATCTGAATGTATCATAGTTCAAAGTTATCATGTGTGTCCTGGCTTCAAAGAGAACATGGTGTCTAGAATGTATCATCCATACTGTATTACTATTATGATTTTTGTTACAAAGTGTGGAAGGGTGTTGCCATTAATAAAACAATATAATGGATGTGATTTAATATCATTAAAAAATAAGCAAGAGATTTTAATATGGGGATAACCATTATATAATACCACCATGTCTATCCCACCACCTGGGGTCAGATCCCATATTGAAACATGGCCCTAGACACAGAACTGGACTCAGAAACATTCTTGGCACAGGGTTTCATTTAGCTACAAATAATCTATTGACCCTGACATGCAAATTAAAACTCATTTGCCACTTGATTTATAATGTATCAAGCTAAAATGTTTTAACATGTTCTGGGTCTTCGATTTACTAGGTTGTATCATAATTTTAAAATAAAGAAAATTTCAAAGAAAGAAGGCAATATCTCTGTAAAAATTAGCATTCAGACTTGAATATGTCACAAGGAGACTAGCCCTCCAATTCTATATTGCATAGCTTTCTTTTCCTCCTCTGAGAAGGTGAACAACTCTTTGAAGATTTCCTTTCATTTCTCTTTCTCTTCTCTCTTATTTCTCTAAGCCCCAATTATCTCTGTTTTCAATGTTCTCTGTACTGAACAAATCCACATCACCACCCACCTCCAGAAGGAGAGAATGGCTGATAAAAATTTGGAGACTGGATTTTGTTTCAGTGCCAATCTACTACTCGTGTCAAACAATTTTAAATTTTCTCATTATAGTTAGCTCTCTTCTCTATTTTTACAGCATTACCATACATTACAAAATCCATAGCTGGTACATATGCACTATTTAGTTAGCCTTAAAACATTTCTATAGCCCACATACATTCTAATAAAATTAACTCTTTGAAATGCCATAGTTTGACTTCTCAATAAATTATTATCTTTTCTCAACTGAAAAAAAAAAGATGATGATCAAACAAGGAATGAATATGAATAATTTTTGTGTAGCTTATAATACAATGCATTTTGGATTGAGTCTGAGCTTGCACAAAGACTGACTGAAGTGATAAATAGGCCTGATGATTAAGCCAGATGGCAAATCACTAGTTTGTATAGCTGCCGAAACGAATACCTAGGTATGGGAGGAAAACTGGGACTCCCTTCCTGTGGGTAGGGTAGAAGAGGCCTGCCATAGAGGTGGTGTGATTAATCTCTAGAAGAGAGTGCCGGCTGCAGTGTGCATAAATGGCTATTCCTGGATTCTCCTTAAAAGTTAAATTGATGACAGTCTCTTAAAAGAGCAGCTCAGCCCTCTGTCCTTGCAAGATAAAGACAAACCTTGATTTCAGCTACTACTGAAATAAGTGAAAGTAGAAAAAGGTTAAAAATAACAGTACTGTACTCTTAGTGAAGGAATTAAAGGTAATAGAATGTTACTCATCTACCAAAGTATAGGGATAATTGCAATGTGGTGCTTTTTTTTGTTGTTAGAAGATTTTGTGGAGCCCATCTGTGCAGATTGTTTCTTTTTTACTATCATTACATCAATTAATTACATTAGGGAAAAAGGGGACACTTTAATTAAAGGGCTGTTTCAAGGAGTTATAATTCTACTCTGTCATTAAATGATTTAACAACTTAAGCACCAAATTTGTTAATAAAGAATAATTCTGAAAATGTTTGTTTGCAAATTATTTATATTAACCACATTTTCAGCAAAATTAATTTTACCTTTTTATTTCATCAAATCAAAGTGTCCATTGATTTCTTCATTTTGACCAATGGACCGTAGGATAGGAAGACATATAAACCATCTCAATTATTTTAAGAGTCTTATTTTATCCTAAAAGAGAAAGAAAAACATCTCATTTTCCAAAGTATGCATATTTGCTTGTGTATGATATGTCTGATTAGGGTAATCTTTTCTGAAATTGGCATTTTTAGAACATGATGAGTTGCAAAGAGAAGATATGGCTGGTGAAAAGATGGATAGAGACCTACAGAAATGCATATATAGCCAATAATGTAATTAAAAAACATTGCTACTACTTAAGTTCCATACTTCTTTGGATAAAAACCTTCATCCACATAAGTTATACTACAGGAATGCCTTCCTGTATTTCACATAAAATGGGTGGGTAAACATCTATTTTTTGCATGTCTTGAATGCATCTTTCTTTTTGTCAGCCATCTTCCATTCTTCCAGAGTGTGCTAAATAATAGAATTCAGAGACTTGTATCTAGATGTTGGGGAATAAAGATAGCAAAGGATTAAGAATGCAAATAAATACGGAAATATGAGAAATAATATGGGGCAGAACAAGGGAGGCTTAGAAGCTAAGAGAAGATTCTAAGCAACTCCTGGTGCAGGAGTTGATGGAAAGTGAAAATTTAAAAATAATGATTCTACATTCTGTGTTTAAACAGTTCTCTAGACTGTTTCTGTCTGATTGAAATAGTGAGCCATTTTTTTGAACATCGAATGTGAAAAGCATTATAGAAACTACTTTTGTATTAAAAAAAAAAGCCAGATTCAAATTGTATCTCATACAGTTGAAGACTGAATAAATAATGTCTAGAATCAGTGTCTTATACATAGTGGATATACAAAAAATGTATGTAGAATGAGTGAATTAAGACAACATTTCACTCAAATTTTCAAGTAGGAGATGGCAAGTCCTACTAGTAGTGAGGTTTTTATATTTTTTTCACTCCTCAATATTATTCCCCAGGGAAGCTGGCAAACTGAAATCTGTTACATTAATGCCAGCAGAGATGTATAAGTGTGAAGAGAATAAGTAAACATTTATTGTACCTGATGGCTCAGTGGACTATCCACATGAGTTTTTAAGAGACTTGAAAATACTTGGCAGTATTTATCCTTAGGATGAACTCTACAAAAACTATTTGTGGATATTATGTTCAGAAAATTTCTATTTTGGGGTCATTTGAGCTTTTTTGATTAAAAACTGGTGAGCTAATATGTAACTATATAGCTCCTTTCCTTTGATATTGAGTTTATTTCTTAATTTTTTAAATTCTAATGTTAGGTATTCTATCTAAATCAGTATCAAAATATCCAAAAATAGAGATAGTGGCTAGTGCATTTTTAATACAATATTTTCCCATGTTAGCCGATATAATAATGACAAATTGCCATTTATTGGGAGTCTAATATATGCCAGTTTATTTTTCAGTGTTTTACATGTTAAACCATAGATGATTTTATCTTCTTATAGAGAAAAATACATCAAAACTGAGAGTAATATAATGCCTTGCGCAAAGCCACATGGATTATAAAGTTTTGAACTGAAATTCAAACCCAACACCCCAGCTATAATAGACAAAATCCCCCAAATTTACAGTTTTCTCTCACAATATCTTGTGAGGTAAGTAGGGCAAAAGCAATTTTATATTCTTTGTTCACCTAGGATTGCTATTTGATTATTCTGCATCTATGGAAATAATTTTGTGAGAATGATAGAAATTTAAAATAGGAATGATTTAGGGGTAATCTAAATTAGCAATTCCTAGACATTTTAGTTTTAGTATCACTTTACATCCTTAATAATTATTGAATATCTCTAAAAGCATTTGAAATATGTGCTATATTCCTTGATACCATATTAGCAATAAAAAATTGGAACATTAAATTATTAGTTGTTTAATAATAAAAATGGTAAACTACTCGTTCAGGTAAATATTATATTTTTATGATAAGTACCTAAATATTCCAAAACAAAACAAAACAGTGAGAAGGGTAGCATTATTTTATATACTTATTAGTCTCTTTACTATTTAGTTTTATGGGAGGCAGCTGGATTTTTGTATCTGCTTCCTCATTCAGTCTGTTGTAACCCCACATATCCTGTCACTTCTGGAACATTCCACTGCACATGTATGAGAGAATGGAAGTTAAAAAAAAAGAAGAAGAAGAAGGGCCAGACACAGTGGGTCATGACAGTGATCTCAGCACTTTGGGAGGCTAAGACGGGTGGATCATGAGGTCAGGAGTTTGAGACCAGCCTGGCCAACAGGGTGAAACCCCATCTCTACTAAAAATACAAAAATTAGCCAGGTATGGTGGTGGGCCTCTGTAATTCCAGCAACTGGTGAGGCTGAGTTAGGACAATTGTTTGAACCCAGGAGGCTGAGGTTGTAGTGAGCCAAGATCGCACCATTGCACTCCAGCCTGGGTGAGAGTCTGAGAATATGTCTCAAAAGCAAACAAACAAAAAACCAGCTACTTAGTATTATTTTTAAAAAGTAGCTGGACTTTAGGGACCCTTCTGAAGGGTACAGGTGTCTGTGGAGCCACTTGGAGAGCTGCTGATTTAGATAAAAGTTTCATTTAGAAGACATGGAAATTAAGGTGTCTCATGGATCTGCTGCTGATGATTGATTAGAAAGGGGCTGATACTTTCCTACAAGGGTATTAGATACGGCTAGGGTGGATGCTAAAACTATATTATGGAAACATATGAGGATGATTTTGAGCAGAGGTTGTATGTTACCTCCCTCCCACTGATGGCACAACAACTAATCCCCACAGCCCTACTGAAACTACCCTTGCCTGGAACAGTAATGATCTTGTTAAATTCAATAAACATTTTTTTTTTATTTTTTTTATTTATTTTTATTTATTTTTTATTTTTTATTTTTTATTATACTTTAAGTTCTAGGGTACATGTGCATAACGTGCAGGTTCGTTACATATGTATACTTATGCCATGTTGGTGTGCTGCACCCATCAACTCGTCAGCACCCATCAATTCAATAAACATTTTTTTTAAAGTGCTTACTGAGATTTGTTTGTTAGCAGCCGTTGACGTGGCTGATCACTCCCTTCATTTTGACTCAATTGTATGATCCTCCCATGATCTCACACTTAGTGAAAGCACCCTCTCTCTCCAGATGCCCAACCAGAAGTCAGAAACTTCTCATACTCTGATCTCTTCATCACCAAGTTCTCTCAATCGTCTTCTCTTATAAATATCTTGGTGTTCCATCCACTTTTATTTTCTGCCTGATATTTTGCCCCAAATATGCATGTTACCTCTCTTGCATTATCACTACTATCTTCTAACTATTTCATCTTATTCCTTATTTTTGTATGTTTTCTTTTTCCAGATTTTATTTTAGTTTCCAGGTGTGCATGTGTAGGTTTGTTACATGGGTAAATTTTGTGTTGTGGGGGTTTGGTGTACACATAATTTTGTCACCCAAGTAATCAGCATAATACCAATAGACAGTTTTTCAGTCATTAGTTCACTTAGAATAATGAACCCCAGCTCTGTCTATGTTGTTGCAAAGGCCATGGTCTCATTTTTATGGTTATGTAGCATTCCATGTTTATATGTACCACATTTTCTTTATCCATTTCACCACTGATGAGTATCTAGGTTGATTTCACATCTTTGCTATCATGAATAGTGCTGCGATGAACATACACATGAATTTTTTTAATGGTAGAATGATTTCTATTCCTTTGAATATATACCCATTAATGGGATGTCTGAGTTGAATGGTATTTTAAGTTCTTTGAGAAATCTCCAGACTGCTTTCCAGAATGGCTGAACTAATTTACATTCCCATCTTTTCTCCACAACCTCACCAGCATGTTACTTTTTGACTTTTTAATAATAGTCATTCTGAATGGAATGGAAAATATTTGCACACTATGCATCTAACGAAGTTCTCATTTCCAGAGTCTACAAGGAACTCAACTCCACAAGCAAAAAATAAACAACCCCATTTAAAAATGGGCAAAGGACATGAAAAGACACTTCTCAAAAGAAGACATATATGTGGCCAACAAGCATATGAACCAATGCTCAATATCACTAATCATCGGGGAAATGCAAATCAAAACCACAATGAGATACCATCTCACACTAGCCAGAATGTCTTTTATTAAAAAGCCAACTATTTCTTTCCCTGGTTCTTCTCATCAGTCCTCCATAATCTGAGCAGTTCTTTTGGATTACAGATTCCAAGTGGGCACTTTTCACAGCTCTTGGGTTAAAGCCCCAATTCTTTCAAGTATTTTACAAAAGCTTCTGAAGCAGCCCCATGCTCGCATCTACAGCTGGGCTTGTCATTGATTCTTCTTTGCTTCGTAAGATTCTCTGCCCTGCTCCCTCATTCCATGACAGTATATCAAAACTGTTTATTCATCTATGCATTCCTTCTACTCTTTCTCTTTTTATTCATATATTAACTTAGGTGTCACCTCCTTTGGAATAATTTCCCCTGAGTCCTCCCACTCTGAGTTAGATTATCTTGCTATATGATTCCTTGATGATGTGTCCTTTCCAACCAAAATATTATTTGCCACTCTTCATTTGTAATTACTTGCTTAATATCATTTTCCCCTGTATACTTTTAGTATTGTGTGCACAAAAACTTCATCTGATTTTATCTTTCTACAGTGGAAAAATAAACAACCCCATTAAAAAATGGGCAAAGAACATGAAAGACACTTCTCGAAATTGTTCTACCCAATGTTGAGAACAATGTTGGACCTATAGTAAGAAGATTATAAGTCATATACATTTGTTAGATGCAGGATTAAATGAATATTGTTTTCTTTTTTTTTTTTTTTTTCCTGCAGTTAGTTTTATTTATGGTTTTCTGACTCACCTTTATGAAGTTGAGAATCATGCTTTGAATTAATTATTTTATTGTCCTGTTAGTATAATATAGTTACTATCCTGTATGACTGCTATGCCAAAGTGGTTCAAAGACTGGCTCTTGCATGCCATTTACCTAAAACCAGGTGAAACCAGGCCTATATTTGAAAATTGGCCTCATTCTTTGGTGAACAAGAAGGTCATCCGGGAAGATTGGTTAAAATATGCATGCATGAGTTATATCCACTGAAGATTCTGAATTGGTTGTTGAGATTGTAAGCAGCTCCACAGATCACTGACACACCTTCCAAAGTTTAGGAACTACTACCTTACTGCAAGAATACTCTGGTTTATTTACAAACAGTAGTTAAAGAGTTATCTTGTAAAAAGTACTCTAATTTAGTAGCAGAACACTCCCTTGTGCAAAGAAATGTATAGTTTTCTGTACATATGTGTTTGGAAGGATGTCATAGCCCAACATTAAACTCTAGCAGGTGTTACAAGTTCAAGTATCTATTATTGTTTCTGTACAGCTCAATGTTAACACCGGTACTCATTAAACACATCTTAATTCTCTAGAACTTATTGTAGTATGTTTAATGAATACATTTAATATCAATTTTTATGTAGTATTTATTTAAATAACGTTAGTAAATATTTAAATTTGCAAAACAAAATGTGATAATACTATTTTACCATGCAATTTTTGCAGCTGTTATGTGTAGAAGCTGTTACGTGTAGAATTTGACATGGTAAAATTCTAAAATAACTTACAGTGAAGCAATTTTATGGGGCCATGTGATTTTAAAACAAAATATACCAAGTATATTTGTGAATTCACACTTTTATTGTTAATTAATACACAATAATTTTGCATATTTATGGAGTATAATGTAATTTTTGAAACATGTATATATGTGCTGATGAAATTAATTAGCATATCCATTATGTTGAACATTTATCATTTATTTGTGATGAGAACAAAATCTTCTCTTCTAGCTATTTTGAGGTAAATAAAACCTTATTGTTAATTGTAATAATCCTTCTAAGCAATAGGACACCAGCATTTATTCTTCTTTTCTAATTGTAACTCTGTATCCACTGACCATCCCCTCTCCATCTTTCTCTTCCCTTTACCCTCCTGCTTATTTTTATTTATATTTATTCTTGTTTTCAAAAAAGTTAAGTAGCATGTATGTATACATGCATACAGACAACATGTGTGCCCGTGCACACACATACACACACTCAAGAAAAAGAGAGGAGAAAGAGACAGTTTCTGATTATTTATAAATATTTTGCTTTATCGTTGTTTGTCATACTGTATTGATGAAGGTAGTTTTTCGGAGAAAATAGAAATAGAGAGATAATAACATAGAGATGAGATTTTTAAGAGATAAGAAGAGAGTAGAAGGAGAAAAGAAAATTGCTTCATTTGATCCAAGCTGCAGTTGAATTGGATGATCTTTTTTCCTTTTCACACTCTTTTATATAGTGGATCTTTTGTGTCAGTTCTTTAATGTGTTTCATTACTTGAAGATTGTGTAAAGGAATACATTCAATAATTTGTCTCTTATTTTAAAATGCATGACAGTTATATGACTTATTAGAAATTTATCCATTAATGTGATATATTTTTAACTTAATTATCAGGTACTTCTCTAGGAGAATGCTTACTTTATAAATGTGTGCAGGTATATTTACTTTTTAATTTAATGCTATTAACTAGAAAACAATACAAAAATTGTTAGCTTTATTTTTTTTAAATAATTGTGGTTCAGTGTATTTAAAATCTATTTTATTAAGGAAAGTTATTTCACTGTTACATATACAACAATTTGTATTTTCAGATTATTCACCAGAGCATTACTTGTTACTGACGATGAAAATGAAGTAACCAAAGTTTCTAGTAATAGAGAATAGTTACATAAATTAGGTGCGTGATAAAACACAGTGTTCATTAAAGGCAAACTAGAATAATAATCACTGACTTACAAGGCCCTATAAGGCATTATCACAAAACAATTATTAATGTAAAATACAATACAAACAAAGCTTTGTGTGTACATGTGTAAATACACAGAAAGTGTTATGGAAAAACAGTATTTCAAGACATTAATAGTGACAACGTGCAGGGGAGTAAAACTGGGGTATAAAAGGAGACTATTTCACTCTATGTATTTTTATACATTTAAGTTATTTATATTAACTTTTAGTCATGTGTTTCTTTCATGCCTTAAAGAATTTGAGAAATGTTTAGCAAAAATAACAGAGGTTATGGGGTTCTTTTGAAATAGGAATTTCAACAGCTGCATCATTGAATACACTTATACATGGTCAAGAAAATTATGCATTCTTGGCCGTATCAAACTATCTCATGTCATTTATAATATAAAAACCTACTATATAACCACAAAAATTAAAATTAAACAAATAAGAAGAAAATCATGCATTCTAATGAGTGTTTTCTGATTCTTTGTCCCACTCTATTTTTTATCTCTAATATTCTTTTTTTTTGTTTGTTTCATTTTAATTGAAGGTCTCATTCGTTTGCAAGAGCTCATCAAAGCTCCATCAAGGTACAATCTTCGACTCAAAATTCGTCAGCTACCTGCTGATACAAAGGATGCAAAACCCTTACTAAAAGAAATGAAAAGAGGCAAGGAGTTTCATGTAATCTTTGATTGTAGCCATGAAATGGCAGCAGGCATTTTAAAACAGGTAACCTTTAAATTACTTCAATTCTTGCTTTCTTCATAAACTTGCACTTACAATATGATCTTCTTTGAAATCAAAATGTTATTGTTATACAATCAATTATATAACAACCTTGATGTAATTTTGCGATAGAAAGTCTGACAATTGCTTTTAATTAATTGTCTTAAAAGTAATGTAAACAGTGATGATCTTCAAAACAGGTTGTTTGAAGTTTGAAAGTTATTTTCAAATGACTACAATGCTGTTGGTTAATGAGATAGTTGATTAACGAGATAGTTATTTCTTTTTGTTTTGAAATGAGGGAAGGAACTAAGAGTCAACCATTGAGCAGCTCTCTCATTACAATCAACCAGTAGGAAAAAGATGTAATAGATTTACCATTTACCTGGTGTCTACTGTAAGAGACTTTACATATTTGATCTCATTTCATCATCACTATAAAAAAAAAAAAAAGTTGGGACTGTCTCTACTTTACAAACTGAGTCCCAAAATGAATAAGTAACTTGACCAATGTCAAGTAGCACGAATATAGCAGAGGGATTGATATCCAACCTAATGATGTTAACACGTATTCGTTCCAGAATAAAGCATTGCCTGACAAAAACCAACCAACCAAACAAACAAACAAAATCTTCTAAATCAATCAAACAAAACAATTTGTAGCTGTGAAATCTTTTAGTATTATGTCAGCATTATTCAGACCTAACAGCAAACTGGAAAACAGAAATCATTATCAGTCCATATCTTACAGATGAAGGAACTGAAGTTGGGAGTTAAATGGCCAGAACAAGACCATACACTTACTATGTAGTAGAGCTTGGATTTGAACACAAATTTTTGGATTTTGTTTCTTAAACTCTTTTATGCACAATGAGCTGACACCTTGGTAGCTTGGAACTAGTCAGCTATTTAGAAATCTCTCATGTGTAGGATAAAATATTTCTACTGGAAAGTTATGCAGATTCAGATGTCAAATTATATCCCATTAAATATAACTGCCAATAGTAAATGCCTGTTGTAACATGGTTAATTTATTAAGCAGATGTTTATCCCATATTCCAATATAAATGCTGATTTTCACAGTAAAATGTTTAATTCGATTTGAAAAACTGCTATAGTTTTATCTTTAGATAATAAAACATATGAGGGTTTTGGGGTTTTACTGGAAATGAATAAAACAATGTGCTAAACCACTGAACTCTAGAGTCAAGATTTATTTTCACATAATTCCCAAACAATTCTTGATCATGGTTAGAATACACAGGCTTGGAAAGGAGACCTTTCCTTTACTCCTGGAGTGAGTGGCATTGAGCTATTTCAGTGACAGAGCTTTGGCATGCTTTCTTCAGACTTCTAGTAAGTGTATAAATGATCTGTTGTCTTATCTCTAAAGAACTAATACAAAAAACTAGCCGGGCGAGGTGGCGGGCGCCTGTAGTCCCAGCTACTCGGGAGGCTGAGGCAGGAGAATGGCGTAAACCCAGGAGGCGGAGTTTGCAGTGAGCTGAGATCTGGCCACTGCACTCCAGCCTGGGTGACAGAGCGAGACTCCTTCTCAAAAAAAAAAAAAAAAAAAAAAAAAAACTCTGACTATTTTGCTATCTGGAAGGTGAGAAGCCTGTCACCTTTAAAAATCGAATTTGCTTTCTGCCTTCTATTAGATATATTTATTATTTTAAACTTGTTTTCTTCTGTTTTCTTTGCAAACATGCTTTGCTTGCAAAATGAAAATAGAAACAATAGAATATTTAAATACATATAACAGAAAAATGTAATTTTAACAACGTCAGTAGATGAAAAATTAGAATATAGATAAAATGAGAATATGAAAGTTAAGATGAAACCAGAGTGACATTATTATACAGAATGCATCCTCTGAGGTCCTGCACTGGAAGACCACAACTATGGTGGTATTATTTTTAACTTTGTCTCACATTTGAATTTTCCAGTTATTCTGGTAACCAAGAAGAAAGCAAATAGCTTCTAGGAAATTCAGTAGTGCATTTAATAGGGTCCTATTTTGTGACTTGGGAAATTTTTCTGAGATTCCTGAACATTCAGTGATGTTGGAACTCCTAAGACATGGTATAGGAGTTGAAGAGCAAAAATAGATGAGCTTTCAGCTAGTCTGGCTTCATCCAAGAATGAATATTAGGACTATCCAGGAAAAGAAATGGCCATAATCAGTTTATTCTTGTGTGTTTGTTTGTGTAATTTATTTAACTTTTTAATTTAAACTGATTCAGCTTTTAATAATTATTGAACAACAGAGAATTTAAAGTTTTCCTGCTAGAAAGCTTTAAAAGTGAGTGGAGCTTGGGGTTAACCAGATTTCCTCTGAGTCAAGTTGAATACACTAATTGGCATGCATACCTCCGTAGCAGATGATTCTACCTCCATCCAGATTTATCAAAGAAAATACCCTAGGGCAGAGCCAAGATGCTCTGAAGTAAAACCTCACAAGGACATTCTATCACAGGGAAAAAATAGTAATCAGGAGCTTCAAAGTTTAGATCAGAGAATGTGAAATAAAAACTTTTAGCCTGGAAAAAAGTGTAAAAGAAAATGCTAATAAAATCCTATAGCAGCAAGAAGTAAAATAAAATACAAATTGAAGAAATGCGTATAGGCCCCCCTCCTATTGTTGACCTTGAGCAATATAATTTCTGGATCTTACCGAAAAACTGGTTGCAAATTATCTGCCTAGACAACTGCATGTGTTAATTTGTCATGTAGCATTGTTAACACTATACCAGCTTAATGTTGGGATTTCTAATAATATTTTGATTTTAATTTAATCTGTAGTATTTCTTTTAAGAGAGATGATATCACAACCACTTTTATGTTGAGGCAATTGTTATATTATTTGTGCATAAAAAGATACTGATTTTATTCTCTCTAATGTGTTTGAAGTGTGCATACAATTCATTTAAAAGTAGTAGTAAGACATGATATAATTAAAAGCAGGTCCAGAGCAAGTTATTAAAAAAAATCCTACTGGAAATTATTAACTAATCTTTTAAGAGAGTATTCATGTTGTTCATTTTTTTTTTTTTTTTTTGAGTAAGGTTACAATATAGGTACTTAATCAAAAATAACTAATATTTCTACCTCCAACTTTTGTTTTTTTGTTTTTGTTTTTTTTCTTTTTTGATGGAGTCTGACTCTGTCACCCAGACTAGAGTGCAGTGATGAGATCTTGGCTCACTCCAATCTCCACCTTCTGGGTTCAAGCAATTCTCTGCCTCAACCTCCTGAGTAGCTGGAATTACAGGAAGCTGCCTCCACGCCCGGCTGATTTTTTGTAATTTTAGTAGAGATGGGCTTTCACCGTCTTGGCCAGACTGGTCTTGAACTCTTGACCTTGTGATCCACCTGCATTGGCCTCCCAAAGTGCTGGGCTTACAGGCATGAGCCACCGTGCCCGGCCTTCCAGTGTTTTCTACATCATATATCACAGCACATAACTGATCCTTGTTTTCAAAATCAAAAGCTGAGAGAAGGTCAATGAAAGCCAGAAACAGACTTCAATTACCCTTATAGATTTCTTCTCAAGGTGATGAAGAAAAAACCTGTAGCCACTGGAAATATATATGTCAGAACAAATCATCTCCTTCCCCACCATCTCCTCAACTCCTTCCCCTATACCAAAGCAGAATTTGATGCACTTGGCTGAGACGTCCATGTTTTCAAATTTTCAAGGAAGGAATAGGCAAAAATTTTAGAATGCATGGAGTCAAAAATTGTTCTACATCTATGGGAATATGAAATATACCACTTTAGAAAATGTCATAGATTCCAAACTCCACATTAGAGACCTGAAGTCCAAGTTTACTCACCTTCTCACTTTGTTGGACAGTTTATTCATTTTTTTCATGTCCCAGTTTCCTTACCTGTAAAATGAACATAATAGTAGGACTGACTTCTAGAGTTTTTATGAGGCTTAAATATGTAATGTGCTTAGAATAGTATCTGACACATTTTAAGCATTATATAAGTATTATTTTTAGTTGTATATCTGAATCATTATTTCTTTCATTTACTTTTATCTCTAGTTCTGTACCTATGGATTAAAAAAAAAAAAAATGCCAACATAATATTGAGCTGTCATTGAATGTTATTGGAGATAGGGAGCCATCTGAACATATGCATCAGGAGCAATGAATGCCTTCTACAAATATGATCTTGTAGATTTGTGTTTAATAAGAGAAATTCTGTCTTATTTTGCTTGAGATGAAAATTTAATCCAAACATTATTGGTTTATATAATTATTACTCATTCAAGAAATATTATTTGGTAATTTGATACCTATATTTCCTGTGCTCAATTCTTTGATGCCACCTTTCATTAACCAATGTTTCTCCCTTTTTAAACATATTTTATACATTCCACATTTTTCACAAATATTTGTTTGTTCTTAAAGAACTCATGTTGCAGAACTACAAATTCTATCCTACCTAACTGGTTAATGCCAACTTACGAGCATGATGCTTTTCTTATTTTTATTTTTAATTGTTGTGGGTACATAGTAGGTGTACATATTTATGAGGTATGTGGGATATTTTGATACAGACATACAATGTGTAATAATTACATCAGGGTAAATGGGACATCCATCATCTCAAGTATTTATCACTGTTTTTTGTTTGTTTGTTTGTTTTGAAATGTAGTGTTGCTCTGTCACTGCAGGCTGGACTTTGGGAGCTCACGTGACCCTCCCAACCTCAGCCTCTTGAGTAGCTGGGACTAAAGGTGTGTGCCACCATGCCTGGCTGTTTGTTTTCTCTCTCTCTCTCTCTCTTTTTTTTTTTTTTTTTTTGTAGAGATGGAGTCTTGTTATGTTACTGAGGCTGGTCTTTGGCTCAACCAATCCTCCTGCCTTGGTTTCCCGAAGTCCAGGGATTACAGGTGTCAGACACGGCACCCAGCCAGCATTTATCCTTTATGATACAAATGTAATGCCCAGACCCGTGATGACCCAAAAGCAACCACCAGAGTCCAGAGACAAAGCCAAGCGGCAGGGATCACTTTATTTCGAGTTCGAACTCGGTTCCCTCCAGCTAGGTATCAGATCCTAGGGAGAGACCCCGAGCTCAGTGTTCAGCTGTCTTTTATAGTCAGACACAAATGAGTTACAGCAAGTTACAGAGTCAATGGGGATTTTTACAGTTGTAGGTTTACAATTGGCTGACATTTAAAGTTAAACATTAGTCAGTTGTTCATTGGTTCCCGCCCTTTGACCAAACCACAAACGGCCGCTTGCCCTGCTAGGGACTTTCCAGATAACCTTGTTGTTTTTAGCATTAAGGGGAGTTTCCTGACTTTTCTGACCTCTGATATTCCTGACTTTTCTGACCTCTGATATTCAGTATTTTTCCACTCCTCATTCCCCCCTCTCTCTAGTATCTTGAGAGCCAATCTTGGGTCTTATATGTCTGACTCGGAAGTCTCGGTAAGTACAGGTTGGTACTGGGCTCTCAGGACCATAAGCTGGACAGTGTTGAGTCTTTCTTTTACAAAGTTTGTTAATCTGTTTATTATACATGGTCCTATAGTGAGTAAGAGAAGTATACTTATGAATGGTCCTATGAGGGGCACTAGAAGGGAGTACATGGAGGAATTCCACCAGCTGTTGGCCGCAGAGGTGAATTGTTGTTTCTGCAATTCTAGGCTGAGTTTATGTAGCTGTTGAACTCGCGTTTCTACGAGTCCAGATTCATTTCTGTAGAAACAACAATCTTCTCTGAGGAAAAGACAGGTCCCTCCTTTTTCAGCCGTTAACAGGTCTAATGCACGGCGGTTTTGTAAAGTAACTTGGGCAAGGGAAGTCAATTGTCTCTGCAATGAGGCAAGGGATTTGGCGGAAGCTTCCATAGCTATGGAGAATTGATGAGAGAGGTTTGCAGTGCTGATAAGGGAGTGACCTAAAGCTCCCCTGGCTAGTCCTGCAGCAACTAAGGACGTGGTGAGTGAGACTCCGGCTACTAGGGGGAGGAATATAGCTTGCTTTGGTCTAGGGAAAGGGGTGGAGTCCCACCTGGAAAATTCTGCAGGGGTGCGCAAGGTTAGTTGGGGGACTAGCGTGACAGGGAGACACAGTAGGGTTATAGTGGCCTGAGTGGAAAGGTTCTTATATAGGGTCCCATTGCACCAGAAGAAAGAACCGGGAGGGGCAAAGAGGGTTGAGTTGGGAGTGGAAGTTGTATTACAGAGGGTAGTGCCGGCATTTGAATAACAAAAGGAAACTTGTGTCTGTCCAGGGTTTAGGAACAAGGGGACGTCAGGGCTCAGGGGTGGTATGTGGCTATTGTTAGGGTTTAGGCTGAGAGAAGCGTTAGACGGGCCTGGAAGTGGAACTGCGGTTAACGGCGGTCGCCCTAGAGCCACGCAGAAGAAGCATGCAGAGAGATTGCCTAGGCCAGTGGCGTTTGCGATTTCTAACCCTTCTCTTAATAGGGATAACCAGGAAAAGGGGCGGGTAGGAGTTAAAGTCGACAGCTAGACATTTAATTCCCTTTCCTGGTTCTGTATAGCCGTGTGTAGGGTAGTCTGGATCTGAACAAGGGAATGCCAGAGAAAGAGACAGCTACTAGGCCAGATAGTTCCTGAAGTCAAGTACATAGCCCCTTTTGTTCTGTCTGAGTATAATTGGTCCAGTTCTCAGTCAGGAAGAAACGCCAAGCGAAAGGGGATGTTGCCGGGTTCGCCTGGGTCTCCCCACAAGGGATCCATAAGAGTAGAAGAGTTATAAAGGAGGTAGGTGTCATAGTTACAGTTTAGGTTGCTGACGGCATAGAACAAGTTTTAGAGGGTTTTCTTTGGTCCCGTCAACTGTCCAGGTTGCTGCCTCTCCCGTCGAGGATGTAACAAGGTCCGAGAACGGGTCTATAGGCTTGGCGTGGGTGTGATGAATCCAGGCGGTGATGCCTTCCACTTTGAGGGCCATAGGCATAGTCAGGATCACCTGGAATGGTCCTTTCCACCGGGGTTCTAGGGTTTCTTGTCGGTGGCACTTGACGAGGACCCAGTCTCCCGGTTTGTATTGATGTGGAATGGGTGGAGGCCCAGCTTCATATAGTTCTTTTAGCTTGGGCCAGACTTCCTCATGAACTCTCTGTAGGGCTTGTAAGGAGAACAAAAGTTCAAGACCATTATCTGTGTCAGCTTTGAGGAGATTGTCTTTAAGGTTAGGGATGATAGGGGGTGGTTTGCCATACATTATTTCATAAGGGGTAAGTCCTAGTTTATAAGGAGAGTTACATGCCCGGAACAGAGCGTAGGGGAGGAGGACTACCCAGTTAGCGCCAGTCTCCATGGTCAATTTAGTTAGGGTCTCTTTTAATGTTTTATTCATTCTTTCTACCTGACCTGAGCTTTGGGGTCGATAAGCACAATGTAGTTTCCAATTAGCCCCAAGTACGGAAGCCAGTCCCTGACTTACGCTTGCGGTGAAGGCCGGCCCATTATCCGACCCTATCATGACTGGAAAGCCATACCTGGGCAGGATTTCTTCTAGGATCTTTTTGGCCACAATCTGTGCAGTTTCTTTCTTTGTCGGAAAAGCTTCTGCCCATCCTGAGAATGTATCTATAAAAACTAGTAAATATTTGTATCCATATTTTCCTGGCTTTATTTCAGTAAAGTCAATTTCCCAATATATACCAGGTCTATCTCCCCTGTGTCTTTTTCCCGTGGTCTGGGTCCCATGACTGGTGTTATTGAGTTGACATACTACACAGTTTTTAACCGTGGCGTCTACTTTTTCAGGGGCATTTTTAAATTTTTAGTCCAGTGTGTTGAATCAAATCTAACATCCGCCGCGGGCCCAGATGAGTGCTTCAGTGGATTTGTGCTATTATTCGCTGCCCCAACCTGTCTGGGAGAATGGTATTGTTGTTAGAATCTTTCTACCACCGATTACTGACCTGTGTTCCGGGGAGTTTACTTATCCACTGGAGGTCTTCTTCTGAGTATTCTGGGTGAAAGGGCAACTCTCTGGGCCCGGGATCAGGCAGCTGGAGGGTCAGCAGCTGAGGAGTGGTTTTAGCCACGTCTTTTGCAGTCTGGTCAGCCAGGTTGTTTCCTCGAGTGACTGGGTTAGTGGCTTTTTGATGTTAGGACAGTGGACGATAGCCAGCTTTTTGGGTTCCCAAAGGGCAGCCAGAAGATTTAAGATTTCTTCTTTATTTTTAATGTCTTTTCCTTCAGCTGTGAGAAGCCCCCTCTCTCTGTATATAGCCCCATGTATGTGGGCGGTGGCAAATGCATACCGGCTGTCAGTATATACTGTCAGTTTACGGTCTTTGCCTAGTTTTAGGGTTTGTGCCAAGGCTATTAACTCAGCTTTTTGAGCCGATGTTCCTGGAGGTAAAGGCTCAGCCCAAATTATCTCAGTCTCTGAGGTTACCGCCGCCCCCGCATACCTCTGTCCTTGGTGAACGAAGCTGCTTCCATCAGTGAACCAGGTGAGATCTGCATCTGGCAGCGGTCGGTCCTGGAGGTCTTCTCTGACTCCATGCATCTGGGCTAGTATTTCAGCACAGTTGTGGAGTGGCTTACTTAAGTCTGGGTCTGGCAGCAACGATGCTGGGTCTAGGGTTGTTGGGGGCTTAAATGTTATTCTGAGGGGGTTTAGCAATAGCCCTTGATAATGGGTAAGCCGAGCATTGCTGAGTCATCGGTCAGGGGGTTGTCAGAGGATGCCTTCGACAGCATGAGGGGTGGTGACTTGTAATTCTTGGCCCATGGCCAGTTTGTTAGCGTCTTTGACCATCAGGGCTGTTACAGCAATCATCCGGAGGCAAGGAGGCCATCCTGCAGCTACCGGGTCCAGTCTCTTTGAGAGGTATGCAACCGGTCTGCGCCAGGGACCTCAATTTTGAGTTAATACTGCTTTTACTATGCCCCAGCTTTCGTCCACGTATAAGTGGAAAGGCTTAGAGACATCTGGAAGACCCAGCGCAGGGGCCGAGAGCAGAGGAGTTTTGATTTGCTGGAAAACTTGCTCAGCCTCTTCAGTCCAACTGAAGGGCTGCTGCTCTTTGGTAGCCTGATAGAGGGGTTTTGCCAGTTCAGCGAAGCCAGGTATCCAGAGTCTGCAGAACCCTGCAGATCCCAGGAACTCTCTTACCTGTCGTGTTGACTGCGGTCTGGGGATCTGTAGGACAGTCTCTTTTCAAGCATTTGTTAGCCAGTGCTGTCCCCCTCTAAGTAGATACCCCAAGTAGGTTACCTCTGGCCTGCAGATCTGGGCCTGCTCGATAACCCAGGTTTCCCAAGGTTTTCAGGAGGTCTTTGGTTCCTTGGATGCAGGCCTCTGGGGACGTTGCCGCTATTAAGAGATCATCAACATACTGCAAGAGAGTTATACTGGGGTGTTGGCATCGGTACTCACCCAAGTCTTCGTGGAGGGCTTCATCAAACAGAGTTGGGGAGTTTTTGAATCCCTGTGGCAGTCTGGTGCACGTCAGTTGGCCACTTATGCCTCTCTCAGAGTCTGTCCACTCAAAGGCAAAAATTTCCTGGCTTTTAGGGGCTAAAGGCAGGCTAAAAAAAGCATCTTTTAGGTCCAGAACAGTATACCATTGATTTTCAGGACTCAAGATACTCAGGAGGGTGTATGGATTTGGCACCGTCGGGTGTATGTCCATTATCCTTTTATTGACTTCTCTTAAGTCTTGTACCGGCCTGTATTCTTTACTGTTGGGTTTTTGTATTGGTAGCAGCGGAGTGTTCCATGGTGAGTGGCAGGGGCGTAGGACTCCATGATCTAGGAGTCGGCGGATGTGTGGTAGAATTCCCTCTTTGGCTTCCAGGGCCATTGGGTATTGGCGCACGCGAACAGGGTCCATCCCGGGCTTAAGCTCAACAAAAATGGCAGGACAGTGCTTTGCTAGCCCTAGCCCTCCTGTTTCTGCCCAAGCCTCTGGGAAGTTCTGGAACTTGGTTAGGAGGCGTTAACTCCTGGTGAAGCCGGTACTCATCCTCTAGAGTTACGGTAAGAACAGATAGTGGCCTGTTTTGGGAGTCAGTCACTTTGGGCCCTTCTGGTTGAAAATGGATTTGTGCCCCCGTTTTTGTCAACAGATCTCTCCCCAACAGGGGACAAGGGCTGTCAGGGATGACTAGGAAGCTATGGGACACTTTCCCGGTTCCCAAGTTTACTGCTCTCTGGGTTGTCCATGGATATTTCTTGGTTCCTGTGGCCCCTTGAACCCAGGAGGAGTTGGAAGATAACTTTCCATAGGGCTTGACTAAGACCAAATGCTGTGCCCTGGTATCGACCAGGTACTGGACCGGGGACCCCTCCACTTGTAAAGTTACCCTAGGTTCGGGGAGGGGATCCGAACCCCATCTCCCCTAGTCTGTATCTTGGGTAACTAGTATCGGCATAGATTTGGGCTGCCATTGTCCTTGGCCTGGCTGGCGCTGTTTCTTTTTGGGGCAGTCTTTTATCCAGTGACCAATTTCTTTACAGTATGCACATTGGTCTTTACTCAGATTGTGCCTTGGGGCACGCGTGGATTGGGTGCTTCCTGGCGGTGGTTGTTCTTTTTGGATGACCGCCACCAGGACTTTGGTCATTTTCTCAGTGGCCCTAATTTGTCTTTCCTCTGGAGCATCTCTGTTGTTATAAACTCTCTGTGCTATGCGAAGGAGGTCCTGGACCTGTTTTCCTTCCAAATCTTCTAATTTTTGTAGCTTTTTCTTGATATCTGGGGCCGCCTGGTTGACAAAGGACATAACGACTGCTGCCTGATTTTCAGGTGCCTCTGGATCTATAGGTGTATACTGTCTAAAGGCTTCCATTAGTCTTTCTAGATAAACAGCGGGGCTTTCTGTCTTTCCCTGTAAAACAGAATATACCTTAGCCAAATTAGTGGGCTTGCGAGCTGCAGCCCGGAGACCTGCCATTAGAGTCTGGCAATAAACGAGTAGCTTTCCCCTACCTTCTGCTGTATTGTAGTCCCATGTTGGCCTGGTCAAGGGAAATGCTGCATTAATGAGGCCGGGGTTTGCAGTTGGTTGTCCGTCATCTCCAGGAACCAACTTTCTAGCCTCTACCTGGATTCTCTCCGGTTCCTCCGTTGTGAACAGAATGCAGAGGAGCTGTTGGCAGTCATCCCACGTGGGCTGATGAGTGAACATGACACGATCTAGAAGGGCTGTTAGGTCCTTAGGGTTATCGGAGAACTGGGCATTCTGAGTCTTCCAGTTGTACAGGTCACTGGTAGAGAATGGCCAATACTGGAGTCTAGGGTTACCTGTGTCATCGGGGGGTCCTATTTCCCTTAAGGGGAGCGCTACAGTGGAATCAGGAACTCGCGGAGTTGCCTCACACTGGACACGCCCGCGTTCGCCCTGCCGGCCCTCCTGAGCCATGTTCACTTTCAGTTTCTCCTGGCACCGCAGCCGCTTCTCGACCCTCATGGCTTCCTGGGATTGCAGCCGGTTGGGCTTGGGCATGGTGTCCAGGAGGGGGAGGATAAGGCAGGGGTTCCAAGGATGCGAGGTCCTGGCTGTCAGGCAACACAGGGGGCAAGGGGGCAGTTGGAGTTTTTGGTCTTTTGGTGGTCCCAGTTGGTTGCGCGACTAGGGTTTTACAGGGTTCAGAGGTCAGCAGAAAGGGAGCTAGCCACCGGGGTGGATTTTTCCACCAGATCTTGCCAGACTAAAATGTAGGGGATCTGATCCGGGTGTCCCGAACGACCTGGCCGGAAAACCCTTGATTTTACCTGGAGGATAATGGGGAGGCAAAGAGTTCCCTCGGCTGGCCAGCCTACACTGAAGGTGGGCCACTCAGAGTGGCAGAGGGTTATTAATTTTCCCTTTTTAAGTTCTATACTGAGATCATGTCCCCTTGCTCTCACATCTTTAAAATTATTGACAAGGAGAGAAAGTGGTGTGGTCTGGGAGTTGCCCATTCCGAGGAAGTCCTGTTGATAGAAGATGGGTGGTAAGGGATATTAGTGCCTGGTACAGGACTGGCTCCGAAGCTCCTGTAAATCAAGGTAAATTAGTAGCAACAGATAACTTCCAACAACCAAGATATATTGATCGCTAGCGCGTCTCGGGCTTAGGACCCAACCAGAAGCAGATGGGCCACAGAATACAGAGCCCCAGATGAGTACCGGAGGATGTCTCCCACCAGCCTCCACTGACTGTCCTATAGCACGTCCACCAGGACTAGATCAGTCTTATATACAGACCCCGCGGGATTATTCAGAGGCAGACAGACAACATATAAACAGAGCCGGCTTACTCACTTTTGCGATGACCCGTTGGCCTGGGGTCTGGTGGGCTTAGGGGCAATCCCGGACGAGCCCCCAAGATGTAATGCCCAGACCCACGATGACCCAAAAGCAACCACCAGAGTCCAGAGACAAAGCCAAGCGTCAGGGATCGCTTTATTTTGAGTTCGAATTCAGTTCCCTCCAGCTAGGTATCGGATTCTAGGGAGAGACCCCGAGCTCGGTGTTCAGCCGTCTTTTATAGTCAGACACAAACAAGTTACAGCAAGTTACAGAGTCATTGAGGATTTTTACAGTTGTAGGTTTACAATTGGCTGACATTTAAAGTTAAACATTAGTCAGTTGTTCATTGGTTCCCGCCCTTTGACCAAACCACAAACGGCCGCTTGCCCTTCTAGGGACTTTCCAGATAACCTTGTTGTTTTTAGCATTAAGGGGAGTTTCCTGACTTTTCTGACCTCTGATATTCCTGACTTTTCTGACCTCTGATAATCAGTATTTTTCCACTCCTCAACAAACAATGCATTTATACTCTTTTAGCTATTTTAAAATATACAGTTATATTATTATTGACTATAGTCAATCTGTTGTGCTATCAAATACTAGATCTTATTCCTTCTTTTTTTTTTTTTTAGCCTATTAATTTCTATACCCAGAATGTAGCTGAGACAGCTACTTTGTAAATAAGTTTTTGTAGTTAGTGGCTTATGGAAGGCTATTAGATGTACCTGAGAATAATTGTTTCCTACTAAGAACTCTTCATTCAACTAAAAATGCATTGTTTTTTCATTATCCTTGCCAACTGCTGTTCATTGATAAGCAGTTATTTCAAAAGCATTCTCTTATTTTCAGAGAGAAAATGACATGGACACTTGTTATAACTGAAAGTTCTAACCCAAAAGTCCTTGTTTTTAAGATTGACAGTCTAAAATTGATGAGGTCTGTAGAAGAGTGAAATAAAACACAGTAATTTGTGACTAGTTTATTAATAACAACAAAAACATTTCTTTAATTATATGTACTTTTTAAATAAGAGTGGTAATTTACATTTCCTTCATTAATGCTATGGAAATGTCTCTAAAGAGCTAAAATAAATGGCTGTTGGCATTGTGTTTTGCAGCACTTTTTTCCTAATTCAGTAATATTGTTCATTAAAATAAAATAAGTTCCTCATTAGGGTATTTGTAGTGAAGACATTACGAATGTAACAAATTAAGATGTGCTAATTTCAGGTTTTGTGTCAATTTTAATGCCTTCTTTAATGTGTTAAGCCATAGCTTTACAATTGCAAACATTCAACTAATAGCTTTTCTATCTAGAGGATTGCTTCAGAAATTCCTTCAGTAACCACTAATCTTTGACTACTGGGAAAAGATTTAGTTTAACCTAATTGTATGTAATATGAATATTGTGGATTGATTCTTTATCACATCCTACTATATTTTGTTCTCACTTGAATTATTGACATATTGTCTTTCCTATAATATTTTTCAGTAATTTTTTTTTATTTTTTCAGTAATTTTTTTTTTTTTTTAATTTCTTAGGCATTAGCTATGGGAATGATGACAGAATACTATCATTACATCTTTACCACTCTGGTAAGTACTTTATTAAAACAAAATGTTCTGAATTTTATTATTATGACTTTTTCAGATGAAAAATAGGTTTTTTAGTAAGAAGTATTATGACTTAGTCCTTTGTAGTTACATTTTAATTTGATAAGACCCCACCAAAATTATTATCAGAGAGGATAGCTCTTAATAGAAGTTGATGATTTTAAAATAATATCATTTCAGATATCAATTCAAAATATTGCATGTCTTATTTTCATGTTGCTTTAGAGAACTTTCAGAACATAATGGATCTTGAAATTAGTTTCCTGAGAAATCAGTGCTTTAGAAAAGCACAAATTCAGCCAGGTGCAGTGGCTCACACCTATAATCCCAGCACTTTGGTAGGCCAAGGCAGGAGGTTCACCTGAGGTCAGGAGTTCGAGACCAGCCTGACCAATGTGGTGAAACCCCATCTCTACTAAAAATACAAAAATTAGCCAGGCTTGGTGATGGATGCCTGTAGTCACAGCTACTCAGGAGGCTAAGACAGGAGAATTGATTGACCTGGGAGGCAGAGGTTGCAGTGAGCCAAAGTTATACCACCGCACTCTAGCCTGGGCGACAGAGCTAGACTCCATCTTTAAAAAAAAAAAAAAAAAAAAAAAGACAGAAAAAAGAAAAGCGCAAATTCTTATGTTATCTCAGCTCTATTCACTTTTTGAAAATCAGATGTACTGAAGCTGTCCTTTCAGTAGATTAAAGTTTCTATTCTGCTTTTGCCTATGTTTAGTTAGACTTCCTTAAAAGTCAGTATGCTTTAATTTGCCATCAGCAAATTGAAAGTTACCTTTATATTTTGTTTTCACATACCCACCACACAATTTCCTCTTATTTTGTTTGAAAATCTGACTTTAGCCTATATCAAACTTACTGTTAGCTCCATTTCTTTATCAATACATTATCCTGACCTTTCTTTCTCTGTAAAACAGCTGTCTCTTTACTAATTCTTTCTTCCACATGTCCCAAATATGAGAGTATCTCCAAGTTTGAACTTCATCCAATCTTATTTTCTCTTCAATTATTTTCTTCAGAACGGTTTGTATTTAGAGCCTCAGTTATCATCTTTGTTTGAATGAGGTCTAAATGTTCTATGTAATATTCATGAATTACTGTATACTGTAAAACAATTTTAATTGTTGTGCCATTAGATAATTTCAAAATATTTAAACTTCAGTGTCCTCTGAATTGACCCCTCTTCTGATTATCTTAAAAATTTCCACTTTTATTGACTCCTGTGTCACTAACAATATTTTACTGATTTTTCCTTTGCACTGTCTCTAGCATCTATCTTCTCCATTCCCATAATAACCAGTCTAACCAATGTTTTCTCCATTAACTTGAAATTCTTCCAGTTAGTCTCCTTGCTTCTAGGAGTCTTGAAGCTGCCAGATCAGATTATTAAAATTTAATTGATTGCAACAGCTTCCTGTGATGACAACTCTTACTTCCAAAGGAGATTATTCATGCAGTAGGATGTATTTTACTTTTAAATAGCAAAGCTGGCTCTGGCATGTCTCTGTCTTACTTCCTAGCAGACAACTTTTTGCAGCTTGTAAGAAACTTAGTGTTGGGGGTGGAGAGGGAGTGAGAGCATTCCCTCATCAGCAAATGATATTTCAGTGCTGTTACAACTCAGCCTCAGCATAAGCATAAGATTTTGGGGAAATCAAAAGTACCTCTCAATAAGGAAAATAAATGAAACAACTAGTTTAGGATACATAGAACTCATAGGCCTACATTTGAAGGCCTTTTATACTGTGATCCTAATCAAACTTTCCCATTTCCTTTTGCTACTATTCTCCTTTAGGAATTCTCATTTATAGCTAAACTGATGTTCTGACGAACTGAGCTGAATAGGTTTTATGTCTTCTAATTTTTGTGTCTCCACTCATACTTTGAATTCTCTTTTTGCCAATCAATCAATAGCCCAGTCTTTCTTTAATGGCAACTGTAGGGTAGAAAAGATTTCTTTTCCTTACACATCCTGAGGTTCAGGGCTGAGATCTCTAAACAAAAGACAGGTTAACAAGAGAAACACATAAACATTTATTTAATATAAATTTTATGTGACACAAAAGCCATCAGAAATAAAGACTCAAAGAAATTGGAAAATCTAGCTTTTTTTTTTCTTTTTTTTTTTTTTTTTTTTTTTTTTGCTTTGGTTTAATAAAGAGTAGTCAGCTATGTAGGAAAATTACTGGACAAAGGGAGGCTATGATCTAATGGCAATAAATCCAGAAAACTTAGCAAGGCCAATTTATTCAGATTCTTCATGACCTACAGGTATAGAGTTGGATTCCTCTGGAATGAGAGTCTTATGACCTCCTTTCTGTGGAGGTAGATCAGAGAATTCTTTTATGGTTCACTTCAGGGGAGAAAGGTGGGATAAGATCACAGAGTGACCTTCCTGCTTCTGTGTCTTCTCAATTTCCTATAACCAAGTACCACATTTGGGGGTAGCATGTTCTGAGCCTCATCACAGCTAAGATCCCATCTTCTCTGTGAAGTTTTTCCTGACCATAAAAATTGAAAATGACCTGTGTTGCTTCTGATTTCTTTTACACTTATGATTTCTACTCTTTTACCACTTAGCATATATTGCCATGCTTTATTTATTCACCTCTTGAATATATCCTATCTCTTTGGCTAGATTGTAAACATTAAAAAATAAAAACCTAAAGATTTCTATGTTTTTCATAGCACAGACCACAGTTCAGGCCAATGCCAGCTGCTCTCCATTGAATTGTATTCCTGTTATCTAGCCTGTGTAGCTGTATGAGTCTGAGGCAAGCTGTTCACAGAACCAATGGCATTAATCTTGCCTTGATTCTCAATATTGTCCATAAGTTCTGAGGGTTAGCTATGCCAACTAGGAAGAGGGCAAAACTCCGCATGCTACATGTTGTCATGATGGCATCCATTCCCATGATAGCTTTGGCCTCATATCTCCTGGGAAAACTAAAGGGCAGAGCAAGAACATTCCCTATATACCGACTAGAAAGGGCAACAGACATAAAGTGTTTATTGGGAACTTATGGTGAAGTTCCTAGGTGTGAGACATGAAATGAAGGAACTGCACTGTTTCTGCAATCAAAAAGGCTAGCCTTCTTAACATTTTTTCCACACCTTTCCTATAGTTTTCATTAGTTAGAAGCCGTATTTTGTGACTTGCTTTCTAAAAACAGCAATCAAACAAAGAAGCACTGACAAAACAAAATTTTTAAAACAGAAATAACCAGGCGAGGAAGCAGGGCATAGAAAAAATTAAAGTAAAATATTAATACATAAAATAAGGGCAAACTATCCTAAACACAGAAAAGAAAGCTATTGCAAATCTTAGAGGTAAGTTATAGAAGAGCCCATTGTTTCACTGGTGGATTTAGAATAAAATATATACATAGATTTTTACATCCAGAGCATATATCTCTGCAATGCCAAAGCATCTGGACAGTCTATTTGAATCTTGGTGTAACGTCACTTGACACGATGGTGTTAAGTGACCTAAGGGAACCAAAAATAAGTGACTATTTCAATAATACATGCCTGTGAAGATACTCTGTCGATAATAACAACACAATAACATTTGTCTTTCAGGACCTCTTTGCTCTTGATGTTGAGCCCTACCGATACAGCGGTGTTAATATGACAGGGTTCAGAATATTAAATACAGAAAATACCCAAGTTTCCTCCATCATTGAAAAGTGGTCAATGGAACGATTGCAGGCACCTCCGAAACCCGATTCAGGTTTGCTGGATGGATTTATGACGGTATGAATACCCACTTAAAGATCAGTTTGTGTGTTTCTAAATAGTATTGCATACATATTAACTTCTGGGTCCAAACTTCAGTTTAATTGTTTGACATTAAAAGCACAATGTCAGAGCTACAGTGCAAATAATTTTATTAACAATTTTAAAAATCAATTTTGTATGAAAATCTTATGCTTCCATCCAAGTGTCTCAAAAGACGTTACAACTATCACCAGGGTACTACAACATAGGAATTTCTATAAAGTTAATTAGTTCCCTATATGGAAGAAATGAGAGACTGAAAAGAAGACATTAATCTGATAGTTATCCTTCTGATCTTACCTACCAATATATGAATACTCTTCAACATGATGATTTCTGATATCTGGTGTTATATAAATGACTTATGTCACACAAAACACACAAAATTCTCCCATGAGCTTACTCACTCTTTAAGGCTGAAGACTAATCAATAATCACATTTGTCATTTTCAAGTCCCAGTTTAAACCTCTAGAAGATGCACTATTGCATAAACTATAAAAGAAGGGTATATTCTTATATAACTTCATTGTGTGTGCTAAACAACTTTAGCTGTTTATGCTATTGTTTATACCAGTGCTTACAATAAAAATCTAATGGCAAGGCATACATAATTTTAAGTTTTCTTATACCGTGTCCTCCAAAAGACAGGTAAAAATCAATGTTATTAGTTTGTTTAAGCCACTATGTAAAACTATTATTTTTAAATAAGTAATCAATATAAAAATTATGACTGAGACATTTGATATTCTTTTTTATACTAAGTCCTTGAAAGATGGTATGTATTTGACATCATGCATATTAATTCAGAGTAGTCACATTTCAGTCATATTTGCTCTGTAGTAGCCAAATGTGGCTAGTGGCTACTTTATCAGACCAGGTAGGTATGTATCATGTTATTTTAAAAAATTATAAATACCTGATGTTTTCTTATTAAATCATTTTTCTACAGACCAAAGTATCACAATAATTAAGGAAATAGCTTAGCAGTGGGGTGATATTTACATTTCATAGGTAATTACCATCTGCTTTTAATGAATATTAGTCTAAATGGAGAATTTATAAACAAAAACGTCCTCTATCCTTACATGTAGAAAAGCTTTTTCTATTATGATTATAATTTTTCCATTAATTACTTCAATGGGCTTCAAAGCATGTTTTTGATATTATAGGGATAAAAGGAAAATTTGATTTTTTTATCCTTAGAAGGTTTTGTAATACAAATTGAGAGCTTTCATAGAGACTGTGAAGAAGAAATGGTTAGCCTAAAGGTATCAACTTTCTGATGGAATAAAAATACATCTGTTTTCTGTTTGTGAGAAAAATCACCTACTAGAATTTGAAAATATATCCATAAATTTTTTTAAAAGAAACAATATAGGGAAATTTTGCTTTATTGCATATAGAGATAGTTGACCAGTTCTAGTAGTTTAGTTTTAACTTATAATATATTTGAGAATTTTTATTGAGAGGAAAATACCTAAATAACTTAAAAATGAAAATATTTTCCTTCAAAGTGGAGCCAGATTTAAAATAAAAAACAAACTAGAAAAAGTTATAAATGTTATATTTTATTACCAATTTAAAAATGGTGAATCAAACTTTTGAAACTTAAGACAATGTGATTTTTTAATATTATAATGTATACTATCCTTTAAATTGTTGTTATGATCATGTGAAAATTTTTATATGCTTTTTCTATAATAGCTTTCTTTACATTTCTTTGATTTCAGGATGAATATCTTATTTATTTTCAATACCATTATTAAATGGTTTTAGGAAAAGTACATCAGTAGGTATTAGGACAATTTTACACTTTTATATATTGACTTCCACAGATAAGTGAGTTCAAGGACTAGTGTGCCCCTTTATGTATCAGAATCATAAAAAATATTTAATTTTACTTTGGTACTGTCTGTATAGCTATGTGAGTCCCTCTGTGACTTTACACGTCATCTCCTGAAATGAAGAGATCCTGAAATGAACCCCTAATTTGTGGTGACTTATGTAAACTATTGAAAGACAGATAAGTACAAGGAATGATGTATTAATTTCCAAGGTAGAAGATCTTGGAGAGAATTAACCTCTATGATATGGAAAGAGAGACAGGATATTAGGAGAATTACAGATTTGGGTTCTCTCTTTCTAGACATGAGTCTATTCTTATTCTGTTTTTCCCTGTTGAACTGGCAGATGATTCCTTGGAAGGGGAGAAATGTTAAAATAAAAATGGACTGATGAAAAAATGTGTCTATTAAAAATCCTGGGCATTGTATATAAACCATGGTTTCTGAGTTATTTAGAAGAATTTTCCATGCAATACTCTTCCCTTTGGTGTAGTTCTTAAATATAAAGTAGATAGAAAGTTTGTCATTAAAATAAAGTTTCTTTCAAAATAGATGCAAACTGATTTTGTTTTCACAATTTCCCTTTTGAAAAATTGATATATTAAAATTTTTTTTCATCATATAACATTATACCAAGATAAAAAATATATATACATAAAATATTTTCATTATATAACATTAATTCTTAATTGTAAAATAGCACATGATTATTAAAATAAAACCAATTGAGTTCTGTATTAAAATGTGGGCGTATTTATGTCTTACATAAGTATTCTTTTTCTTTTCCATTTAAAATTGTAAGCATTTTCACAAGTCATTAAATGTTTAGGAAAAGCAATTAATAGGCTGTTTCCACCATGAATATAGTCAGTAAATTAAGAGGATTCTAGTTAGAAAAAAAAGAAAAAAGAATTATAGCCTGGCATTGTGGCATTGGCAACATTCCCTTCAATCAATTCATGAGATCTCAGTGTTTATGTATCTCTTGTTCTTTTTTTCCCTATGGTTCCATAAAGAAATGAGATTATCAGCAAAGTCTCTAGTACTTGGAACAAGACCTGTTATTATCAGTATCATAATCATTTGCCATTGTGTAAGATCATAGTGCTCAGACTTTGACATCCTTTCTTCATGTTTGAGCTATAAAAGGAAACAGTAAATTGGATTCATAAGAGTTTTTCTAGTTGAGTTAGGATTTTAATTGGCCTTTGAGATAGCTGTTTATCAGTTAAATTACTACTGAATACAAAACCACTTCTCTTGCCATTGTAGTTTCTTTCTCTACAGTCTGGGGTCATCATATTAAAGATATTAATGTTAGTAACTCAGTAGAATTTTTAGTTTCACTTGGTACAAACCCAACCAAGAAACCAACTCACATGGTACTTCCAAGCCTGATCTAGTTAAGGAGGAAGAAATAAAGCTCAACACTCTTCCTTTACACATGAGGGTTTCTTTGAACACATGATATCCCACTTTTCTCCATTCCCACACAATACCATCCAGTTAGTGCTCTGAACTTCCCAGACATAAACCCCTTATTATAAAGCTCTTTCCATACTATGCATTCTGTATTGTGTTCCCATCTTTTCATGCTCCTGGAGGTGTGCAGATACCTTTCAATGAGCGTTACTACTGTTCTTTACTACAAAATCAGATAACATCTTCCCCAGTCCTCTGACCTGACATTGTCTGCCTTTATATAGCACATTTACTATAGGATGAAAATTCACTTTTGAACCAGTGTCAATCAGAGCCTGATGATAGTGATACTTATTATTGATTTATTGAGTTTACAGCAATTTCAGGTCAAGACAATCAAATCAGATACAAACACCTAGGGGTACATTTTAAACAGTCTAACTATATCCCAGAAATACTTCCCAGTGGTTCCAATATACATATGCATGTTAATACCAATGTACCTGTAATCCATTCAGTAGCTTAATAATTATTAATACTTTTTTCTTGTGCTGATAGATAATACCACATATTTCCCTGATAGTATAAATGTATTACACAAATCAATAATAACCATATTTGTTGACTATATCATTTGGATTTCTATAGGGATATTACTGTTTTAGAAGTTTAACCGTGGACACCAACTGCTATCTCCATTTCCTTTCACCTCAAAAATCATTAAGCACTGTCAATTTTACCGTATCAATATTTTTCTTAACTACATTCATCTTTTCAACCCAGAGCTTTATCTTAGTTATGATCTTTCCCCTGACTTTCGTGATAGCCCCCTCACTGAAGTCCTCCTCTTAACATCTCTCTCCTACATTCACCTTCTTTCTAACACGATTTTTCTCAGAACTTTGCTCATGGCTTCTCATCATTTACTAGGTGTAATTTGAGCTCATTTACCAGCCTAAAAAGCCTTCTGTGATCTTACTGTTTCCAACTTGTCCAGCCTCATATTTGCTTACTCCCTGTTCCACCAAGCCACCCTCTCATCTCACCTTTGGTGTGTCGTTACTCATCATGTATCACCTGTTCCAGCAGAGGATACTTCCATTGTTTAAACCACCTTCCTTTTTTTGAATAATTGGCATATTCCTACTCATACTCTAATTTTCAGGTCTTCTTTTTGTATTGAGTCCTCCAGATACTTTATATGTGTGGTCCTTTATTTATGCACTTTACATATAACTCCATGCTGAAAGTTAACTCTAATGCTTTAGTTTGTTTTTACATCACTTTTTCAATAGACTGTTAGCTCTTCTGAAGCAAAAACTAGATATTGTAATCTTTGAAGTCCCTATACCTAGTTTAATGTCTGGTATAAAACAGGAGTTCATAATGAGGGAGTGACTGCCTGATTGAATAAATGCATTTGTTAATTGATTTTAATCATGTTACATCTATGTTCTAATCACTATTTCCTTTCATTTCCCCAAATATATGTTGGAGAGCATTTTATTTACCCTCTTGTACTTTATTATCAAGATATGTAATCATTTAGAAGATGCAATTAGGCTAGTCTCAATGGCAAAAGCTTAGAAAAAAAATTTTTTTTTTTTTTTTTTTTTTTTTTTTTTTTTTTTTTTTTTTTTTTTTTTTTGAGACAGAGTCTCACTCTGCCATCCAGGTTGGAGTGCAGTGACACTATCTCTGCTCACTGCAACCTCTGCCTCCCCTGATTGCAGTGATTCTTGTGCCTCAGCCTCCGAGTAGCAGGGATTACAGGTGCACACCACCACACCTGGCTAATTTTTGTATTTTTGGTTAAGATGGGTTTTCACCATGTTGGCCAGGCTGGTCTCCAACTCCTGACCTCAAGTGATCTGCCCACCTTGGCTTCCCAAAGTGCTGGGAATACAGGTATGAGCCACTGCACTTGGCCATTAGAAATACTTTTGATTAAATAGTGAAAGTATAGTAAGTTAGAAGAATAGTTTCCATTATTTTTACAAAGGAAGAGATAGTGTATGAGAGGTGAGTCTTTACATATTTTAATTCTAAAGCCCTCCTAACAGTTATTTCTTTCTAACAACAGACCACAGACTCCAGACTTTACAATTTCCTTTTTTATTTGCATATCTTAAAATAAAAAAATGAGCATCTTGTATACACATCTTACAGCAGAAATTTAGCTCATCCACTAAGGTAACACAAGTGATCATTTGTTACTGTATAAAAATTTACTTTTATAGCTGGGTGTGGTGCGGCAGGCCTGTAGTCAACTATTTGCGAGGCTGAGGTGGGAGGATCACTTGAACCTGGGAAGTCAAGGCTGCAGTGAACAGTGTTCACCCAGCTAAACTCCAGCGTAAGACCCTGTCTCAAAAAGAAAACAAAACAAACCAAAAAAAATAAAAATAAAAATAAAAGGAAATAGAACCATAGAGAAATAACGTATGAACAGAACAGACAGGTTTTTTCATTTACTGCTAGAACTACAAGCCCACCTTTGCTGCTATTTGTTTGTCTTAATTAATTGTAGCTGTTTTTCTTTAATTCATTTGAAACGGATATAAACATAAGGTTTTGGCAAGTACTGGATCAAACCAACTCAACATTTTTTAAATTGGTGAAGCATTTTGAAAAAGTTGGCTTCATCTTATATTGCACTAAATCACCAAAATAAAAGAATAAAGAGTAGCAACATAATGAATTAATGAATTAACTACATTTTAAAAAATCAATTTTAATACTGTGTGTATTGTATGCAGCACACAGGATTTGATACCAGGCACTCAGGATTTGGTAATGAAGACGATAACTCTATTTCATCAAAGAACTAAGGGAATTGATAAAATCGGAATATAACAACTGTTTTTCTGATCACTTCACAATCTTTGTTAGTACAAAAGTTATGTTCAAAATGTGATGTTGATTGCTTCTTAATTTTGTATTTTTGGATCTTCTCTCCTGTCTTCCTGAAAATTCTTGTTAAAATGTATTGTTTTCTGTGATCATTTATGATAGAAAGAGACACACATATATTTACCAGGAATTGTACATAACTTCTTAGTATTTTGTCAAAAAAATGTGTAACATTTCAGAAAATTTATTAACATAAATATTATAACTACTAGCCTTATTCTTGTTGTTACCACAGAAGGAATATTTTGGGTCCATAATATAATAAAATATGGCAGAAATATTTGTATACTTCAGAGTACGTAATGAAGTCATAAGTACAACATTTGTTACATTTATATGTGCTTGATTTAATGGTAAAAGGACGTGGAGCATGGAGTATGAATAACAGAATGGCACTATATTTCTTTATTTTATGTGCCTATTAATCTTTTAAGATGCACTAAAGCTACAAATTAAATCTAAATACAAATAATTGAGATGACCTAAAAGCCTCCATTGTTTTATTAACATAGAATATTTCATCTAATTGCCTTTTCTCATCGACAGATTAAATAAGCAACATTTAAGCACCTAAAGTTGATAGAGATGGAATTTCTATTTTAAGTAATTGTTTTTTACATGGAAAATGGCAGTTTTAAAAACTTTAAAGCAGTAAAGCTTTATCTTAATGGTCATGTTATTTTTATCAGTCAATTTTCGAACTTTTCATTTGGGAAAAGTAAGGGTAAATCAAGAGAGATTTTTTTCCCCTTCACCCTGAAGAGCAAAATTTATCTTCATGGCATTGATATAATATTATGCAATACCAACTTGTAATGGATAAATACATTTCTACACACAATTTTCTTCGGTCTCTTATTTTATATTTAAAAGTGTAGGGGAGAAAAAAAAAAAACAAAAAAAACCTTTTCCTCCACCTGTCTTAGGTTTGTTCATTGTCTGGGACCTCTGACAGAAGACCAACATGAAAAAATAACTGAAGTTTATAGTTGTATACAGCACCCACTCACACTGAAGAACTCATGGGAATAGCTCAAGGGGTGGTTAGAACGTGGGCTTATGTCGCCTCTTAACAAAGAAGGATATGTTTTTAGAAAAGTAACAAGACAAAGGAAAAGTGATTTAGGCTTTTAGGGGTGGCAAACTGTGAGCAGATAGATATGTACATATAACATTATATAAAAATATAAAATTATATAAATCTAATATGTCACTTGTGGGATCACATACATATATATGTGACTATATCATATATACGTATATGATCATGTACATATATCATGTGATATTATATCATATCATATGTATATGTATATGATCCTACAAGTGGCATATTTTGATCCTACAAGTGGCATATTTTGGGGTGACATGTCCTGAACTCTTTCAATAGCTATATAGTTTTATGTGGATGTGACGAATTACCAATGGTATGAGGAAGTCTAACTAGACAGAAATTTGTGGGGTTCAAGAAGGAGGGCCCCTCAAGGGACAGTCAGTGTCAAAGACACTCAGAAGAGGTGATGCCCAATGCCCTGACAAGAGTATGAAGTCCAACTTTGCAGAGTCTAAGAACTGACAGCATTCCAAGATCTAAGACTCCACATCTGTATCTGGACTATGGCATCATGGTAGAATTAATACAAGCAATGAATGTGACCTTGAAAAACAAAAATGCCAAGCCAGTTATTGAGGTAAACAAGGCATTGAACTTGAGAAAGCAAGTACAGGGCACAAAGTAAAGGAAATACAACATGGTCAAGAAAATAGGGAATGGTTTATTTCACTGGGGTAGGCACTCAGGTTCTAACCTGAGAATGAAATTAACAGCAAGTTTGACATAATGTTCGATGTTGTAAGTTAAAGGAGTGGATTGGGAAATAGTGGGATATAAATCTGGGATAACTTTTTTCATGCTAATTAATTAATAGATAATTATAAATATTCTACATTTAACATGGAAAATCAAAATAAAAAGCATCAAATACTGGTTGAAATTATTAAAGAAGAGAGAGTAAGAGATGGAATTGAGGCCTACAAATAAGAAATCTTATTATTCAAATATTCATAATATACTACAGCAAAGTTCTGCCTAAGGAAGTTTATTACTATAACTATAGTATACTCTCATCATAGAAGGAAGGGTGGATCTATTTTTAAAATGTATAAAATATGTTTTCTGGCTACTACCTTGCATTCAGGGTAAAATACAACAAACTAAGCTACATGTTGTATTTGGGATGAACTGAGATGGAGTAGACTGGTAGTAATTATCAATGCTACAGATTTTCCCATATTAATTCAATTTTATGAATAATTTTTGGAATTTGTTTATGGCTCCTCCCCCAAACAACTTAAAATAAATGCCATATAAAAAATACTTTGGCCTCAACTCAGTCTTTAAAATTTGCATCTAGTTGAATACTTATATTTATATATGGTTTTATATAAATATAAACAATATAAAATAAGAGGGAGATAAACATGTAAAAATATATAACCCTTATTTATATCTAAATTCATATTATCTTAGGTAATATCTTAGTATGTTTGTGCTGCTATGACAGAATACCTGAGACTAGATAATTAATCAGAAACAGAAATTTAACTCACAGTTCTGGTTGCCAAGAAGCCCAGATCAAGGTATTGGCAGGATTGGTGTCTGGTGAAAGCAACTGTCTGCTTCTAAGACGGCACCCTGTTATATTCTCAGGAGGGGAGGAACACTGCGTCCTCACATGGTGGGAGAAACCAAAGGGCAAGAGAGTGGTCCCTTCAGCCTGGAGCTCTTTTATAAGATTGCTCATCTCTTTCATGAATGTTTAATGCAGTGATGACGACTTAATCACCTCTCAAAAGCCACACCTTTTAATTCTGTTTTATTGGGGATTAAGTTTCAAGATGAATTTTGGAAGGGGGCACACTCAAACCGTAGTAGGAACTTTGTGAATAGTAAGTAATATTCATATTTATCTATTTAATCATATTCATACCTATATTTATGTACTAAACTATACTATCTATACATATCTATACTCATATTTATCCATTTACTAAAAAGACAGTGTCACTGGTCACAGTATTAATAGGATAAGCATTTATAATACATGGCCTTAGTACCCTCAATATATGCAAATGCTCTTTGACTTATGACAGGATTGCATGTTTATAAACCCATCATAAATTGAAAATATCATGTCAGAAATGCACTTAATACACCTCACATACTAACATCACAGCTTAGCCTCGCCTACCTTAAACATGTTCAGAATACTTACATTAAGTTTTCCTTACATACCTACATTTGGACAAAATCCTTTAACACAAAGCCTATTTTAAAACAAATTGTTGAATGTTTAATGGAATTTATTGAATGTTGTACTGAAAGTGAAACACAGAATAGTTGTCCTTGAAGTACAATTTCTACTTTTTGCATATGGCTTTTGCAACATCATAAAATAAAAATATCACAAGTTTGCAACATCATAAGATTAAAAAAACACAAGCTTTACCATCACTAAGTAGGGGATCAATTGTGTATATCTGATTTTGGCATATTTTTATTATTAAATATTAGGTACAAACTATAAAAATGCTTATTAAAAAACATGACACACTTAACTGTAGATTGCATCAAATTTAGAATCAATATGTCTATAAGAAATTTAACAATTTTCCGTGCTGTGATTTATAATGAATATGTTGTGACTTTTTTTAGTCATGCTCAATTTTAGAAGAATTTTATTTAAAAATAGAGATGCTAAAACTGTCATAAATAAATAAATTGGCATACAATTAAATTTATATATAGTGCACAATAATCCTACTTCTGATGTTTTAATATAAATATATACCTCAGTAGATATTTCCATTTCTTTTGTTTTAGATTATCTACCTCTGGATCCCACCAATGTAGAATTTCTCCTGCTTAATTGACCCAAAAAAGTACTCAACTCTGTTATTATAAATAATAATATATGCATATGTAAAGAATATGAATTTTAAGGATGTTAGGATGTGCACAGTGGCCCTAGGAATAGTGACCCAAACAATGATTTTATACAAATTCTGAGTCTAGCTACCAGCGGATGTTACTATTTGTATTTGGCATCTAATATAAATAACCTAATTGTGAATCGTATTTAATGTTTACTACATTTCACTGCTGTTTCTGTCTTATTAATTCATGACATCATGGGGCAGTTATCATCCTCATTTTATAGATGCAGAAACATAGAACAGGTAGGTTATACATATAAAGAAAGATCCCTAAACTATTGTCAGAAGCAAATATAAAAGAATCCTTAAGCATCTGAAGGAAAAAGTTGAGCGTGATGAATTAGAAACCAGGAAAAAAAATCACTTTAGATGTGCTGTCAGATTTTGTGCTTCATTTTTAACCTTATAGAATTTCACACCAGTTTTGGGTAAGATGGTAGCTAGTTGGTCTACTAAACCCTCTTATTTCTTTTCCTTACAGACTAAACTCATACATAGATATCAGAAGCCACATCTGAATCTCATTCCCAAACCTCTCTAATGCTGTTACTTTAGGCAAGTTACGTAACCTCTTTAAGCCTCACTTGTCAAATAGAAATAATAAATTTTAGTGGGTTATCATAAGGATCAAAAGGGATAATGAATTCACCTATAAAATGTTGAAAACCTACCTGGCTTTTTATAATTATATTATTGCCTTCTCTTAAAGGCCCCGTGACTTATAGCATAGAATTTGACAGAGTGCTTGTAGTTTAATTAATTGATTCATTATTTCAGCATTAATTATCATCTGTTGTATGCAAAATCACTGCAGTAGATACTTAGGGTGTACATGTGTGTGCATGTGTGTGTGTATGTGTGTGTGTGTGTTGGATGCAATCATAAGTTTTCATACAGATTCTGCTTATAACTTGAATATAGCAGTCTTCTTTTTAAAGTGAGTCCAATTACAATGATTTGAAATGCACTATTGCAATAACATATCCCTATTTAACAGATGTTTAAGTCTAGTTAGAAGTTTATGAAAATGGTATGTGTCATTTATTTTTTCTCAATGTCAGATGATTTCATTTTTAAGTTTAGAAGATGGCTTGTTGGACACAGAATTAAAGGATGGATTTCTGCTTAGGTTTTTTGTGCCTGTTGTAGAAGACTATTAAATCTATTCTATTTCCATCTGAGAGCAAGAGTTTTGTAATCAGAATCACCTAACTCTTGAAAACAGTCTGCTTATGACTTCCTTTGTAAGCTTTTGCTAACAATTTAATATTTCTGAGCCTCAGTTGCCTTAGCTATTCAATGAAAGCAGCCTACATCACAGTGTCACTCTAAAGATTAAATATGTAACTCTGACACCAGGCCAGTAGTTGATCCTCTATAAGTGATATCAATTTGTTTCAAGATAAATGTCATTTCTGCACTTTAGTACAAGTGCTACTATGTTCTGAGTACAGTTCATTTTCAAAGGATCTTTTGATTCCTGTTTGTACAAAAGTGACAATTGAATAAGAATGCAGCTATGGGTATTCTTAATGCTCTGGGTAAGATTAACTGCATAAATGAACATGACTTATAGCTAGTTTAATATCAAGTTGTTGATGCTTTTTTTTAAATGACACTGCTATCTGAGTAATTATATTTACATTAGAAAGACAAATTTTTAAAAGTGTAGCCTATACAGTTTTGTGATATAAAGGCCTAAGAAATGGTCAAGAATCTAATCTGATGCACTAATTTCCAAGATATGCTTGGCCAATACTTTTTAAATCCACATTAATAAATCAGAAGAATGTTTCAGACAAAAATGAAATGAAGAGTTTTAGGGTGAATTTGCCTAAAGGATATTAGGAATTCTCCTGCTTTATTATGCAGAGAGGAAATATTATGTTGATCTTTCATTTGCCTTTCTAAAAGAACTCATACATATTTTATTCATTAATCTTCAGAATGCCCTGTGACCAAATTGAACCAGAAGGGGAAAGTAAAGTTGTTAAACAGACACAGATGTTGAAATGGTACCAAATCGATCCTTCATAAAAAATTCCTATGTATAGCTATTCATTCATTCATTCTCCAAATATTTACTGAACATCTATTCTGTGCAATGTTTGGTACTATATCATGTGAAGGATAAGAAAAATACAAGTAAATAGATTACATGATGTATGCACTTGAAAAATTACCAATTTAATAAGATAAGTGAAACATAGCCTTAAATCATTGAAAAAAAAAGGCTGGCATGTAGTGAGAAATGTATATAGAAAACAATGCATTTAGATGAGCATGTATCTACTTTTTGTTTAGGATATAACTATAACTTTACATAAAGACAAAACTTAAGAATGTTATGTGCCCAATTAACATGAAGAATAGTTCACTTCCTTTGTAGTTACCTTACTGGACTTGGATAAAATTCTACATTCCTGTGATAAGTCAAAGAAACTCAGAAACTTGATCAGGTTGAGCAGGCTGGTTGATGGAACCACAGGTTTCATTGTAAGATGCTCAGCACATATGTACTCTATTCAAGTTAGAGAATTTCATAGCTGCTGCCAGGTTTGAAGTACTCCAAAAAGTGCTACCACAGTCCTGCAGTTACTGCCAGACCTGGGGTCCTGCTATTTCTGCTGAAAATGTGGCAGTCAAATGGTTATCTCTGTTCATCCTTTCTTCCATTGCCTTGAGTGTTGAAGGTCGTTTTTGCCAATTGTCTCCTCACATCCTGTCTGGTCACTCATCACTAGAACTAGGGCTCAAATTTACTCTCAAACTGACCTGGACTCCCACTATTCCAGCTTCTTAGTTATCTGGTTCTTTCGTTTATGCAACAAAAGGCATCTCTGAGTCTGCCCATGGTGGCTGAGTTAGGACCCCCATATCAGTCAAAAACTATTTCCAGATCCAGCTCTTCTCTGAGACTCTCAGGCCTTGTCTACACTGTACTCACTTTCAGAGAATGTGTTCTCTCACCTAACTCTGCTTGAGCATCCTCAGTCCCTCAAAGGTACCCTGGATTATGGTCTTGATTGTTTTTCTCCTAGGAGTTTCTTTGACTCTTTGTAAATTGATCCACTTTCTTCCTAGCAACTTTCAAGACTTTCTTTCTTTCTAGCAACTTTCTTCCTAGCAACTTTCAAGACCTGGGTACTACTAAGGAGTGAAGGACAGAGCAGTGTCTATAAATACATATATATAGTTGCAATGTAAGAAACAGAGGAGATAGTAGTCTCAGTAAAGCTAAATATACATAGCTACCAGAGAGAAGGTGCAAAGTTGACTTTAATCTACTATAAAAAAAAAAAATCACTAGATGAATCCATTCACAATATGAAAACCTACACCAAAGCCGGGCTTGGTGGCTCCTGCCTATAATCCCAGCACTTTGGGAGGCCAAGGTGAGAGGACTGCTTGACCTCAGGAGTTCAAGATCAGCATAGGCAACATACTGAGACTCCGTTTCTACAAACAAAATGGAAAAAATTAGCCTGGCATAGTGGCACATGCATGTAGTCCCAGCTCTTTGGCAGTCTGAGGTGGGAAAATCACTTGATCCTGAGAGGTCGAAGCTGCAATGAGCCGTGATCATGGAACTGCACTCCAGCCTCAGTGACAGAGAGAGACTCTGTCTCACAAAACAAACAAACAAACAAAAATCCCTATACAAAGAGAATCTGATATTTCCATCTTTTCACATAGAGCTAAATTAATAATAAGAAATATTACTAATAATAATTTTTACTGTTATTATTTTGGCATCACCAAGTACAGGACAACCCTGCTATAAATGTTATAAAAATTTGACAGTTTGATGTTATTGGGAAAGGAATTTAGGGGGAGATAGGGCTCAAACTGAATCTCAAATATAAACATAAAATAGCATTTTGATAAAAATAGATGAGAGTAGGAAGGCCATTTAGGAAGAAGATAATGGAAAGCCATAAAAGATACTAGAACAGGAGAGTGCAATAAAAGTAATATCATTTACCATTCCTTGCTAAATATCATGGCATTTGTAGTGATTACATAAACATATGTTTGCCTTACACTAACTCTAAGTCTCACAAAAATATGCTGTGAGATGAGCATTATTTCTCACTTTACAGATGATGTAACTGAGGTGCCAATATATTTGGTATGTTGCTCAAGGACATTAGATTAGTAAGGTTGAGGCTGAACATTTAAGGTCAGTCCCTTCTAACTTGATAACTTGTGCTTTTCCTGCTCTGTCCTGCTTCTGGGAAGGCATATCTGGTAGCTCTGTGCGAATGCCTAAGACACACTCCAGCAAGTAGCAGGAAGCTGCAATTCAAGCCTGAATTAATAAGGACTGGTATAGAGCCCAGGGGACTCAAAGGAATGATCGAATGGGAAGATTTTTTTGAGATAAGGAAGGATAATATGGAGACAAAAGAGGCCTTAGAGCTTTGCAGCTTAGGTGACTAGGAGGACTCAACTGCTTTTCACAGAAATGGGACTATTGGAAAAGCAGGTGACTTGAAAAGGAGATGATATTGATTGCAAACGGGAAGAATTTGAGATGATGGTAATAACTTAAAGGAAGTGAGGTCCAACAAAAAGCTGGAAGCTGAAAAATTGTTTCTCACTTCTATAATGACTCAGTTTTCTGTTTTTTCATTTGTTTGTTTCGGAAATAGAGAAAAACATTTCAGACTTTTGGGAGCATATGTTTACAATCCTTCAGAAAAAAAGACTTAGTCAATCTATTTGGCCACCTAGACTAAGTGACTCCAGAAGCTGAGAGAATTTAAGTAGTGTTGAATGTCAAATAATTACTACATACTTTAGTGCCCTTGTTTCTTAGTAATCATGCCATAACAGCCTGTGGCTCCATAGTACATGTGCCAGGGGTCTTAGGAATAATGCCTTGGGAGAAGAGATGTTAATTTGAATTCTGGTTCTGGCTTTCAAGCAAAATATTACTCTTGCTAATGTTGTCTATAAAATAAACTCAGATTTCATTCTCAGCCTTCAAATATTTATTCCTATTTCCAATCATTTTACTAAATCAAAAGGAAAAGGGAAATGAATAAGTGATAAATTAAAGACTGTGAGATATCTTTAAAATATGAACTTCTCTAGCCCCTAAGGCAGATGTACATAAATTTAACTGTCAAAAATTATGCATAGTTTTCTTGATTTGAAAGTCTTACTTAAATGTTATTTTAACTAAAATTTGAAACAATCAAAATCTCAATAAGGTAAATATGGATATTGCTTATTCACTTTTAAACATATCATAATTTGAATATTTACTATTACCTAGATATTATATACTGTAGACAATTTGTAAGCTATGAAAAATATGTTGAAGAAAATTAAAATTTTCCATTTATTAACATATCAAGCAAAGAAAATGACAATTATCATTTTAAGGACCAGTAGAAGTTCTCTTAACCTACCTTTCCCTAACTGATTTGTAAGAGTAACCAAAGCTCTGTATCTACTAGTTGAAATATACTGATTGATATTCACAGAAGCCGGAAAACTCACCATCAGTAGGCTACTATCATGTTTCTGTATTTTGACTCCATGGTTTGTTATTGTTAAAAAAGGTCTGTAGTATTTTTTCTATAACCAGTTTATGCTTGTTGTACCTACTAATTCATAATTCAATTAAACATTACATAAAATAGTTAAATAAAAGTGCAAGCATAACATTGTTTCTATGAAAACTCAAATGACTGCGTAAAAAAATTGATAAAGGTACTTGGCAAGTATCTCTTTATTCTTGTTTGGCTTAAAATAAACAAGCTGAAAATCATGAATAATCCATTATGTTTGGAGATTATGCAAAGCAGAAGAGGAATTCCAATCAGCAGACCCAAGAAAAGGGTCTTGGTTCTACATTAACACATTTAAGAATACATTTACAGTTAGATGTACATTAACATAGAAATTTTGAAGTATATATGCCTTAACTGTTTAACTGGTCCAATGTTAGCTTTGATTACTTTGGAAATTATTTATAATAAATTTTTTTGTGCCCTTGTACATATTTCATTAAAAGTAGGATCTTATGGTATACACAGCTTACTTAATGTTTTCTTAAGTTAATTTAACATTTATTTAAAATTTGCTATGTCTCAAGCACTGTTCTTGGAATAGAGCTACAATGGTGACTGAGATAGAGTTCACCTTCTGCGTGGTACATGGAAGATATAAACAATGAAAGAAAACGAATTAGGATAACAAGATGGAGAGTGATTTAGGAGTGGGGAGGGCCCTTTAGCTAGGGTTATGGGAGAAAAATATGTGTGGAATAAGTCCTAAAGGATAAGAAATAGGTAGCCATACAAATATTGATCAGAAAAACATCCTAGGCAGAAGGAACAAGTGTAAACTTCTTGAGATGGAAACAAGAAGGTGCTTCTGAGGGAAATAAGTAAGTAACCCAGCACACTGATAGGTTATGTTTCTTTCATAATTTCGGATGAAAAAAAATCAAGGATATCCTTTTGATACATTATATTTGAATTGGCTATTAGATATCCAAGCGGGAATATGCGATTTTGTTTACTATTGTATTATTTGAACCTTTACCAGTATTTGGCACATTAATAGTCATTCAATCAAAATTTGTTGAATGAAGGAAGGAATTATTTTGGGAAGGAATAATTTTGAGATGGGTAATGTTTTATGAGTTTGAAACTCATGTGAAAGGATTGTAGAATAAATTTGTGAGTCGTTAGCACATAGATAATATTTATAGATAAGAAACTGGATAAGATTATCCAAGGACATAGTGTGAATAGAGGAGTGCCAAACAGTGATCTTAAAAGTAAAGAAGAGGCCAGGCGCGGTGGCTCAAGCCTGTAATCCCAGCACTTTGGGAGGCCGAGACGGGTGGATCACGAGGTCAGGAGATCGAGACCATCCTGGCTAACATGGTGGAACCCCGTCTCTACTAAAAAAATACAAAAAATTAGCCGGGCGAGATGGCGGGCGCCTGTAGTCCCAGCTACTCGGAGGCTGAGGCAGGAGAATGGCGTAAACCCGGGAGGCGGAGCTTGCAGTGAGCCGAGATAGCGCCACTGCACTCCAGCCTGGGCGACAGAGCGAGACTCCGTCTCAAAAAAAAAAAAAAAAAAAAAAAAAAAAGTAAAGAAGAGAAAGACAAGCAACGGTGATTGAAGATGGGCAGTAAGATAGAAGAAAAACAAAAAGAATCTAATTTCAGGAAGCCTAGAGAAGAAAGTGTTTTGAGAAGGACATGTCAAATCAAGCTATGAGAACTGCTTAATTATGGTAAGTTTGAAGAACTAATCATTTTGATTTGACACATAAGCATTGTTAGTGACCTCAGTACTATTGTCTGCTTGGAGTGCTCGGGACAAAAGCTAAGCTGGACTATATTGAGGGAATGTGAGGTGAGAGAGAAGAGGCATCAAGTCTAACTAGCTATTTCGATGGGGTTTCAATTTAGGATACCACGGAAATGAACCTGAAGAGATACATAAAGTCACAGAATTTTTTTTTTTAAATGTTGAGTTTTTAAGGCATGTTTATATAGGTATAAATATTCCAGTAGAGAAGGAAAAAATAGTGTTGCAGGAAAGAGTGAAGATATTTGCAAGCTGAAATCTAAGGAAAGGACACTTAGAGGGAGTTAGTCTTAGATAGAAGCAGAGATTGATTTTTCCATTATAAAAAAAAAAAAGGCAGAGTGTGGAAATTCAGATGCAGGTGGGTGGGTGAATTTGGGCAGGACAGCTGAGTAGTTCTTGACTCATTTTCTCCATTTTATTAGTGTAAAATGAAGTGAGTATACCAGCAGAAATGGAATTGAATTGGAAGAGAAATTTAGAAGGTTTAAGAAGGGGCAATAGGAGCAAAATTATCTTTTTAGAAAGTGGGAAAGTGAATATGCTAGGGAAAGATAGAACATTTTCTGGGTTTATGGCCTACTTGAGATTAGGGGCCATAAATGTTAAGTGAATTCAGTTAACTGTATCCTGCTAAACCCAGAAGGACAGTTAAGTCAGCAAATAGTTAAGTTTAATGAGTTTAATTTCTCTAAGAGACCATGATGGAGAATAAGAGCAAAAAGAGTTGCCAGTATTTATAAACAATTAAAATACCAAATCATAGAAGTTAGAATGGAAGTGAGGGAATGTATGAGGTGCTGGACAGTGAAAATGTGGATTGAAGTTCTCCAAGGGGGTGAAAATTAAGTGGAATAGGGCCATTTGAGTCACTGGGAAGATAGGGACTGGTTAAAAATGAGCTACATGCATAATAATTGCTGGGTGAAAATATACAATTAAAAGATACAATTAAATTTTATTAGGCAAGTCTAAATTGTCTTCTAAAATTGCTGAACTAATTTATACACTCTCTAATGTGTACATACTATTATTCATTATGTTTCTAAATCAATAATAGTTCTTAGAAAGTTATTTAGACTTATTTGTTTAACAATTTAAATATAATTGAATTTCGCTATTGTTTTGTATGCTAGTCTTTTTTCAGAATATATAGCCTCCTCCCTTTTCCCTTACCGCCCCAAAAAAACCCATGTAGTAGAAATAGTAATAATAAAGGAAGTTCTATCCATGAAACAAATGTGGAATGTTTAAATATGAGCCTCTAATATTTTATCAGATATAATTTCTTTATACTTCAAAGATATCAAGCATTTTATTATAACTAAACAAGGAAACATTGAGTTCTATCATCTTCATTTTTAAACTATTAAGATTCTCTCAACAGCTAAAATCGATAATAATTATAAATTAGCTTTCATTTTTTATATATAAAATGTATCTAAATTCACATTGTTTCATTATAATATTGTACATTTATATATTATATTTATATTATTTATATTACATATATTTATATTTATTTATGAATGTTAAAATGTAATATAGATTTTTGTAGAATTTTATCTCCTTCTGAGCAACCGTGTCATAAATTTTTAAATTTAGATTACTTTTCTTTTAACTTGGTTTTTAATTTGGAAGCAGGAGCTTGACATTAATGTGTATAATATAACCTGAATTATTTTTTGTTTTCTTGAGAAATGTAGCCCTATCTTGCTTGCTTAGTAAAGCAATGCACCTTAATTCAGCTTTGTTAGCCTTCTTCTTCTTCTTTTTGTTTTTTTAACTGTAGCCTATTTGATAATTCCTTTTTACTGTGAAACATGTATAAAGTTCTACAAAAACACCAAAAGTTTGCCATATATATTGCTAAGATGCAGGTATATTACATTATTTATCCTCACATCATTAGATGAAATACATATGAACTCTCCTTACAACTGGGTATTGAACTTCACTGGTCATTGGTTATTAGAACATTTTCTTTTAATGACTGTCTCTTTTTGTAAGATACAAGTGTTACTTTGGAGGAGGATAGGAATAACACTATGGAAAATGTACATGTACAAATGGTGGAATTTTTCCTGAAATTAAAGGAAACATGGAACTTGGTCAAATGCATCAAAGAAATTAAAATAGTGACGGTTATTGCAACCGAATCTGCTGTCTTAATATGCTATCAATGTAAAAGAGCAATTATTTATAATTGTAATCAAATGACAAAGTTAAGTGTGATAAAAATATTTTGCATACCAATTAATTTTTCTATCAATTTTGATACTTTAAAATGTTGAACATACGGTTCTTTAAATTGCATTGTTTCTGTTTCTTTGACGAGCTGTTTAAAATAAATTTTTTAAGAAGTGCAATAATAAAAAATAAATCAGCAATGTTAAAAAATATGTAAGGAGACATGCAGATTTTACTCTTCTTGTTGCTATTGTATTCAATATTTTGTCCTTATCAGAATGTACCCACAAAAACACAGGTGGACAGAATATACTTCTGTGATCTTTAGTAGCTCTGTATTGCCCCATAAATGACTCAGCTACAAATCAGTGGATGTGCTTCAGGCTTTGATTTTTGTTACTAGTTCAAAGATCAACATCATGAGGATATCACTCAGAGACAGATTTATCATGTTTCGTTTCAGATCTCATAGTGAAAGCTAAATTTTCTTGTCTTTGTTCTACCAAATACATTGCTATGTACGTGATAGTTTAAAAAAACTAAACCTTTTTTGAATATGCTAGAGAATATTAACCAATGCTCAATAAAATTAAATCAAGTAGGTACCATCACACTCTAAAAATATAACACTTGAGACAAGTCTGTTGACATATTTGTTATTCAAATTTTCTTTCTCATGTTGTATTTTACAAACGTGTATCTATACTATACAAACACGGATTGCGTTTTAAAATTTATTTTATATTATTATGAGTATATAATAGGTGTATATATCATCAAATATTGTATCTGTTTTTCTCCTTCGTGAAACAAATGACAAGATGAGATTAGATGCACAACAGATTTATTGGCAGATATGTCTGTGAAAGATAAACAGGCAGGAGGTTAGAATAGACAGTTTTCAGACCATGATATAGGTCTGAAACCTGTAAAAAGAGAGAAGAAAAGCCAGGATTGGATAGAAAGAGTCTCAGACACCGATGCCAAAATTTTTAGCCAGGCCAATGGGGATTCCTAGAGCCACAGCTTTTCATTAGAGGGATTTTGTACAGGAATGGTCCTGTTCTAGCAAGGCTGCCAAGCTCAATCACTAGCTGGAAGCAGCCTATCTGAAGGGCAGCCTGCTGAACACAGTGGTGTATGCGAAGGTGCAGACGCTAGAGGCTGTACCTCAGTTATGTTCCAGTAGCAGTTTCAGCAGGGCATCTGCATAGTCATCAAATATATGTATTTTGGGGCTTTCAGTGAAGTTATTGTTAAGAAGATATAGATTTTCTTTCTTAATTTTCTTAGTTAATATGTTCACGCCAATGGGCCATGTCCTATAAGTGGTTAAGTGTTATTAGGTAAGAGAATGAAGATGGATTCTATGGCTGCATCATAGGCTCTGAATTTAAAAAGCAACAACAAAAACCTTACTAAATCAAATCTCAAAACATATGTCCTGATTGTGGGGCAATGTGGGCTTATATATGTTTGCAAATGAATAAGCACATATTTTGATTTGACTCATAATGCTATTAAGAAACAAATTCATGAATGTAAGACAGTTATTGCATTTCAATGAGGCATGCCAGCAACGTTCAACAAAATAGAGGGAGAAACTTAAAAGCAAGTATGGAAAATAGTACAGTCAGACAGCAAGATACACAGGTTTAATAACTGAGTTAGTTAAGAATAGCCATATGACTTATGTGTGCAATATATATATCATTTTATATATGTTATCACAATTATTTTATATGTGTAAAAGAATTTTGAATATATATATATATATATATATATATATATATATATATATATATATATATATGAATTGTGATAATATGGTCCCCCAGAAAGTAAAACTCTACAATCAGGAAAAGAGTGAATAAGGCACTCATACTCAGTGAGCTCTGGAAAGGTGCTCAACTTACTTTACCTTAATTAATAGATCATAATTTAGCATTTGATATATAGTCTTTGATTCTCACCAAAAGCATCACAAAGATTGCAAGATCTCTCAGTATTTCTAGATGAGAATTCATTATTGTTATTTTTGAACTAATTATCATTGATCAGTAATATAGATGAAAGCTCAATAACGGGTTACAGTGAATGTTCATTGCATGCCAAGCACTGTGTTGGGTACTGCTGATACAAAGGCAAGTAAATCAAGTGTTACCTCTTCCCTTGTTAATTGGTTAAAATTTCATTCATTCACTCCTTAAGCAAAAATAATATACGTTTCCCAATTGCTTTTCTGGGCATTGGGGATACGACAGTAAATAAACGTAACAGACAAAATAAATGAACGAAAAAAATAAGTCCCAAAATACAACTGGAGAGCAGCTGTGGAATTTTTCTTAGTAGATGGAATCTTCTATTCTGTAGGTAACACTATTAAATTCCTTAATAGACTATACTATAAACTCTACAATATAGAGTTCAACTTGAAATACAGAACGTTTAAAAGAGAATAAAAATTTATCTGAAGAATTCCATCGTTTAAAGAAATGGAAGTGAGCATTATTCAAAATTTCTTACTTTACATCTTTAAAACTATCTTAATCAGTTGCTTTTTGTGACACTACATTATTTTAATAAAATAATATATAAAGTTGGATAATGATAATATAACTCTTCAAAGATACTTCTGTTAGTGGTTTGATATATAGTTTTTCATAATTTTTAGTGAGTAAATCCATCTACACATACATTTTTACATAAATTTAATTTCATGCCCATTGTCACTTTTTAAAATTTAACTTCTTTTAAAATTACTATAATGTATGGGCATATTGTAATTTACCGATAAATATGTTGATTATCTTCTGTTACTTAATAAACAATTCTAAAAACGTGTTTTTATATTTATGAATCTCCATAAGGGTAGTTATTTTTTTCTTAGGATAGATTCTTAGCAAGGGTACACTTAATCAAAATTTCTACATCTTTTAATTTTTTGACACAAATTTTCAAATGGCTCTTCAAACCTTGTCTAACAGTTTTCCAGTTTTTCTTCTGCTATAGGTTGAATTATGTCACCAACAAAGATATGTTGAAATCCTTACCCCCAGGTACCTATGAATGTGATTTCAATTGGAAATAGGGTCTTTGAAGATGTAATCAAGTTAAGATCAGCTCATTAGGGCTGGCCCTAATCCAATATAATTGATTTCCTTGTATATATTATTACATTAGTTTGTACCCCATAAATATATACCACCATAATTTGTCAATTTATAATTTAAAAATAAATATTAAAAATAATTTTAAAATAATTTTTTAAACAGAAGAGGGAAATTGGAACACAGACACACACGCAAGCAGAGCACTGTGTGAAGAACAGACAAACAGGGAGAACATGAGGTGAAATGGAGGCAGAGGTTCCATTTTCACTGCAAGCCAATGAGTAGTAGTTGGCAAACACCAGAAACTATGAGAAAGACATAAAACAAATTCTTCTCTAGATCCTTCAGATAGATCATGGCCCTGCAGGAACCTTAGTTTGGACTTTTTGCCTCCAGACCTGAGAAAATATATGTCTGTGTTTTAAGCCATTCTAGTTTGTAGTAATTTGTTAAGGCAGTCCAGGAAAACTAAAAACCACCTCTAACATTTTAGAGTGTTTCTTTACCCTCATAGTCACCAAATTGAGCATTCTCACTACTTTATTACTCTGTCCATTAGAGAAGTAATATTACAAAGATACCTAATATATTTAAAACTAAATGAATCTCATTATATAAAGGTCAGAGAAGTTTCACATTATTCATATATATGCATGTTTGTCTATTTACCAACATACTTACCTGTTACCCTTTACTTTGCTTCATAAAAGGATTTAAGCAGCTATTCTCTAGATAATATAGAAAAAAAATGCTTTAAAATTGAAGTAAAAGAATCTTCCATTAAATAAATAGATAGGTGTCATACTCCCAGCCAAATAACTGGACTTTGCGCGGAGTAGGTATTTAAGTTTATGGCTGTAACAGTATCTGGATTGCAGGGTTCAAACCGTGTGTTTCTATTTTCTGGCTAACCTCTTATCTCTCAGCTTCAGGGTTTGGCATAGATCTAGGATGGCACAGAATCATCTGCCATTTCTATGAGATAGAAGCCTGAGAAATCTTGCCATTAATGTTCAGCCTTTCTCTCATAGGGGTTTGCCTCACTGCTGAAATATGCAGAGTTGGTCTAGATGGGAAATAGCTTTCTGACAGTGTAAATTCAAGGATGTTCTGGGTTTATTATTAACTCTGGGAATTATATCACGAGAAGCAGAAACTCCTAAAAAACATTGATCAATGCCACTGTTAGAGATGGTTGGTCTTAGGTTGATTTGATCAGAATGACATTTACTATGCTTTAAATACAAGAAGAGCCCTCTGATGTTCCTCATTGTTGAGTACTTTTCGAATAGAATGCATTGTAAATGCCATCTTCTGTGATGATGAGGCAGTTGCAGAATGTAAGGCAGTAAAGGCAAGATGGAAGAACAGGGGAATTGCAGTCAGAAGCCTGCATTCTAGTTGTGACTTTGGTGCTTACTGGCTGTGGGCTTTTGGAATAGTGACTTGAACTTCTGTGTTCTCATCAGTCAAATGGGCTTATAAAGTATACCTCAAAAGGTGATTGTGAAGATCAAATGTGACCATGTTTATGCAAGTATTTTGGAAACATCTAGCATTAAATATATGTAAAATGTTTTTAGTTGCAGAAATTTTAGTTTGAATCAAGAGTGATGGGATTTTGAAACCTCTATTCTCTCCTTTGTAAATCTTTTTGTCATATTTAATCTAAAGATAAAACAAACACTTTATAGTAACTAAAAGTTTGTTTATTTGGGGCTGGCTCTAAGCAAGAGAGTATTATCACTGAGGGTTGCTCATGGCCACTCCTGTAGCTCATCCACTGTTTCAGTCCTACAGTTTTCTTCCTTTCCATGTAGGCTCAATCTTCACCTGGGGTCACAAGACTTCCCCATGCTTAGCACCATGCTTTGTTGAAGCACCAGGGTAGAAACATGATTATATTTTCTGTGGAAAAGGTGAGGGAAATTGAGATAAAAAGGGGAAAAGTTACTTAAATAAGTATGTTCGTATCTGGTTTCTGAAGCCTTAGGATAATTTTTATGAAGAGCTATCTTGTTTTCCTCAGATTATTTTTATTTAAGTTGTTATTGAGTGAATGAAACCTTGCTGAAGTGGCTGTGTGGACACCCTACAATAGACACTTACCCCTTGATGAGTGTCACATTAGGATTCTTTGGAACAGTAGGAATCTTTAGGGCAATGCATGGAAGTTCACAAGGGAAAAACACCTTTTCTATGTTGGCTTTTGTAATTGCACCCTTCTATCCCAATTAACATTTACTGTTTTTTACATTGGTAGCTTAATTGGCTGCTAAATTTTAGAAGATAAACTCTGAATGTTCATGACTAAAATTAGAAATACTTAAAAACATTAGTGAAAACAAATGAAATGTGATAATGAAATTTACTGATTATATAGTAAATATGTTGCCAAATATATAGAAATGCCCACAAAATAGTATTTTAAAAATATTCTAAGCTTACTTTTTTATCTGTTTTCTAAATTTGATTGCATAATTTAAGATACAATAATTCATGATTTTAATATAAAATTTGAAGAGTAATATTCATGACCATATGCTTATATATGAGCTCTCTAAATATGTAGTAGTAATATTAACTATTAATGAACTCTATTATACAATTAATTTGTATTAAAGAAGATGATTTAGTTTAAATAGCTTTGTTCTTACCTATAGTTTACTTCCTTGGAAAACAAGTGACCTATATCCAAACCCTCTGAAGCAAAGCATTGAAATAAAATGTTTTTAATGTTGTGATGTGAATTTAAATGTCACAAAGTGCTATTGACATACATGAAAGATCAAAAGAGGAAGTGTGTTATGACAGATAAATCAAAATAGTAGAAAACTCCGTTAAGGTCTAAACTCAAAGTATCATAACTAAAAACATATAGTGACATTTTCATATATTCTGGGCACACAAATCAGCTACAATTGGCCAAAATGTTACATAATGAAAGCCAGCAAATAACATTTTTTTCCTCAAAAATAGTAGACTGTGGCATTATACATGACATTTAGAAAAGCTTCTTATTGTAGCTGTTTCTATCAATATTCCTATAACAATTGATTTAAAGATGGTATTTATTTTGTATTTCAAACTTCCTTCAACTGGTAAAATAGAAACTACAAAAGGTCCCCTACACAGGTCAAATTACTTACCCCAAATGATTGAGTAAATTTGCAACAAAGCTGAAATTAGAATATTTAATCATAATTTAAAAGATATTTGAAATTGAATGGAGCCAATCATAGAAAAATTTATATTTAGCTCCTCAACACATTACAGTTCCCTTTGTAGGCCATAGGATCATAGCTGACTGCTATCTTTTAGAACCTTGCTACCCTGTGTGTGTGTGGTCCACGGAGCAGCAGCATCAATGTCAGTGCAGAAATAGAGAATCTCGGGCTCTAGCCCATACTTACTGAGTTTGCCTTCTAACAAGATCCTCAGTGATTTATATGCTCATTGGATTTGGAGAAGCACTGATTTAAAACATCAGTATATATTTTCTCAATTTTTTTCTTACAGGCAATAGATGTGAACTACTTACTAAGGTGGACTGCAATAAAAAATACTAACTTTGTCATAAAATGTCAAATATTCATTAGGGTATTTATACATGTATGAGTATGAGAAAGCCAGACTCCAAAGAGTGAACTATGCAATATGTATTTCATTTTTTACTAATAAGGTCATGATTTTTGTTACTGGTAAAGATTTAAAACTATCCAAATACTGTATTAAAGTGGCAAAGTGTTTACGAGAAATAAGGTATCAGAGCTGAATTTTTACTTTTATCACCATTGAGGAACACAGCATTCTCAAATGCATCCAACATCATTATCTGACTAGAAAATTCTTTCTCAAATCATTGTTCCACAGAATACTGTTTAGATCTTATTACAGTTTCCAATTGGACTTTAGGCAAGAAGCTGTTTTAGGCTTTAAATTCCACACAAAGGCACAATCACATAATCATGACTCTTTCTCCTCAAACATTTTACGTGCTTCCTCACAAAAAGTAGAGTTCTTCAAAAGATTAGGCCTATCTCCCTACCAGTATTGGATCGAGTGTATAGACAAAAACATACCTCTAAGATGTTTGGTAAAGATCAGAAAAAAAAAATCTCTAATTTTTTCATTTTACAATGTAGACTTGTCACAAAGAATAAAGAATAAGAGAAGAGCTGGAAGCAGTATCTCTTTCTAAGTGTAGGAGGGCGGGCTGTCAGCAAACCGATGGGACTATGACTAAAGGTCAGCATCTACTGTCTTTTAGTTTGTGGGAACCATTCATTATTTTAAAAAAATTATATGATTAACAAACTTAGAGGCATGGTGTCTGTCATCATTACTGACTTGTATGCATGAAAAAACCTCCTGACCTAGTCTTATTTAAATTTTATAACTCATGTGAATTCAGTTTCCTTAAGGACTTGTTAAATGGCACTATGGCTTTCTTGGTAATTCTGCATGCTGATTTTCTTCAGGTGATTTGGTTAGTGAAGATTGAAAGTCATTCTTTGTTTATAAATACCTAATGTCATTCATTAGTTCTGTTTCATAAAAAAAATAGTTATTACTCAAGATATATGTTTATCAAGGGAAAGATTCAAGGTGAGCTTTATCATCTTCAGGCATGTGGTCTATTAAGCAAAATAAAATATTCAGCAAAAGATGATGATAAATCAATCAGTTTCTCTTTATTGAAGAGCTACTTTGACATTTCCATTCCAGCTTAATCTAAGTCTGCCTGACAACTGTTTCTTGCTAGCTTCTGTATTAATGTTTAAACTGTCTTTAGTAATCAGGGCTTTTAAACACTTTTTATTATGATTTGGATAGAAATAAACAAATGTATAATTACATTCATGACAGAAAGGTGAACCTTCTAATACCAGTATTTTTAAACATATCTCTATCCTGAAGCAAAAAGAACAAACTTCTTCTTTTTCTATTCTCTGAAATATGAAAATGGGATAAAAGTGAAGTATACGCTATGTTTTTACCCTAAGCTTGAATTAAGAATTGCTTTCTTTCCTTCATATTAGAGGAAGTTAAAATTAGAACACTATTTTTATTTGAATCATCAGGTAAAATGTGTTGCTTTCAAAATATGCTTAGTTTTTAGTAAAATAGAGATCCACTCTTCTTTCTTATATTAAAATGCAAATAATTATATATTTTAGAGTAACATATGCATTTGTTATTTGCAGGGGTCATGCAGAATAGAGGTAGGCTATCAGAGTGCTTCTCCAGAGCTGATCAAGCACTTCAGCATTTGTAAAGTTCTTTTTTTGTATCAGGAGAACCAAAAAGACATATTTCCAAAATTAAAATGTAACTCATGTGTCCAAAACTAAAATGAATTAATGAGTTAAATTTTACAATACCTATTGGAAACACTTTCCACAAGACTTTTGTGACCTCTTATTTGATGGGTCCAGAGCAATCAGAAATGATATGTTTTTGGATTCCTGGACTGCCATGCTTCAAATATATTGATGTATCTTGCTTTACATCTCTTTCTCTAAGAGGAGTGTTCAATTACCACTTTTGAGCTTAAAATAATAGACTTTAATATTGTATTCCAGATAAATTCTTTTAAAATTCTGATATCAACTTTTAAAATATTATCTTCTGAATTACCCATTGGATTTTTCTCCCAGAGATGATCACACACAACTGCTGGTTTGCTTTAGATAAAACACTTGTTCTTACGTTCTCACATATGTTTTATCACATACAATGTCTAACTTCACTTTTATCATTTTGCTTCTTAATTCCTTTCTCTTTGTCACAAGTCCTGTGCTTTGTAGCTGTTTTCCTTATTTTTGCCTTTAATGTGGCTCACCTTTTCAGTTAAAATTCTTAGAAATGATTGTTACTTTGAATTTCAAATCAGAGGAATTAATTTTTTTAAAGTCTATAATGCAAACAAATTATTATGATATTGAATACACTAAAAATCTGAAGCATTTATCAAGTTTAAGTGACAATTATAATATAAACAAATACACTCATATAAATATATAAAAGTAAGTAAAATTGATATTAAGAGCAAATTTGAATAGCTTTAATATTAACTCTAATATTATTTCATATAAAACTTTTTATAATTTATTTCCAGGATCAGAAAAGGAACCATATAAAATATCACAAAAAAATATAGGCTTTGCCTGAAGTGTTATACGTAAAATTTAGAAATGTTCATAAAGAGTATGAAGTTTTTTCTCATTTTGGTTAAGTTCAGAAATGTCATTAAAATTTTTATATTTGCTCACCTTTTTGGTAGGCAGATACTAAATGAAGATGAAATAATGTAATGTTTTTCCTGGTGCTATGACCCTGCATAAACAGTTCTGAAGACAAATAAAGTCATTCAGGATGCTAAGTGCTTATCTAGATGCAGGACATGATAGGGAGAAGCAGTCGAGAGATACCCGACCTGAACTGAAGGAAGTCGAAGAGGACTTGAGGCTAACCTGAGACTTGGAAGATGAAGAGTTCCCTGGCAGACAGGAGGAAAGAAAGACAAGACTAATGGGGAGTGTTGTAGGGAAAGAAACTGGCTTATCCAAAGTCATGGGGACACATAACAGCGCAGAATACTTAGGAAACTGCCGGTAGTTTAGTTTGGTCTACATCTAGGGACTTAAAGATCAAACCAACATCTTTAACTATACCAAGAATAAAATATAGTCCAAACAACTGCTCATAAATGTTCTAGGTATGTGAGAGTTTTTATGGTAATCTTCATTAAACCCATGTTTTGAAAAAGAATTATTTCTGATGTTCCTGCCAAATCAGCATAGTTGCAAGTGAAGGAAGGAAAGTGAAAGAAGACTGGAAATAAATGACTGTGATTTAATATGGAAGAATTACACCAAGGGAACCCTGGCATTTTGATTCTAATTCCAGTTTAGTTTATAAACCTGCTTCGTGTTCTAAAAAAATCATATATTTTCTAAATACAGGATAATGTTTGGCCTAAATATGTTGTTTGTGTTTTAACAAAACTGTGTTAGTCAAGAGACAAAAAATACAGTGTCATTGTTGGAAATGCTGAAAGAAATCTTGAAATTCAATCTCCTTCATTCTATAGCTTCCTCTGCTTCCACCTTCTACCTGCTTCCCTTTCTATCTTCCTTTTCCTATGTTTCTACATTTTCTACCTTCCTATGTTAGTTCCTGAGCATCTATGAATAAACCTAAAGCTTCATAAAATATTGTGGAAATTATATAACTTCTAATGTTCTTTCAGACCATATTTCTCCATTTCTCCATATCTGAATGGGGTTTAATTAATAATCAATTAATAGCAAAAGGGAAAAGGGGAAATCTGAGGTACTGCTATAATAAATAATAAATATAGTTGGGTTCATTGGTGGGATCTAATGAAGATGAAAGGTATACTATAATGAAAGAAGGCAATAAATAAAATCTGGAACTAAAATAGTAATTGTAAATACTATCTATGAATTCCTTAGTGTCAGATATTTTAAATATTTGGTCTTGTTTAAATTTCCAACCATTCTGGAGTACCTATATTATTTCCTGTTTATACAGAAAAGTACATGATTTAAACAGGTTAAAAGAATGGTTTCTTATTGACTCCACTGACAACCTATGGAGAGACAGTGCTTTTGTGCTAGGCCCTTATATGTGTTGAACTTAATCCTCAGAGCCTCCTGTCATGGAGTGGGGGGAGGGAGAGGGATATCATTAGGAGATATAACTAATGTAAATGACGAGTTGATGGGTGCAGCACACCAACATGGCACATGTATGCATATGTAACAAACCTGCAAGTTGTGCACATGTAGCCTAGAACTTTAATTAAAACAACAACAACAACAACAACAAAAAAGGTTTAAAGTAAGCACATTCCCATTTTATAGCTAAAAACCTGAGATTCCAAAAGGTTAAATTAACTGATCAAATTGAGGACATCTGGATCCTCTTCCAGTGCCCATTCCTCTACATACTTTACTGCTTCCTTAATCTCCACAGGAATCATTTCCCTTTTTCTATCAGCCTTCAAAAACTTGTTGATTGCTCTCTAATTATAAATACTTGGAGAAAAGTGTGTAAATTGATATGCAAATGATCTTTTCCCCTTAGCAAATTAGCACTTCCATCTAATTAAGGAGCTTTGTGAAGGAAATGGATTTCTGAAAGAAGAATGGAAAGTGTTTGGAGTTGTTCTGGGGGTGTTTCTGGTTTAGCAAGCCTTATAAATGAGGTACAGAAAAAAGAGTCAAGAGTAGGAGCAAACAATGAAAGCAGAGAAGGGGGGTTGGATGAGAAAATTTAAGTATAATGACTGACAAACGTTCAGGGGAATGTAAACTGCCTTTCATCCTTCATTCTTTCTCCAATAATAACACATTTTTAAGTAAAATAAAACTTTAAGAAAGTTCTGTTTTCTCTCACACATCAGTGTTAACACTGACAATATATTTATCAAAAATGGATATTTTCAAGACTAAACTACTAATTTTTGTTAAGGGTTTAGAATTTACAGGACATGCTCTTAATTGGGAAGAAATTAATTTCTTGAACATGTAACAAGAATTTTCCTTAGGAAAGAGTCACAGTGAGTTAAAGATTAGCACTGGTGGGAAGGTTCTTTACCATAACTAGAGGCAAGGAGACACAAAGAATGAGGAAGCTAATCTTTGAAAATAGAGAACAAGGTTCCCAGAGCAAGACGGCCAAATAGGAACAGCCCCAGCCTCCAGCTCCCAGTGCGAGTGACACAAAAGACAGGTGATTTCTGCATTTTCAACTGAGGTGCAGACCGACACCTCACACCTCACACGGTTAGGCACACCTCTGAGACGAAGTTTCCAGAGCAAGAATCAGACAGCAACACTCTCTGTTCAGCAATATTCTATCTTCTGCAGCCTTCGCTGCTGATACCCAGGCAAACAGGGTCTGGAGTGGACCTCAGGTGAACCCCAACAGACCTGCAGCTGAGGGTCCTGACTGTTAGAAGGAAAACTAACAAACAGAAAGGACACCCACACCACAACTGCCTCAGTATGTCACCATCATCAGAGACCAAAGGCAGATAAAACCACAAAGATGGGGGAAAAGCAGGGCAGAAAAGATGGAAATTCAAAAAATCAGAGAGCATCTCCCCACCAAAGGAACACAGCTCATCACCAGCGACAGATCAAAGCTGGACGGAGAATGACTTTGACGATTTGAGAGAAGATGGCTTCAGTCGATCAAACTTCTCAGAGCTAAAAGAGGAACTACGTACCTAGTGCAAAGAAACTAAAAATCTTGAAAAAAGAATGAAAGAATGGATAATTAGAATAGTCAATGCAGAGAAGGCCATAAACGAACTGATAGAGATGAAAACCATAACACGAGAACTACCTGACAAATGCACAAGCTTCAGTAACCAACTCGATCAACTGGAAGAAAGAGTATCAATGATTGAAGATCAAATGAATGAAATGAAGTGAGAAGAGAAGTATAGAGAAAAAAGAGGAAAAAGAAGTGAACAAAGCCTCCAAGAAATATGGGATTATGTGAAAACACCAAATCTACATCTGAGTGATGTGCCTGAAAGTGAGGGGGAAAATGGAACCAAGTTGGAAAACACTCTTCAGGATATCATCCAGGAGAACTTCCCCAACCTAGTAAGGCAGGCCAACATTCAAATTTAGGAAATACAAAGAATGCCACAAAGATACTCCTTGAGAAGAGCAACTCCAAGACACATAATTGTCAGATACACCAAAGTTGAAATGAAGCAAAAAATGTTAAGGGCAGCCAGAGAGAAAGGTCGAGTTACCCACAAAGGGAAGCCCATCAGACTAACAGCAGATCTCTCGGCAGAAGCTCTAAAAGCCAGAAGAGAGTGGGGGCCAATATTCAACATTCTCAAAGAAAAGAATTTTCAACCCAGAATTTCATATCCAGTCAAATTATATTTCATAAGTGAAGGAGAAATAAAATCCTCTATAGACAAGCAAATGCTTAGAGATTTTGTCACCACCAGGCCTGCCCTACAAGAGACCCTGAAGGAAGCCCTAAACATGGAAAGGAACACCTGGTACCAGCCATTGCAAAAACATGCCAAAATGTAAAGACCATCGAGGCTAGGAAGAAACTGCATCAACTAACGAGCAAAATAACCAGCTAATATCACAATGACATGATCAAGTTCACACATAACAATATTAACCTTAAATGTAAATGGACTAAATGGTCCAATTAAAAGACACAGACTGGCAAACTGGATAAAGAATCAAGACCCATCAGTTTGCTGTATTCAGGAGACCCATCTCACATGCGGAGACACACATAGGCTCAAAATAAAGGGATGGAGGAAGATCTACCAAGCAAATGGAGAACAAAAAAAAGCAGGGGTTGCAATCCTAGTCTCTGATAAAACAGACTTTAAACCATCAAAGATTAAAAGAGACAAAGAAGGCCATTACATAATGGTAAAGGGATCAATTCAACAAGAAGAGCTAACCTAAATATATATGCACCCAATACAGGAGCACCCAGATTCATAAAGCAAGTCCTTAGAGACTTACAAAGAGACTTAGACTCCCATACAATAATAATGGGAGACTTCAACACCCCACTGTCAACATTAAACAGATCAACGAGACAGAAAGTTAACAAGGATATCCAGGAATTGAACTCAAGTCTGCACCAAGCGGCCCTAATAGACATCTATAGAACTTTCCACCCCAAATCAACAGAATATACATTCTTCTCAGCACACTTCACACTTATTCCAAAATTGACCACATAGTTGGAAGTAAAGCACTCCTCAGCAAATGTAAAAGAACAGAAATTACAACAAACTGTCCGTCAGACCACAGTGCAATCAAACTAGAACTCAGGACTAAGAAACTCAATCAAACCGCTCAACTACATGGAAGCTGAACAACCTTCTCCTGAATGACTACTGGGTACATAACGAAATGAAGGCAGAAATAAAGATGTTCTTTGAAACCAATGAGAACAAAGATACAACATACCACAATCTCTGGGACATATTTAAAGCAGTGTGTAGAGGGAAATTTATAGCACTAAATGCCCACAAGAGAAAGCTGGAAAGATCTAAAATTGACACTCTAACATCACAATTCAAAGAACTAGAGAAGCAAGAGCAAACACATTCAAAAGCTAGCAGAAGGCAAGAAATAACTAAGATCAGAGCAGAACTGAAGGATAGAGACACAAAAATCCCTCCAAAAAATCAATGAATCCAGGAGTTGGTTTTTTGAAATGATCAACAAAATTGACAGACCACTAGCAAGACTAATAAAGAAGAAAAGAGAGAAGAATCAAATAGACGCAACAAAAAATGTTAAAGGGGATATCACCACCGACCCCACAGATATAAAAACTACCATCAGAGAATACTATAAACACCTCTACACAAATAAACTAGAAAACCTGGAAGAAATGGATAATTTCCTGGACACTTACACTCTACCAAGACTAAACCAGGAAGAAGTTGAATCCCTGAATAGACCAATAGCAGGCTCTGAAATTGAGACAATAATTAATAGCCTACCAACCAAAAAAAGTCCGGGACCAGACGGATTCACAGCTGAATTCTACCAGAGGTACAAAGAGGAGCTGATACCATTCCTTCTGAAACTATTCCAGTCAATAGAAAAAGAGGGAATCCTCCCTAACTCATTTTATGAGGCCAACATCATCCTGATACCAAAGCCTGGCAGAGACACAACAAAAAAAGAGAATTTTAGACCAATATCCCTGATGTACATCGATGCAAAAATCCTCAATAAAATACTGGCAAACCGGATTCAGCAGCACATCAAAAAGCTTATCCAACATGATCAAGTGGGTTTCATCCCTGGGATGCAAGGCTGGTTCAACACATGCAAATCAATAAACATAATCCAGCATATAAACAGAACCAAAGACAAAAACCACGTGATTATCTCAATAGATGCAGAAAAGACCTTTGACAAAATTCAACAGCCCTTCATGCTAAACACTCTCAATAAATTCAGTATTGATGGAATGTATCTCAAAATAATAAGAGCTATTTATGACAAACCCACAGCCAATATCATACTGAATAGGTAAAAACTGGAAACATTCTTATTGAAAACTGGCACAAGACGGGGATGGCCTCTCTCACCACTCCTGTTCAACATAGTGTTGGAAGTTCTGGCTAGGGCAATCAGGCAAGAGAAAGAAATCAAGGGTATTCAGTTAGGAAAAGAAGAAGTCAAATTGTCCCTGTTTGCAGATGACATGATTGTATATTTAGAAAACCCCATCATCTCAGCCCAAAATCTCCTTAAGCTGATAAGCAACTTCAGCAAAGTCTCAGGATACAAAATTAATGTGCAAAAATCACAAGCATTCTTATACACCAGTAACAGACAAGCAGAGAGCCAAATCATGAATGAACTTCCATTCACAATAGCTTCAAAGAGAATAAAATACCTAGGAATCCAACTTACAAGGGATGTCAAGGACCTCTTCAAGGAGAACTACAAACCACTGCTCAGTGAAATAAAAGAGGACACAAACAAATGGAAGAACATACTATGCTCATGGATAGGAAGCATCAATATTGTGAAAATGGCCATACTGCCCTAGGTAATTTATAGATTCAATGCCATCCCCATCAAGCTACCAATGAGTTTCTTCACAGAATTGGAAAAAACTGCTTTAAAGTTCATATGGAACCAAAAAGATCCCGTATTGCCAAGACAATGCTAAGCCAAAAGAACAAAGCTGGAGGCATCATGCTACCTGACTTCAAACTATACTACAAGGCTACAGTAACCAAAACAGCATGGTACTGGTACCAAAACAGAGGTATAGACCAATGGAACAGAACAGAGCCCTCAGAAATAATACCACACATCTACAGCCATCTGATCTTTGACAAACCTGAGAAAAACAAGAAATGGGTAAAGGATTCCCTATTTAATAAATGGTGCTGGGAAAATTGGCTAGCCATAAGTAGAAAGCTGAAACTGGATTCTTTCCTTACTCCTTATATGAAAATTAATTCAAGATGGATTAGAAACTTAAATGTTAGACCTAAAACCATAAAAACCCTAAAAGAAAACCTAGGTAATACCATTCAGGACATAGGCATGGGCAAGGACTTCATGTCTAAAACACCAAAAGCAATGGCAGCAAAAGCCAAAATTGACAAATGGGATCTAATTAAACTAAAGAGCTTCTGCACAGCAAAAGAAACTACCATCAGAGTGAACAGGCAACCTACAGAATGGGAGAAAATTTTTGCAATCTACTCATCTGACAAAGGGCTAATATCCAGAACCTATAAAGAATGCAATCAAATTTACAAGAAAAAAACAACCCCATCAAAAAGTGGGCAAAGGATATGAACAGACACTTCTCAAAAGAAGACATTCATACAGTCAACAGACACATGAAAAAAATGCTCATCATCACTCATCATCAGAGAAATGCAAATCAAAACCACAATGAGATACCATCTCACATCAGTTAGAATGGCAATCATTAAAAAATCGGGAAACAGCAGGTGCTGGAGAGGATGTGGAGAAATAGGAACACTTTTACACTGTTGGTGGGATTGTAAACTAATTCAACCATTGTGGAAAACAGTGTGGCGATTCCTCAAGGATCTAGAACTAGAAATACCATTTGACCCAGCCATCCCATTACTGGGGATATACCCAATGGATTATAAGTCATGCTGCTATGGACACAAGCACACATATGTTTATTGCGGCACTATTCAAAATAGCAAAGACTTGGAATCAACCCAAATGTCCATCAGTGACAGACTGGATTTAAAAAATGTGGCACATATACATCATGGAATACTATGCAGCCATAAAAACGGATGAGTTCGTGTTCTTTGTAGGGACATAGATGCAGCTGGAAACCATCATTCTCAGCAAACTCTCGCAAGAACAGAAAACCAAACGTCGCATGTTCTCACTCACAGGTGGGAATTGAACAATGAGATCACTTGGACATGGGAAGGGGAACATCACACACTGGTTCCTATTGTGGGGAGGGGGAGGGGGGAGGCATGCCACTGGGAGTTATACCTGATGTAAATGATGAGTTGATGGGTGCTGACAAGTTGATGTGTGCAGCACACCAGCATGGCACATGTATACATATGTAACAAACCTGCACGTTGTGCACACGTACCCTAGAACTTAAAGTATAGTAATAAAAAAAAAAGTCACTTGTTGCAATGACAATTAAGACATGGCTTTGCCATTACATATATTGAGCGGTATTAGGAGCAAGGAGTGTATGTACTAACTTCCTTCCATGATAGGACTGAAGCAGTTGCCTGAATGTTTTCTTTAATTATTGCCAGTGAACTGAGTATGTACTCAGTTGAACATGTAAGTACCTGAAGTAAAAGGTGTCAATTTGATTTTTTCATTGAAACTATGGCAACTGAGATTCACAATAATATATTAAATCTTTAAAAATCCTCTAGCAATATGTTTTTATGAATTTAACAAAATGTCTATACATAAGCAGTTTAGTTGTATGTGTTTGGGGAAAACCTTTAGTCTTTATTAAATTATACTACCCAGGTTCTTAAATATCTAGTTCCTGTAAGTTATACAATGCCATATTAAGTTATATTAGACATTCTTCTTAATAATGAAAATGTATTTAATAATAAAATATTATTTACCCTTCTACCTATGTTTCTTTGCCAGGTATTATACTCTTGTCTATACTACCAAAAAGTTTTTTGGATTTATAGTGTTTATTTGTGTTCATTACTTATTCATTAAAATAGAATTTAAAAAACTGAAAACTGTTGCTAATTGAATACCTTAGGAAGGATCAACTCTGCTGTTGGCAATTTCACTTATCTTATTCTAGTTGCCCTTTAAGAAAAATAAAGAGAAATCACATTGGCTATTTTCTAGGAGATTATAACACAGTGGAGGAGGGAAAATATAGCAAAAAATAACTAGAAAACCATTGAGTGTCAGATACAAATTATGATATAAATTATAAGAACCATTTTATTATAAACATGTCTATGGAAAAAGTGACAAATATCACATATCAGAGAAAAGGTCAGACATTCAGATCTTAATTTGTATACAAAAAATTGTTTTACTGTTACTGAATACAGATTCTCCCAAAAGTAATTGAAAAAGTATGCAAGTACTATAAATTGTCTCCAAGATATAAGATTTTTTTTTGAAGGAGAAAAGATTAGAAATTCCATATTCCCAACTACCATCATCCCTCCCTTACCTAGACTATGTCCCTTCCAGTGTATTGTGAAAAATCCTCGAGAGATCATGCTGCCAATGTGTCAAGGATTCTACTTTTTTGTAACAGGGGAGGTCCTCTGATATCAAACAGTTCACCACCTTTATTCTTGCAGGAAGACACTGAGACCCAGAGAGGTCACTTGAGTTTGTCCTGTTGTATTCTTAGAAATGAAGATTTGATACCAAGTCTGACATGTGATCCTCAACCAAGCGAAGGTTTCAACCCTGACTTGGTATCTTCATGCTCTGAATAGTCATCACTTTATTATACAGTTTATCTAATAACACAATTGTGTCTGTAAAGAAAATATAAATGGAGGAAAGTTTCAGCAATTATTAAGCAGAATATAAACCTAAGGAAGTATAAAGCATATATTTCTTTCAATATTTCCATCTCCTCTTTCTCAAATCCAAGATTTTCTCACTGTACTTCCCAAGAACAATATATATGATGTTTTAAATTTGAATATATTCTAAAGAAGCCATTTAAATGTATTTTCTGAAATATGCAACATGCCGCCAGGGTTTTTTTTTTTTTTTTTTTTTTTTTTTTTTTGACTACATAATTGCCCTAGGCATTTTTAATTTGTTACATGGCAGATTTCCTAAATCAAATAGCAGCTGTTTGAGGAAAGTATCAGGCAAAATTTCTGCAGGCCCATTGGCTGCTGTTTTGCTTTCATATTCTCTCACCGTTAACTATACAGCAGCTAGAGCAGAGGAGTTGTTAACAAAATATACTTTCACTGCTAGACAAACTATATACATGACTTAGTGGCAATATTTGATTTTATGTCATTTACTTATGTCTCTGTAAGTCTTACACCAAGGGACTAACACCCAATGAGAGAGAGAGAAAAAAAAAAGAAAATTAACTAAGTGACTGTAAACCATCAAATAGGCTCAGATAAAATAATGAGCCTTCAACAAGCTGGAATATAATAACATTAGGACTTTGGAGTTCAGTGGGCAGTTAGATGCACTAATGGCACTGCTGTGCTGGGAAAACATATATTTTATTTGGAATTTTTGTGTGGAGGTGATTGCACATTATGGTATGAATAGCTGTGCTAAATGCATGAAGGTTTTCTGCCAGCATAGGAGGCGATTAAGGCCCCCTCTGCCAGATAACAGCTCACTGGAGGGATGTAATGGTGGCAAAGTAAAATCTGAAAACAGATGATTTCCCATTTAATAGTCCATTGACTCTCCTCCTAGAGCCACTGTGGTGATGGTGCTGCTTTCTATTTTCATTTCACAAAGAAGCACAAGTTATTCCGAGATTTTTTAGGTCATACATTTTCTTTCAAAAAGAAAGAAAAAAAAGATGAGAGAGAGAGAAAGAAAGAAAGAACACCAAGTATTGCGTTAAAGAAAAATGCAATTGATTCAGTCATTCATTTTAAGAAAAAAAGTACTTATTTTTGTGTTTATTGAATGTTCATTTTAGTTCAGGATATTTCATTTTTTTTTTGTTTTTGTTTTGTTCTTTCTCTCCCGCAACCCCTCGTTTGTGTCACTCATCCTCTAGGGAGCTGTATCAAACTTACAAAAAAGGGTACTGCGTTTTGAATGTATTTCCAATGTGATTATGACACAGACCCAGCCCACACTGTCAGAAAAAAAATAAAAAATGTGTCCATCCAAACTGCAATTTGGATATAAAATAGCCAACATTCTTTTACCATTTAAAACATTTTCCCATTAATTATTTTTTCTCTTCTTTATCTTTTATGTGTTCTATATTCTCATACTATGTATGTGGAATATGCTTGATTATCTCATTTCACCGTTTGTTTAAGCATAGTAGTTAATTTGTTTCTTCTGAAATATTCAGCAAACAGAATTTTGATTAATTTAGATTTAAATTAAAATGTGTAAGTGTAGTGTTGTCTATTGATAATTCCTAGTACTTCTGCCATAGATCTTGAAAGTACCTTGGTCCATTCTGGACTATTTGTCTTTATTTACTAACATCATTTTCTGTCATACTACATCTATTTTTATGTACTTTTGAAAATAAGACAAGTAATGATGCAGTCATTCAAGATTTGCTTAGGTATGGAAATATCAATTTTCAAATAGTCTTACAGTAAAACAAATTTAAAGGATCCTAGAAGGAAAAAAAAAAGTTTTAGTTAAACTCACTTATTTGCAAACTAAATAAAATAAACTAAAAAAATAAACTAAAAAAAAATAAAATGTAAAACTGTACTTCACCTTTATTTTATTGCTGGATGAAGTTGTTTTGTATTCAGAATCATTTTCAGATAGTACTGTAAATTTTTAAGGCCAGAATCTTAGCATTTGTATTTTTTATGTCAGATATGCATTATTTTGATGTCTGCGTTCCTTCATCTTAAAAATACAGTACATGCCAAGTTTGGGGACATTGCTCATTAAGCAAGCTGGCGATTAAGCATAGAAACACTGAATGTATGGATGTAACCATTCAGATAGGTGATTCTATCTAATGTGGCCATTTGTCTTTCAGAATGAGAAATTTGTGATAATTTTTACAATTCCTTTAATCAGGCAGCTTCATCTATAGGTACTCAGGACAGTTTAGTTTATTGATTGTTTCTTCACTTTTTGCTGTCAGAACTTGTGGATGTCTCTTTTCTATTCTAAAAGGCAGTTCTTACAGCAACAATTAGCATGCAAGTAAACTATAACAATGTATTCAGCAAGGTAGGGTGACTTAGCCTGCAATCCCAACATTTTGGGAGGCCGAGATGGGCAGATCACTTGAGCCCAGGAGTTCAAGACCACACTGGGCAACACAGAGAGACTCTGTTCTCTACAAAAATAAAAATAAAAATTAGCTGGGTGTGATGGTATGTTCCTGTAGACCCACCTACTTGGGAAGCTGAGATGGGAGGATCAGCTGAGCCCAGGGAGGTTGAGGCTACAATGAGCCGTGATCGTACCCCTACACTCCAGGGATACGTGATACCCCCGAGTGCACTCCAAGTGCACCCTGTAGTCTAGGCAACAGAGTAAGATCTTGTCTCAATAAATAAATAAATAATAAATAAATGTTTTTATTTTTATTGCATATTCTCTTCTTTAATAAGTTCTACATTTCATTTTTCATTATTACCTCTTTTAAAATTATACCACTCTCTCTGGTCTTTCTATTGTTTGCATTTCTTGCCTTTGACTTTTCTTAACCCTGTGGAATTCTGACATACATGCAACACTTACATTACTTAATTAACTACATGTATATATCATTTATTTTACTTTACTTACCTTTAAGAAATTACTTCTGAATTTCAGTATGTTTCATTCTCCTCAATGAACTCAATATTTTCACTCAGGCCTTTATTTCTGATTTATTTTTGCAAGAAAGTTGAATCTATGTCAACTCTAAAAGTACTTTAATCCATTTGTGCTTTAATAACCTCATTAAAGGGGTTGGAGTAATGAAGTGTTATTTCTACTTCATTAAATATACTAGTAGTGAGAACTACATATGGTGGTTTTATAATTGTTATTATTCACAACTACATCCTGAATGTTTCTGAAAGATTTATAGTGATTAGCGATATTCTTTTTTTCAAGAGAGAAAAATTATGGTATGGAGAGATTAGTGACTATCTAAAGATTTTATTGGTTACCTGTACCAGGAGTAGGCCAGAACTGATATCTACTAAATCTTTCTATTAGGTAGTCCATTAAAAACAAACAAACAAACAACACCAACAACAACTTCTGTAATTTGACCTTATAGTGCTATATTGAATTGTACTAATTATGACTGCTTTATCTTCCTTTGACTTTCAGATCCAAGTAATATCTGTGCATTTGAATCTACATGATCTAATTTTGTTTATACTTATGTCTTTCACAATTTTTACTACTAAGGAGGTTGTTTGTATAAATACAGTAAACAGATCTGATAACAACTCATAGCTCTGGAATTTATATATGGTGTTAATGAGCACAAGACTAGTGATTCAAACTACATTTTAGTTCCATTTCATAAGGCTTCACCTTCCTCTCAACCAGACAATGTATCTGGACTATATACAAAGAGGGATGGATGCCAACTGTGAAAGCTAGTTTTGAAATGTATTTCATTCGGCAAGATGAGGACCAAAGGAATAAAATATTATGAGATGGTGGGGAGGAGAGAAATGTCTAATTCCTAGTCTAAGGAAATACATAAGATGGTGGAACCAGAGTCAGAATCCAAGGAAGTCTGGGGCCAAAGCTGACAGAATAAAACAAATAAGATGTAAGAGGAAAGGATTTAAGATGTGATCAGCATGGAATAATCTGGGAGAGGATGCTGTCATTTTTACTGCCCGTCCTTTTAAGGGTCCATTCCTTCTTATCAGGGATACATCTGCCCATTTTAAAAGCATCATATTTAGAAATTGCATTCTGATACCAGACATCTTATAGAAAGTTGTGGTTAGTCATGCCTGGAGTAGGTGAGACAGAAAGAATGAGTAGGTAGTTTGAGTCCATGATCACTTTTAGAAAAAAGAATTCAAAGCATATGTACTACTTTGAGTGAATCAGTATTGTCATCTTCAAATGCAAAGGATAACAAGTAATTTCTCCAAAGGCCAGGGTTGATAAAGAAGTGACCCATGTCAAAGACTTATTTTTTTATATCCAGGCATAGTGTTTCACAAAAAATAAATCTATGTAAACTGCAAAAGTAAAATGTTCATATATGGACAACTGAAAGACAATGTTTATCCATTCCATTATAGACATTGTACAACTATGGGTCATAGTGGCAAAATGACAAGTTTTCCACTGTAGCACCTAAGATTAAAAAAAGAAAAGAAAATTAGAAATCTCAAAAATAATGGTAGAGTGCAAAATACCTCACAACATTTTTTGAGTAAGCCAATGACTAGAAACTGGAAAATATATTTATCTGAGAAATATCTTTCAACTGCCTTCCCCCATGGCTGTAAGATACATTTTGCACTACACTGCAATACCTATAATTATAGGACTATAATTTTAGGATTGGAAGGAACCTTATTGATCAGTTAGTTAATCCCTTCTTTTCACAGCTGAAGAATCTAATAAGTAAACTGGTTAATAAATAAATAGTAAGTGAAGTCTAATAAAACGTGTTTGGAGGCTAATAGCATCTATATAATAAAGATGAAATAGATACGCATTCAAAATATGACTTCACTGTTGGGCAACGTAAGACAGCTAGTGGAGAATTTAGATTTCTTTCTTTCTAACTGATTGTCATATCTTATGGAGGAAATTCTCAAAGATAATGTTAACATATGGTGATATAAAACCTCGCTGCTTTACCTCTTCTTGTTATCTTTTTCTTATTTTAGATTGTATAGTGTTACAAATGTATTTGTGCAACCACTGGTATATTTTAAGTACTCTATGAAATTTCTCTTCTCTCAACAAAGTTGTAGAGTAGCCATATTTGTCTTAAATTGAAGATCGTATGTTCTGTTTTGCCCTGGACATTTCTGGTTGTCATAGGGTAGTAGTTAACAGTACCCCCTTTCACTTTTTGAAATACCTCAGTTTGAATGATAAGTTATATGTCTACCCTTGCCTTAGGTATAGCCTTTATACAAAAAAAAATTTTTGACTTTTATTTTAGATTCAGGGAGTACATGGGCAGGTTCGTTATATGGGAATATTGTGTGATGCTAAGGTTTGGAGTTTAAATGATCCCATCACCCAGATAGTGAACATAGTACCCAATAGGTAGTTTTTCAGCTCTTGTGTCCCTCCTTCTCTTCCCCTTCTGGTAGTCTCCTGTAATGATTGTGCCCATTTCTATGTCCACGTGTACCCAATGCTTAGTTCCCACTTATAAGTGAGAACATTTAGTATTTGGTTTTCTGTTTTTTAATTTGCTTAGGATAATGATCTCTAGCTGCATCCTGTTGCTGCAAAGGACATGATTTTATCCTTTTTCATAGTTATCTAGGATTCCATGGTGTACATGTAAACACATTTTGTTTATTCCATCCATTATTAATAGACACCTAGGTATAGTCTGTATTCACTATTTAAAACAGATTTATGGGAATCATAAACTGTGCATAAGAGCATTTGGATAGGTGAGGAGGCATTAATGAAAGATTGTTTAGACACAATTCCAATATTTAGAAATTGGTATCTGGTTAGGGAGAGAATAAATACTTTAAATGATTAAGACAATATCTAATTTAGTGACAGAATAAGTGATATGCCTCAAAAATCTAAGAGCTCTGAGAAGTAGGGGGTTTGAGGGCTGAAATGATGAGCATTTCCCATCTTCTTTCCACTCTGTTAACATTTCCTTACCCCATGGGTATCTCACTGAAGGACTCCTGTGACCTGAACCTGCCTTTTCTGTCTCTTTTTCACTTTATTGTTCTCTGTAAGTTAGTGTCTCTGCTACGTTCCCATTGCCTGCAGCATTAAACTCTCATAAAAGTTATATTTTCTTTTACTTTGTGAATTCAATAAATCTACTAGTTACTTTGCCACAGTGATCCAGGCTTATGGCTTTATACGGGTAATAATCATTCATATATTAAGTGGCTGCCCTTATACTCAGCAAATCTCTTCCTTCAAAGTGAACTTTTGCAGCTATTGATTTCTTTCCTTAATTCTTGTACCTTTTACCAAAAAGGTGGATTTCCCAAGAGCGACACCATTGGGAAAACGTTTTAGTAATTGATTGCAATATATTTTGAAGGCCGTGTGATCTTAGTTCTGTGGAATTCCAAAAATGTTAATTATAGAGTGCTCTCTATATTTCTGAAGTATCTTCTCTAAACTTCTAAACTACCTCCACTGAATCTGAACTGACATTATCTTATAATAGAAGAAGATATTATTCAAATGGTGAGGAAATTTCTCAGGAAATGATAATTTAACCATCTGTATTTGCTTTGAATATCTGTGGGACAATAGATACATTGATTTAGTATTTTTCACTGTTTTTTGTTTAGAAGACATTTTTCTTTTATGTTCATGAGTAAATCATCTCAGAAAAGATGTAATATTTTTATGTTACAGGTAGCATAACCATAAGAATGGCTCACTGATTAGTTTTGACTTAAATACATGTTTACCTTAGCTATGCTAAGATTAAACATACAATTTTAATCTTCAATATTTATAGGCTTCCAGGTTTCTGGACATAATTCAAGAGAGTACCATTTTGTACTGGTCACTGACAGTCCAAAGACTGTCATGTCTCTGATGTTTTTCAGATGACATATTGTGTTCACCTGCATGTTTGACCCAACAAGGAAAATGAATATTTATTCTATACATCCTTAAAGAAGGGAATTTTTATTTTGCTTTTCATATGTAAATTACATGATTGTATAAAGTTTTCATTGAGATTAGTTTATAACATTTTTGTGTAAATTTAATTAATAATATCTAAATCTTAAAATCAAACAATTAATCTTAAATATAGCCATTGATTTTTTAGCACTTTTAAAACCTCATAAAGATTAAAAACTACACTTATATATAGCAATGGTAAGATAGGCCTTAGGTAATTATTGTAATTTTCTTTTCATAGGAGATTTGAAGAATAAGCTTCATATGTTGCGTAACCTTTATGCAAACAGTGTCCAGAGAAAAGATGTAATCCACATTAAAAGTGGTTATGCTTGCTTAGCCTCTATGTTTAATAGAAAATCAAGACTTGCTAGTGCAAAGATAGCATCTGTTGATTCAGAAGATTATAGCAGTGATTTTCCAGAAGCTAATGAAAGGTACTAAAATGAATTGATAATCTAACTGGTGCATTTTAAAATGCTTAAAGAGAACTTAATATATAATGTCTTCATGAATTGCTTATAGTTCTGTTTTACTAATAAACTTGTAACTCAGATATACATACAAACAGGAATCAATTGGGACAGCAGTGAGCATAAACATTTATAATCACTTGCTTTTATAGGAATTAAACCTATGACAGTTATATAAATGATTAGAGTACCTACACATGAAGACAAGTAGAAATTAGAACATACATCCGAAGTAACATACAGTAAAAAATATCCAAGCAATGATTGCATGTTTGAACAATGTACATTAAAAGATTATAAAATTATGTGAGCAGTATGTATTTTTAGCATTTTATACGCACAATTATCTTCTGTTTGGCTAAATTACATGTCTTTTATATATGCTAAAAACTGAAAATAACATGGACAATGCAAAAGAATAAATTTATGTTTCTAAATAAAAACCTGTAATTGTTAATCATTTTGTTTTGTATAACATCTCCACAACACAGGAATCAAGTCATGACAGCAGACAAAGTGATACTATATTCTGAAGTTATTTTACTGTTGGCCTGACTGATTTCTGTAGACATAAACTCTCTACCTGTTTGAAAGTATTACAGATATGAATTTTTAATAATATTTGCCCTAACTTGCATTTTTCTCTTTGTTTTTAGTATCTGACATTTTATATTTCTCAGATTAAATATTATTTTGTGGTGGTAAAATGTAAACATTATTTTTATCAATGCATTCTTATATATATACACAATCACTTAAATATTTATTGAAGACCAGGAAATAAGCTGTATTTAACAAATGAACACATTAATTTCCCAAGGTATGTTTATTGAACCTTATGAGACTATTAATTCTGATTTATGTGCTCCTTATGTTTGATACATAGAAATAGGCAACCCTTTGAAGAACAAAAAATCAGAGGAAAATAGATGCTATAATTCATATTTCAAGTAGTACTGTTCCCAATAATGCAGAGCTAGTAGAAAATAGAGCAGGATGCTTGATATTGGAATGGACTTTAAAGAATAAATTATTGGAGGGCATAGAAACCGTATCAGGACAGCAAGTCTTCCAAGACTCCATGTGGGCAACCTGGCCTCGCTCTCCTGTGCTGCTGGTCAACTTCCTACAGTTCAGCTGGTATTGCTCACCTAACAAGTACATGATAGGCATATCACTTGTTGTACATTCTCTTTCAACTTTTTATCTTTTAATAATTTTTGGCTCATTTTTACATTTCCTGTGAGCAAAATGGAGTTATTTGAAAGTTTAGTTTCAGTGGTTTTTCTTGTGACTGTAATTAGGGTGCAGTCCACTTCTCATTGAGCTGTGCACAGAACACAAAATACACAACACTAGAGAAGAGGCGATAATGTGAAGTGAGAAGTTAAGGGGAAAAAAGGCCGTGTGGCTTCTATTATAGAAATGAGGGCTTAAACACGTACAGTGATGTTATAGCCTATAGATAATTATGAGTTATCTAGGTGCATGAGAAGCAATGTGTGTGTATGCATGCATATTAGAGGTGGGGACGGTACACAGGCTAATGTTTAGCACAAAAAATGATAAAATAGTTACATTTATTAATTAAATGTGTCAAAGCCTAATTAAGAAATGACTCATGTGCAGATGATTACGAATAAATTGCCAAATGGAACCTGTTCAAATGCAGAGAAAAAATGATTTTAAAAATAATTCATGTAATTATTTTATTGAGGTAATTAAAAAATATCTAATTTGGCCGGGCGCGGTGGCTCAAACCTGTAATCCCAGCACTTTGGGAGGCTGAGACAGGCGGATCACGAGGTCAGGAGATCGAGACCATCCTGACTAACACGATGAAACCCCTCTCTACTAAAAAAATTACAAAAAACTAGCCGGGCGTAGTGGCGGGCGCCTGTAGTCCCAGCTACTCAGGAGGCTGAGGCAGGAGAATGGAGTGAACCGGAAGGCGGAGCTTGCAGTGAGCTGAGATCCGGCCACTAAACTCCAGCCTGGGCGACAGAGCGAGACTCGGTCAAAAAAAAAAAAAAAAAAAAAAAAAAAAAACCTCTAATTTGAAAGCAAAATGAAGATATTTGAAACAATTTGGTTAACTTATCACATATGATTATTTTATTAAGGTAATAACAAGTAACTAATTTGAAGCCAAATGAAGATATTTGAAACTAACTTGTTTAACTTATCACAGGTATGGCATAATTTGAGTCAGAAAACATATCAACTAAGTAATAATAGTATATCAAACCATTGAGTATATAGTACGTGCTAAATAAAACATGTGTCTTTGTCATTAAATTATATCAGCAACACTGAATTGTAGATACTTGCATTTCCGTTTGATACACGAGAAAACACAACTTTCCCACATCACACAGTAGAGTGCCACAGCCAAAATTTGCAGCTGTATCTCTGACATCGTGACATTTATTTTAAAAAGAGAAAATGAAATTAGTTAATTACTTAACTTAATAGAGTGATTGAAAGCATGGACTCTAAAGAAAACCAGATGGGTTTAAATTCTGACAAGCACTCGTATACTAGATGTGTAGGCTTGGTTACTTACCTCATTGGAGCCTGGATTATCTCATTTATGGCATGGAGATAATACACAGAGTAAGCACTCAGTATTGTTATTATTAAGATAGATATGTTGCCTTAATTGACTGAAATGTCTATGACAAGTATGATTATGTTGATATTCATCTGGGTATTTTAAGGAATGTTTTATTTGTCTTCCAATCAGGAACATGGTAACCATAACTTGCCCAACCCCAAACGAATAACTGAGGCTATAAAAAGTAAGAGTCACTTACTGTTTCATTCTATGCAGTTGCCTGTCTTGAAATAGGTGCCTTATGGCTTTGTTTGGCAGTACTGTTAATGGAATACAGTTGTATTAAAAGAAACTTTTTTTGACAATCCTTTATTAGCAGTCAGCAACTAAGTATATTAAGAAGCCTTGTTTTGCACACTCTTCCAACCACAGAACACTAAAGATGTATATGTTATAATTACAATTATCGTTTCTCTTCATTGTCCTGCTGAGGAATGCACTGTAATTCTGGCAGCTAGAGTGTAGAGTTGGCTTGCTTTCCTTGGATTGCAGATGTCTAATTGCAGGCAACCATTTCATTTAAAATGGCTCATTAAAGTAAAAACCATTTAGCATCAGTAACATGGATCAGCATCCATGATTATGCATTTAATTAGAGAGAAGTATGTTTTCCCCTCCTTTCTAATTTTTCTATCTATAGATCTACCTATGCATCTACCCACACACATAGGCATACACACGCATACTAAATCAGAGCTTGCCTTAGACATTAATTTTACCATTTTGCTATCATTGCAACTCCTTGGCTAATTGTTCTTTGGAGTATATATAGAATGTACTAATTATAAAATTATAGAATATGTTGTTACTCAATGTAAGTAAGTAAATTGCATATTGCACATATAAGAATTTTCTGTTTTGTGGGCTTTTCTAGATATGTCATATTTCACCTTAATAAATGTCCTTATTTACTAACTGAAATATTACTTGTTTATTATCATTCCAAAGAATCATCATATCCTGAACTATTTAGTTTATTAATCACTGAAATAAGACCGTGGTGTGGGGAGAGAGAAAAGAAGAAAGAGAGAGAGAGAGAGAGAGAGAGAGAATACTAATTGTTCTCATTCTCATGCATAAAAGATCAATCACAGAAGCATAGTTTAGATGTGATGATATGTCCTGTTATTTGTATTGTGAAAATAGGTTTGTCTAACAATTCTTTTTAAGAAATAGAGAATTTGGAATTTTTAAGCATTACCTTTAATAATGATATTTTTTTAAATGGTCAAAGATGACAGGCATTATGTATATCACGATTATATCATTATGTATAAACATGATTATGCAATTCAATTTCAAAGACTATATAATGAAATAAAGTGTAACTTTTAGAATAAAAACCTGGAGAGTCAAATGACAGAAACATTTGCACATAGGGTTTCTTTTAGGGAGTTTGGGGGCAAATAATTTAGTAATTCTACTAAACAGCAGTGATGAATTGCAATTAGTTGTTTATTGAGTCAATGTTTACATAATTATTTGTAAGTTATTTGTAAATGGCCTTAGGTTTTTTAGATCTATAAATTTCAATGAATAAAATATCATTTAGAGGCTTTCATAATTTTAAATAAGGATGACCCAGGCTGTCTTTTATTAACTTATTTTTCATTTCATTAGAGAAAAACACAATTTACTTTAGCAGAATCTAGATATGTTGATGTACTTTATCGTGTCCAAATCTGAGGCAGTGAAGAATTTTCTATTGAGAATCCCTAGTCCTTAAAGAGTAGACTAAATCAACAAAGGATCACCCAGAAGTAAAAGTCAGAAGCTGAAGTATATTTGTGCATTTATGTGTCAGTAAGAAATTAAGACTGAGATATAAATTAAGAATATATAATATAAAACCCGCTCCAGTCCTGTCCTATAAGACAGCCAGGAGATAGCCTGAAGAGTTCAAGGTTGATGGGTCTCTATGGGAGGCATTTACTTTCTCACTGGATTTTTAAATTACATTCCCTTTTTTCCCCACCAGTACTACTGAAGTAAGAAGAGAAACAAATGAACAAAAACAGTGCTGGCAGGTGTGCTGTTTATTGCCTAATGGAAAAGTTATAAAATCATTGTTATTACTGATGTATAATAATTGATACATACTGCTTGATATGTGCCATCGTTTTATGCTGGTCACCTTTCACCTTGTTCTTTTCTTCTTTTTTTTGTCACATTATTGATATAGATCAGAAGCAAGAAAAGAGACAAGTGAAAGTGGAAGGGGAGGAAATAGAGAAAAGATAAAGAGATAATAGAGAAAAGATAAAGAGAGAGGAACTGCAAGAAAAGGAGAGAAATACTTCACAGCTGGGCAAGATTCAGATTTTTTTTTTTTAAATGAGAGGATCAACCATGATTTGAGAGAATAAGAATACAAAGTTAGTATTTAAAAAGAGTGAAGAGAGAGGGGAAAGACAGTTGTTTTGAGTTTGAAGTGTTAGTAAACTATGCTTCTCACACACTGCAATTTACTTGAATGTTAGTCTTCAAAGTGATATCAAATCTTATCACTGCTTTGAAATGCAAAGTAGATGATTGATTACTATTCATAGTTCTTCAACTTTCTTTCCAAGCAGATTTTCGAGTACTTCTATGCAGTTTCAGTCCCAGTAGCTAAGTCTTAGAAATTATCTGAGCAGTGAAGAAAGTATTACTCATCTTTAGGAAGGAATACATTTAAACTAAAAGTGAAATTGTGTCTCTTTGATCAATGGACAATTCCACCCTAACGCAGTTGCTAAAGAAACTGTTTTGATGCCTTTATTTTTCATGTCTGCCCTCAGTTACTGTATTGTTTTTATGTTGAGTGCTACAAAGGAAGCGACCATCAAAATCTCTTTGTACTAAGAACTTTAGGAAGGAGTGAAAATGATGTATGAACAAAGTTTCTGCCCTAGTTCATTATTTTTGGGAAAATAAGGTAAATACGATTATACAATTCCATTTCAAAGACTATATAATGAAATAGAGTGTAACTTTTAGAATAAAAACCTGGAGAGTCAAATGACAAAAACATTTGCACATAGGGTTTCTTTTAGGGAGTTTGGGGACAAATAAGCTATACCATACCTATTATATAAGCCACAGAATAGATAATCGTGTTTAAATAAAAAGTTGTAAATTATGATTCTTATGCAGATATAAAAATGAACACATGTTAAATGTTTTATTTTACTCACAGGCGAACCAGGAAAATGTTGTAATTTATTCAAAAAAGAATCTAAGGAACAGACACATGTATAGACTAGGAATATGCAAATGGCATCAAAATATTTTCCACAAAAAAGAGTATGAAAGTCATTTAGAACCTCTAACAGACAAGACAGAATTTATAGTTTTGTCAGTTACCGGCAATTAACAGTCTTAAACTATATCCCATAGAACCATAATCTTGGCCTGCCAAGACCAATAGTGCTATAGATTATAGATAATACATCGTTTTCCTAGGAATTACACATCTTTTCTCAAAAATAGTAAGGTCAAAAACCTAGAAAACCATAATCATACTCATTTCATCATTTTCAAATGAGTAGTGAACAGCATATCTTGAACATTACAAAAGATAGAAATCCTAAACACAAAAATGATTATATAACACATTGGTCTGTTCTTTGTGTTTATATGCACACACACATATACCTTTTTTTCCTACTGTGATAATTGCTTTATATTTTTGTTATTCCTTTTACATCAAACTTAATATTTCACATAATCTAATCGATTGATCTAGTCTTTTGGGATGATGTCTTTTCTTTGTTCTACAAATGAGACAAATTAACCTCCTATTTGTATTTTAAAGAAATATGTAAGAGTTTGATTAATGGTAGAGTTCCTGGGTAGAGGAAATGATATTTTTAAAAAATTAATTAGATTATATTTTTAGGAAACATTACTTTATTGAGATTTTTACATTAAGTGATTACAATCTTATTTTTTTTTAGTTTTCAAAAGAGAGTTGGTTGTTTTCTACTATTTTAAGGGTTAGTTTTTTCATCAAAGCAATATGTATCTTTATTTCATGGTTCATTTTTAAAAATTTCTAATACAAGTAATGCGCTGTGGAATTTTTCCCAAGGCAAAAGATCAAATATAGAGAATTGGCCAAATACTTATACTTTGCCTCTGTGTTTTCATTAACGGAATTTTTGTTAGAACTTAATATTTGTTTATTTTTACATTTTGGAAAGAAGCATGTCTAAATCCAAACCTTTCTCTTACATTATCCTTTTAAAAAGCCAAGTAAATCTGAGCATTCACTTTCCTGTTCAAAACATTTCAATCACCTCCTTTACTGAAGTCTACCAACCTCTGCTTGATCTGCCCTCTGCAGACTCATTCTCCCTATATCCTCACTCCACTCCTTGCTTTTTTGTTGGCTTGCAAACAGCTGCCTCTTGCTGGGTTCTCCCATAGTGGAGAGAAAGAGAGAGCAAGGTCTCTAGAGTCTCTTCTTATGAGGATAATAATCCTATCATGAGAGTTCCACTCTCAGGATCATATATAATAAATCAAATGACTTTCCAAAGTCCCTAACTCTACATGCTATCACATTGGGAAATTAAGACTTCAACATATGAATTTTGAGAAGACACAAGTCAGTCAATAGCATTCTGCCCCTGACACCCCAAAATTCATGTCCTCACATAGAAAATACATTCATTACACCCAAATACCCGACAATATTAACTTGTTCCAGCAGCAACTCTAAAGTTCAGAGTCTCATCTAAATACTATCTAAATCAGACATGGGTGAGACTGAAAGTATGACCCTTTCCTGAGAAAAATTTCCTTTTTATATGAACCTATGAAGTCAGACAAATTATATGCTTTCAGAATACAATGGTGGAACAGGCATAGGATAAACATCCCCATTCCAAGGAAAAATAGAAAAGAAGAAAGGGGTGGGGAATCCCAAGCAAGCTCAAATCCTAACAAGGCAAATTTAGTCTTCCTTCATTCTGTCCTTTCTTCTCTGTTCCTTTTAGTTCAAACTGGCAGTATTGCTGGAATAACCCTGTCTTTCTTCCTGAACTCTGCTGGAATGGCTGATTAACTTCATCACAGTCATTCATGATCTCTTTATTAAAGTTTTAGACACATCTTTAGTATTCTCTTCAGAACAAGCTTTCTCTCTCTCTCTCTCTGTTTCTCTCTCTCTCTCTCTCTCTCTTTCATAATATGAATAGGCTGAGAATTTTCCAAATCTTCAAGGTCTGGTTCTTTTTTGCTTGACAAATTCCTGATTTAATTACTGTGTGTGTGTGTGTGTGTGTGTGTGTGTGTGTGTGTGTTTTACTATAAGCAGTCAGGAGGAATCAAACTAGCTGCTTCTTCAACACGTTGCTTAGAAATCTCCTCAGCTAATTATCTAGTTTCACTGTTCATAGTCCTCCCTTCCACAAGACACTAACAGCCAGATCCCTTGCTAATTTATAACAAGAATCACATTTCCTCCAGTGTCTGATATGTCCTCATTTCCATCTGACACATCACCAGAATTGCCCTTAACACTCATATTTTTATGTTTCTTTAAAATTTGTTTTAACTTCCTATTATCACCACTGAATTAATGCCCATATTTTTAGTATGCACTTCAAACTCCTACAGCTTCCACTCACTACTGAGTTTCACAGCTGCTTCCACATATGCAGGTATTTGTTACAGCAGCACCACACTCTCTGTACCAAAATCTGTATTAGTCAAAGTTCCCCAGAGAAACAGCACCAACAGATAATATATTATAAGAAACTGACTCAAGCAATTATGGAGACTAAGAAATTCCAAGATCCGCTGTTGGTATGCTGGAGACCCAGGAGAGTTGGTGTTATAGTTCCAGTCTAAACACCAGCAAACTCAAAACCTAAAAAGAGACAATACTGTAGCTTGAGTCAGAAAGCAGGAAAAGATTAACATCTAACCTCAAGGCAGTCATTCAGGAGGAGTTCTGTGTTCGGCACAGGAGGGTCAGCCCTTTTTCTCTATCCAGGCCTTCAAATGATTGGATAAGGCCCACCTATAATACATTAGGGAGGACAATTACTCAGTCCACTAATTAATCTCATCTAAAGACACACCCACAGACACACCAAGAATGATGTTTGTGAAAGTATTTGTGTACCTGTGACCCTATCAAGTTGACACATATAATTAACCATCACAGGGAGCCTAGAGGTAAAGAACTTGGGTCAGAGGAATTAGAGAAAGAGGCTGGAGCAGATCCTACAGGGTCCTGAAGGACACATTAAAGAATTTGAAACTTGTGCTAAGGAAAATGACAACACACTGGTGAATTGTAAGGAGGTAAATAGGACAATCTCATTATTATTATTATTTTTTAAAAGGACATGAGGAGGGTTGGCTTTTTGAGAGGAAAGGCAGATAGAAAGGTGGTACTGTAGTTAGAAATTGTGGTTTAATCTCAACTTGTCTTCATGGAGAAGAAAGTGGAGTTCCAGCTTCATCCAGCTTATCTAGACTGACTTGATATGAGGCGGGAATAAAAGGGAGGGATCAATAATGGTGGCCAGTGGCTAGATTTAGCAAATATATTTGTAGTGTGTGACTTACCACAAATGAAGAAAGGAGGAATTTTTGGAGAAAGAGGAAGACTTTAGTTTTAGGTTTATGAAGTTTAAGTGGTGCAGGTCTGAGATCCAGAGGTGTAGTCTGGGGTGGACTTACATGTTGTAACAGGCCAAGATTTCTTAGGTAGAGAATGTAAAAAAATGTAGCAATAAAGGATCTGATGAAAAGGCACCCAATATTTGATGGATAGAGGAAGGGAAGCCCTGGAGGTACCACCACCTTTTTTTTGGCTACTATTGTATTCTTCAATATGTCGACCTTCATGCAATATCTCATAAAAAACAGGGTTTAGAAAACATACCGTATTAGTCCGCTTTCAGACTACTGATAAAGATGTATCCGAGACTGGGCAATTTACAAAAGAAAGAAGTGCAATGGACTTACAGCTCCATGTGGCTGGAGAGGCCTCACAATCATGGCAGAAGGCAAGGAGGAGCAAGTCACATCTTACGTGGATGGCGGCAGGCAAAGAGAGAGAGTTTGTGTAGGAAAACTTCCATTTTTAAAACCATCAGACCTCGTGAGACTTATTAACTATCATGAAAACAACACGAGAGAGACCCATCCCTATCATTCAATTATCTCCTACCAGGTTTCTCCTACAACACATGGGAATTATGAGAGCTATAAGATGAGATTTGAGTGGGGACACAGAGCCAAACCATATCATTCCACCCTGAACCCCTCTTAAATCTCATGCCCTCACATTTCAAAACCAATCATGCCTTCCCAATAGTTCCCCAAAGTCTTAACTTATTTCAGCATTAACTCAAAAGTTCACAGTCCAAAGTCTCATCTAAGATAAGGCAAGTCCTTTAGGCCTATGGTCCTGTAACATTAAAAGTTAGTTACTTCCTAGATAAAATGGTGGTACAGGCATTGGGTAAATACAGCCATTCCAAAAGGGAGAAATTGGACAAAACAAAGGGGCTACAGGCCCCATGCAAGTCCAAAATCCAGTGTGGCAGTCAAATCTTAAAGCTCCAAAATGATCTTTTTTTACTCCATATCTCACATCCAGGTAATGTTGATATAAGATGTGAGTTTCCTTGGTCTTAGGTAGTTCTGTCCCTGTGGCTTTGCAGAGTACAGCCTCCTTCATGTCTGCTTTCATGGGCTGGTGTTGAATGTCTGCAGCTTTTCCAGGTGCACAGTGCAAGCTGTCAGTGGATCTACCATTCTGGGGTCTGAAGGATGGTGGCCCTTTTCTCACAACTCCACTAGGCAGTGCCCCAGTAGGGGCTCTGTGTGGATGTTCCAACATTTCCCTTCCATGCTGCCCTAGCAGAGGTTCTCCATGAAGGCCTCGTCCCTGCAACAAACTTCTGCCTGGGCTTCCAGGCATTTCCATACATCCTCTGCAATCTAGGCAGAGGTTCCCAAACCTCAGTTCCTGACTTCTGTGCACTCACAGGCTCAAAACCACATGTAAGCTGCCAAGGCTTGGGGTTTGCACCCTCTGAAGCCACAGCCTGAGCTCTACATTGGCCCCTTTCAGTCATGGCTAGAGCAGCTGGGATGCAGGGCACGATGTCCCTAGACTACACACAGCATGGGGACCCTGGGCCCAGCCCACAAAACCACATTTTCCTCCTAGACCCCTGCGCCTGTGATGGGAGAGGCTGCTGCAAAGACCTTTGACATGCCCTGGAAACATCTTTTCCATTGTCTTGGGGATTGATATTCAGCTCCTTGTTACTTATTCAAATTTCTGCAGCCAGCTTGAATTTATCCTCAGAAAATGGAATTTTCTTTTCTATTGCATTGTCAGGCTGGCTGCAAATTTTTTACACTTTTATGTTCTGTTTCCCTTATAAAACTGAATGTGTTTAACAGCACCCCAATCACCTCTTGAATGATTTGCTGCTTAGAAATGTCTTCCACCAGATACCCTAAATCATCTCTCTCAAGTTCAAAATTCCACATATCTCTAGGGAAGGGGCAAAATGCCACTAGTCTCTTTGCTAAAACATAACAAGAGTCACCTTTGCTCCAGTTCCCAACAAGTTCCTTATCTCCATCTGAGACCACCTCAGCCTTGATTTCATTGGCCATATCATTATCAGCATTTTGTTTAAAGCCATTCAACAAGTCTCCAGGGAGTTCCAAACTTTCCCACATTTTCCTATCTTCTTCTGAGCCTTCCAAACTGTTCCACCCTCTGTCTGTTACCAAGTTCCAAAGTTGCTTCCACATTTTCAGTATTTTTTCAGCAGTGCCCCACTCTACTAGTTCCAATTTACAGTATTAGTTTGTTTTCATGCTGCTGATAAAGATATACCAAAGGCCGGTCAATTTACAAAAGAAAGCAGTGTAATGGACTTATAGTTCCACATGACTAGGGAGCCTCACAATCATGGCAGAAGGCAAGGAGGAGCAAATAATGTCTTACATGGATGGTGGCAGGCAAAAAGAGAGAGCTTGTGTAGGGGAGGAAACTTCATTTTTAAAGCCATCAGATCTCATGAGACCTATTCACTATCACAAGAACAGCAGGGGAGAGACCTGCCCCTATAATTTGATGATCTCTCACCAGGTCCCTCCCACAACATGTGGCAATTATGGGAACTACAAGATGAGATTTGGGTGGGGACACAGATCCAAACAATATCACATGGTATAATAGTGAAAAATGTAATGAAACCATGACTTCATTTGATCTTTAGGTTTGCACTATGTTTTAATGAGCGTTTCAACTTTTATTGTTTTTATGTTGATTTTTACATCTGTCCACAAAATGATTTTTTATAGACTTTTGGTTTTTTTGGCTGTAGATGTGAAAGAGAATGGTGCACTGTGAAAGAAAAGGTTGAACAAAAATCAATTCTTGTCAGAATTGATTGAAATCAGGAAAAATTTCCAATGTCAACAGTATATTTAGGATGAGAATAATTAAATGAGCTCTGGAGGCAAATGAATTATTGATTACTTATAAATATCAGGCCTAGGAAGATAGAGATTGAGACATATGTCTTCTTTTTTTCTTAGTGAAGAGAAACAGACAAAACTCTTCTAATGTGTAACTTGGTATTAAGCTGTTTTGAGGATTAATCAGGAAATTATCCTAACATAGGAAAAAATATACAATTGACACTTTAAATACTACATGTATATATGTATATATACTCTTGAAAGTCATCTCTCTAATTCTTTTCAGAAGCAACTTAAAATTACATGGAGAAAATTCTTAAGTAATTGATAGTACAATGTTAACTTTTGCCTATTTTCAGACTTTGTACTTAGATACTATAGTGCAAATTGCAGTTTTGTATTTTTCCCCTGAGAGTTGTTCTAGTGGTCCCACCTGCCCTATCTTCACAGTTTCTTTTAATCCCATTCCTACTTTATCCTTTGAGACACTAGTCTAATTTATTCACTCATCCATTCATTCATTTATATGGTAAATATTAAGCAAAAGAGTCCCTATTTTCACAAATCTGACATTATTGACCAGGGTTTCTCAACCTTGGCACTAGTGACAATTTGGCTAGATAACTCTTTGCTGTGGGGGACTGTCCTATGTAATGTTGGATGTTTAGTGACATCCCTATCCTCTACCTAATATACACTGGTAGGGCCCAGATAAATGTCTCTTGGGTGGCAAAATCACCCCTTGTAAAGAACCACAGTTCAAGAGCCAAGAAATAGACAATAAAGAAACATTACATAACACAATATTAGTGATGATAAGTACTGTGAAGTAAAATAGAAAATGGGACTGTGGCAAGAGTGGTAGCAGGAGCAAGGATTCTAAAGCTTTCTCAAGGCACAGACATAGAAGCCATGTTTCTCTTTTAACAGATGTCTATCATTCACTCTGAACCTGTCTATGGAATTGCCAATTAAGACAAGAGCCTGATGTATTACTTCCATGATTAAATTATTTCTGGTTCTTGACTATTTACAAAATGTCAGAGTCACGGTAAGATTTTTTTTTTGAATATGTCAAATATCTCAACTGAATAGAACATTAATAACTTCAAATGGACTATTGCATGCTATTGATTTTACTGTCTTGTTTCTGCCACTGGAGAACACGAAGATCAATAAGTCACACAGGCCTTCAGTGGATGATTGGAGGGTACATTTATTTAAAATCATTCCATTAATTTTTGTTTATTATATTATTCATCTATCTTATAGCTGGTCTGCCATTTTTGTGGGTTTCAGAATTGTGAGGACTCTAAATGGGAGATGCTGTGACACTGTGATAAATGAAAGAGCAGTGCACGGTGAGTAGCACACTTGAGTTCTAGTTTAAGCTCTGTTATTGACTGGTTGGAGGACCCTAGGCAAAGCACTTCACCTCTGAGCATCTTCTCTTAAATGAGGACTATTCTACCTTCTTGATTTATTTCATTGTTTTTAATGAAGAAATGACATAGTAAATGTAAGATCATCTTTTAAAATGTTACATTTTTTTCTTTAAAAAAATTAGGTAAATATAGGCCGGGCGTGGTGGCTCACGCCTGTAATTCCAGCACTTTGGGAGGCCGAGGCGGGCAGATCACGAGGTCAGGAGATTGAGACCATCCTGGCTAACACAGTGAAACCCTGTCACTGCTACAAATACAGAATATTAGCCGGGTGTGGTGGTGGGTGCCTGTAGTCCCAGCTACTCAGGAGGCTAAGGCAGGAGAATGGGCATGAACCTGGGAGGCGGAGCTTGCAGTGAGCCGAGATCACACCACCGCACTCGCGCCTGGGCAACAAAGTGAGACTCTGTCTCAAAAAAATAAATAAATAAATAAATAAATAAATAAATAAAAATTAGCTAAATATAAGGAAGATTTATTTTTCTCAGGAGCCACAATTGTCACTATTTCCATCACTTGATGTTTCTTCTCCTCTAACCTACTTAAAAATTGCAGGCCCCTGTTACTATCCTGGTAAATCTCCCTCCAGTTTGTCAGTTTACTGCAAACTAACACAATTTTCTGTAAGACATGGCCTAATCCGAAAAGTATAAGGAGGCTGTTAAATCTGTGGTTCTGGAGCAGGGGTTTTTATTTTTATTTTTTTCATTATCAACCCCCACCCTCAAAGAGTCTTTACAGACATTGTTTTCATAGTTGCTCACCTCTGAAATGCCAGCATCACAGATTTATCCCGTGCCCTCCCCAGAATCAACTTTGCTGTCTGGGAATGATGTGGTGGAGAAAGGGAAAGCTTTTGCCCTTCCTTCCACCACTGCTGAGTCGAGAATTCATGTTTGACTCAACGTTGAAGTCAGATGCATGTCTGGACTCAAAGTTGGAGTCTAAATTCCCAGCAGATTTTTGGCAGATCCAACCCAGTCCAAATCTACTGTGGCTGTATAGTGTGGGACACCGGCTCAGCTGGCGGGATCTGATGTTAAACCCCTGCTCTCTGCACTGGCTTATCCTTCCCAAGTACTTCATGTCTCTGAGTGGTTCTTTGGCTATAAAATGGCATTATATTTCCTGTTCCTGAGGTGGTTGTGAGGATTAATTGAGGTAACGTATAGAAAGGTCTTTACAGTGCATGGCAGATCGAAAATAGAAATGTTCATTATTATCGATACTCAATAACAGCAATTTTTAAAAGGAAAGGAAAGGAGGAAGAGGAGAACTAATGCTTTTAAGTCCATAACTACATTCTACATTTGTGCAGTGGTTATTTTCACTTTATTTTTAAGCTATGTTCAGAACGTAACTTTTGCTCTTGTTTTTCTTTGTTAGGTTTAACCCCATGTTTAAGCATACATATGAGTCTGTTTTGTGTTTTTATAAAGGAATGCCTTGGGCTAGGTAATTTATGAAGAAAAGAGGCTTCTTTGGTTCATAGTTCTGTAGGCTGTACAAGAAGCTTGGCTCCAGCCAGCATCTGCTTCTTGTGAGGACCTCAGGAAATTTTCAATCATGGCAGAAAAGGAAGAGGAGCTGGCTGGCAAGAAAGGAAGCAAGAGGGGGTGGTGCCAAGTTCGTTTTAACATCTAGCTCTCCTGTTAACTAATAGAGCAATAACTTACTCATCGGCATGGGTAAAGCACGAAGCCATTCATGAGGGTTCTGCCCACTGATCCAAACACCTCCCGCTAGATCCCACCTCCAACATTAGGGGTCACATTTCACCATGAGATTTTGAGGGGACAATTACCCAATCTGTATCAGTCTGACATCTGCAAATTTAATTGGCTTTTATGCTTCTCAGTCAAGGTAAAAAAAAACAGAAACAATAAACAAATAAAAGACAACCACTACTTTGAGAACAAAGTCAGGGAAAGCCACAAGCGTGTAAGTATGCAACTAGAAAACTTCCCTGAGGATACTGGTTGTCAACCTTGACTGTATAATTTGGACTGACATATGGCCTAGGTGTTGAGATTTTAAATAATTCACCAAGTGATTTTAATGGGAAATAGGGTCAAGAACTACCAAATATAAGGAATACATTCAAGTAGAACAAATATTACTATAATTTTCTTTAATTCTCTGTGAAATCCAGATACACTTGTCTGCAGAATTCATCTGTTAGGAAGAAACTTTTCCTCTATGATCTTAGGTTCAAGTGGTTGGGGTCCTGAGAGTTAACTGACAATAGATAGATTAGGAGAAGAAAAGACAGTGTTTATGTATATGTACATTGCAAACCCTCAGGAGTAACTCACTGAATCCTCAAAAATAGCAGTTTATGTACCATTTTAACAAAATTTATTTTTTTAAAGGGCATCAATGGAAACGTATGGAAAGTTTATGGGGCTTTTTGATGCTAATGAGAATAGGAAGCCTGTCTCCATGGCAGCTGAATTCACAGGAAACTCCTTGCAGGGGGGTTCATGGGAGCTGTATTTTCAGGACATTCTGCTTTAATCAGATAAGGGAAGTTCAGATAAGAATTATTTTTCATTTTCTGTAGCTCAAGTGTTTTCACTTTAAAATAATCTTTATCCTCAACTGTGATCTCTTTACATTTGGTAACTCTTAAAATGAGAAAATGACACATAACTACATCAAAAAAGCAAATAATTTAAACATGTCATTACATAATGACATGGCTCATTATGTCCCAGTTTTGTTCACCAGGGCCAAGTAACGTGTCCAAAATTAACAGCTAATAAATAGCAGAGCTTGGAGTATGCCCAGGTTTACCTGACTCCAAGGTCAACATTCTATTATACCACACTGTTCTTAATATGCCCTAGTGGTAACTACCTCTCTTTAGACTTCAACTGAGGTTAGTAAGCTATCATACAGTTCTTTCACTCACGTCCGTGTGAAGAGACCACCAAACAGACTTTGTGTGAGCAACAAGGCTGCTTATTTCACCTGGGTGCAGGTGGGCTGAGTCTGAAAAGAGAGTCAGTGAAAGGAGATAGGCATGGGGCCGTTTTATAGGATTTGGGTAGGTAAAGGAAAATTACAGTCAAAGGGGGTTGTTCTCTGGCTGACAGGGGTTGAGGGGGGATCACGAGGTGCTCAGTGGGGTAGCTTTTGAGCCAGGATAGGCCAGAAGGAATTTCACAAGGTAATGTCATCAGTTAAGGCAGGAACAGGCCATTTTCACTTCTTTTGTGATTCTTCAGTTACTTTAGGCCATCTGGATGTATAAGTGAAGGTCACAGGGGATATGATGACTGAGCTTGGGCTCAGAGGCCTGACATTCCTGTCTTTTTATATTAATAAGAAAAATAAAACAAAATAGTGGTAAAGTGTTGAGGCAGTGAAAATTTTTGGGGGTGGTATGGAGAGATAATGGGCAATGTTTCTCAGGGTTGCTTCAAGCAGGATTAGGGGTGGTGTGGGAACCTAGAGTGGGAGAGATTAAGCTCAAGGAAGATTTTGTGGTAAGGGGTGATATTGTGGGGTTGTTAGAAGAAATATTTGTCATATAGAATTATTGGTGATGGCCTGGATATGGTTTTGTATGAATTGAAAAACTAAATGGAATAAGAGAAGGAGAAAAACAGGTATTAAAGGACTAAGAATTGGGAGGACCCAGGGCATCCAATTAGAGAGTGCCTAAGGAGGTTCAGCATAGCCCTGCCAGCAAAGATTATTTATTTACTTTAAGAGTTAAGAGTGGCAGTTTGGGGATAGCACCAGGAGATACCAGCTGTGATGGCTTGGAGAAACAGTGTAAACTGGCAGTGTAAACAAGAGCAGGGCATTTATGAGTAGTTAAGAACGGTGAATACGAGTATGACTAGAGAGAAGATAGTAGGAATGACAAGTTTTTTGAGGTGCAGTCCAAGTTGGTCTGGTGTCTGGAATGAGACTGGGGCCTAATAAAAAGGAGTGTCCCTATAGGAGCTCAAATGGGCTGTACCCTGTAGCATTCCAAGGACAGGCCCAAATTCTGAGAATGTAAAGTTGTAAAAGTATTGTCCAGTCTTTTTTAAGTCAGTGGCTGAGCTTGGAGAGGTCTTTTAAAAGACCATTAGGTCACTGAATACCAAGAGCCTGAGAAACTGCTTGGGTGATTTGACTAATAAAGGCTGGTCCATTATCAGACTGTATAGAAGTGGGAAGGCCAAACCGAGGAATTATGTCTGACAGAAGGGAAGAAATGACTGTGGTGGCCTTCTCAGACCCTGTGGGAAAGGCCTCTACCTATCCAGTGAAAGTGTCTACCTAGACCAAGAAGTATTTTAGTTTCCTGACCTGAGGCATGTGAGTAAAGTCAATTTGCCAGTCCTGGGCGGGGGCAAATCCCTGAACTTGATGTGTAGGGAAGTGGGGGGAGCTGAACAATCCCTGAGGAGTAGTAGAATAGCAGATGGAACACTGAGAAGTGCTTTCCTTAAGGATAGATTTCCATGATGGAAAGGAAATGAGAGGTTCTAATAGGTGGGCTAACGGCTTGTAACCTACATGGAAGAGGTTATGAAATGATGACAGAATAGAATGGGCCTGTGAGGCTGGAAGGAGATATTTTCCTTCATCCAAGAACCATTTGTCTTGTGTGGGAAGAGATTGATAGGTGGAAGTTTTAGTGGGGGAGTAGGTGGGAGTGGCCAGATGAGAAGGAGAAAAACTGCCATGAGGGATAGAAATTGGAATGCTAGCTGCTTTTTTAGCTACCTTATCAGCATAAGCATTGCCCTGAGCAATGAGATCTGATGCCTTTTGATGGCTGCTTTTTTAGCTACCTTAACAGCATAAGCGTTGTCTTGAGTGATGGCATCTGATGCCTTTTGATGGCCCTTGCAGTGAATGACTCCAGCTTCCTTTGGAAGTAAAGTGGCCTTGAGAAGAGTTTTTATTAAAGAGGCATTAATGATGGAAGACCTTTGTGTAGTGAGGAAACTTCTTTCTGCCCATGTAACAGCATGGTGGTACAGAAAATGGAAGGCATATTTAGAATCAGTACAAATAGTGACATGTAGTCCCTTTGCAAGAGTGAGGGCCTGAGTTAAGGCAATGAGTTCGGCTTGCTGAGCGGTAGTGGAGGGGGGCAGAGCGGTAGCCTCAATGATAGATGTGGAAAATATTATAGCATAGCCTGCCTTTGCTGGTGTGTGGCGATTAGGCCTGGTGGAACTGCCATCAATAAACCAAATGTGATCAGGGTGAGGAAAAGGAAAGATGGAAATATGGGGAAATGGGGTGAATGTCACGTGGATCAGAGAGATACAGTCATGGGGGTCAGGTGTGGTATCCGGAATAATGTGGGAGGCCGAATTGAAGTCCCGGCTGGGAACAATGGTAATTGTGGGAGACTCCACAAACAGTGAGTATAGCTGGAGGAGCCAGGGAGCAGAAAGTATATGTGTCAGGTGTGAGGAAGAAAATAGATTTTGGAAGTTATGAGAACTGTAGAGAGTGTGTTGAGCATACTTTGTGATTTTGAGGGCCTCTAAAAGTGTTAGGGCAGCGGCAGCTGCTGCATGGAGACATGATGGCCAGCCTAAAACAGTAAGGTCAAGTTGTTTGGACAAAAAGGATACAGGGTGTGGTCCCAGTCCTTGTGTAAGAATTCTGATGGCACAGCCCTGCACTTCGGCTGTGTGTAATGAAAAAGGGTTGGGATGAGTTAGGGAGAACTAGTATGGAAGCAGCTTCTAGGGATGTTTTTAAGGAACGGAAAGGAGTATATAATGGTTTAGTCAGGATGGTAAAACTAGGTACCTAAAGGTGGAAGTACCTAACCATGACTAGGAAGGAAAGGAGTTGTTTTGTAGAAGGGATTGGGGTTTGGGAGATTAGCTGGACACAATCAGCAGGGAGAGCACGTGTGTTTTCATGAGAATTATGCCGAGATAGGTAACAGATAAGGAAGAGATTTGGACTTGAATGAAGTAATGGCGGCTGTCTGTGAAGCCTTGTGGCAGTACAGCCCAGGTAATTTGCTGAGCCTGATGGGTGTCAGGGTCAGTCCCAGTGAAAGCGAAGAGAGGCTGGGATGAAGGGTGCAAAGGAGTAGTAAAGAAAGCATGTTTGAGATCCAGAACAGAATAATGGGTTTGATCCTGAACTAACCTATAAGGCTTGTCTGGTTTTTGTACAAATAAAATGGGGGAATTGTAAGGAGAGGTTATAGGCTTTAAAAGGCCATGCTGTAATAGGCAAGTGATAACCGGCTTTAATCCTTTTAAAGCATGCTGTGTGATAGGGTGTTGGCATTGAGTGGGGTAAGGGTGATTAGGTTTTAATGGGATGGTAAGGGGTGCATGATCAGTCACCAAGGAGGGAGTAGAGGTGTCCTATCCTTGTGGTTTAAGGCGGGGAGATACAAGGGGAGGATGTGAAGGAGGCTTTGAACTGGGGGAAAAGGCGGCAATAAGGTGTGGCTGTAGCTCAGGAACAGTCAGGGAAGCAGATAATTTAGTTAAAATGTCTTTGCCTAATAAGGGAACTGGGCAGGTGAGGATAACTAAAAAGGAGTGCATAAAAGAACGTTGTCCAAGTTGGCACCAGAGTTGGGGAGTTTTAAGAGGTTTAGAAGCCTGGCCGTCAATATCCACAACAGTTATGGAGGCAAGGGAAACAAGCCCTTGAAAAGAAGGTAATGTGGAGTGGGTAGCCTCCATACTTATTAAGAAGGGGACGGACTTACCCTCCACTGTAAGAGTTACCCAAAGCTCAGCGTCCGTGATGGTCCAGGGGGCTTCCGAGGCAATCGGGCAGTGTCAATCTTCAGCTGCTAAGCCAAGCAGATCGGGGAAGGAGTCAGCCAGAGAGCCTTGGGCTCTGGGAGTGGCTTCCGGGCAAATTGGACAGTCTGATATCCAGTGGGGTCCCGTACAGATGGGACATGGCTTAGGAGGAATCCCAGGCTGCATGCATTCCTTGGCCCAGTGGTCAGATTCCTGGCACTTGAAGCAAGCTCCTCGGGGAGGAGGTTCTGGAGGGACCCCTGGCAGCTGCGGTTTAGGCACCTAGAGTTCTTGTGTGCTGCAGATGTGACTGGGGTTTGTCTCACAGTGGAGGCAAGGAATTTCCACTCAGAAATACATTGCTGCTTGGCTGCCTCTACTGTATTATTGTACAGCTTGAAAATGAGGTTAGTTAAATCCTGATTTGGGGTTTGAGGGCTGGAATTTAATTTTTGGACCTTTATTTAATGTCAGTAGCAGGTTAGGTAATAAAATAAAATGCATATTGAGAATAAGATAGCCTTCTGACCTTTCAGGGTCTAGGGCTGTAAAGCGTCTCAGGGTTACTGCCAAACGAGCCGTGAACTGGGCTGGGTTTTTCATATTTGTTGAAAAAGAGCCTAAACGCTAACTGATTTGGGAGAGGTCAGATAAAGATAAAGGAGCATTAACCTTGACTATGCCTTTAGCTCCAGCCACCTTTTTAAGAGGAAATTGCTGGGCAGGTCGGGGAGGGCTAGTGGTGGGAAAGAAACTATAAGCTGGACCAGGTGTGAGGAGAGGAGGGGATAAAAGGATTATAGGGTGGGGGCACGGAGGCTGAGGAAAAATTGGGACCTGGCTCGGCCTGGTGAGGAGCAGCCTGGGGAGGAGGGGAGAGGTCAGATGGGTCTGTAAAAAAGGAAGATTGGAAAAGACTCAGAGACATTTGGGGTTGGGACTGAGGGGACAGGCGGGAGGGAAAGAAGGAAGATTTGGGATGAGTTGCATTGGGAACAGAGACTAGGGAGGGACTGATGTGTAAAAGAATGCCTGGACATCAGGCATCTCAGGCTGTTTGCCCATTTTACGAAAAGAATTATTTCAGTCTTGTAGGATGGAGAAATCGTAAGTGTCATTTTCTAGCCATGTAGAGCCATTATTGAGTTTGTACTGGGGATAAGCAGCATTGCAGGAGAAAATAAGGCCTTTAGGTTTTAGGTCAGGTGTGAGTTGAAGAGGTTTTACGTTTTTGAGAACACAGGCTAAGGTAGAAGAAGGAGGAATGGAGGGCGGAAGGTTGCCTATAGTGAAGGAGGCAAGTCCAGAGAAAAGAGAGGGTAGAGACACGGAGAGAAGGTGTGGGGAGGCGCTTGCCCCTGCAAAAAGCGGTGCTTGCCGCTAAGGGTGAAGGACCAAGGCAGGCGTGCCCGCGTGGTCAGACACCTCTGAAACATGGTTGAATAATCAGGCAGATGTCCCCGGGTAATTAAACATGGAAAGACTGTCTTTCTGAGTCAGTGAGAGGCGCCGGAGTTTTGGGTTCACAAATAAAACGCGTCTCCTGTCTCTACCAGAAAAGGAAAGGAACTGAAATTAAGAGAAGGGAGAGATTGAAACAGGCGCCAAGATTGAAAGGAGAAAGAGGTTGAGGGATAGTGAGAGAGGTTGAAGAAGAGAGTAAAAAGAGGTCGCTTACCCGATTTAAAATTGGCAAGATGTTCCTTGGGCTAGTTGGTCTGAGGACCTGAGGTCGTACATGGTCTTTCTCATGGAGCAAAGAGCAGGAGGACAGGGGATTGATCTCCCAAGGGAGGTCCCCCGATCTGAGTCACAGCACGGAATTTCACTCACATCCATGTGAAGAGACCACCAAACAGGCTTTGTGTGAGCAACAAGGCTGTTTCTTTCACCTGGGAGCAGGTGGGCTAAGTCCGAAAAGAGAGTCAGCGAAGGGAGATAGGCGTGGGGCCGTTTTATAGGATTTGGGTAGGTAAAGGAAAATTACAGTCAAAGGGGGTTGTTCTCTGGCTGACAGGGGTTGAGGGGGGATCATGAGGTGCTCAGTCGGGGAGCTTTTGAGCCAAGATGGGCCAGAAGGAATTTCACAAGGTAATGTCATCAGTTAAGGCAGGAACAGGCCATTTTCACTTCTTTTGTGATTCTTCAGTTACTTTAGGCCATCTAGATGTATAAGTGCAGGTCACAGGGGATATGATGACTTAGCTTGGGCTCAGAGGCCTCACAAATTCTGCTTGAGAAGATTATCAGAATATACTTTTTTCTATTTTTGGAAAAAGCAAATGTATATCTTTTTAATAGTTTTTAGCTTCTTAGCAGTGATACTGAACTAGGCCTGGTGTGCCTGTTGCATAGTATGCCAAGCACTGAGGCAACAAGTTTGAAGCAGAGAAAGAGTTTATTCATGAGGCAGCCAAGTGAGGAGGTGAGAGGACAGGTCTCAAATCTGCTTCCTGAAGATATGGTTTAGGGATATTTGTGGGATAAAGAATCAGGGTGTACTAAGGTTTGGGGTAAGATGATTGAGGTCTCAACAAAAAGAGTCAGACTCGGTAAAATACTTGGAGAGATTTATTCTGAGCCAAATATGAGTGACTGTGGCCCTTAAGAGGTTCTGAGAACATGTTCCCATGGTCAGGGTGCAGCTTGGTTTTATACATTTTAAAGAGGCATGAGACATCAATCAAATACATTTAAGAAATACATTGGTTTGGTCCAGAAAGGCAGGACAATTTGTGGCAAGGGCTCTAAAGATCTAGAATCAAGTAGAAATGAATGTCTGGGTTAAGATAAGTGGTTGTAGAGACCAAAGTTTCACCATGCATATGAAGCTTTTACCTAGCAGTTTTCAAAGAGAATAGGCTGTAAAATGTTTTTTATCATACTTAAAGTCTGTGTTGATGTTAATGCCGGAGAGGTATAATGAGGCATGTTAGACCCCCACTTGCCATCATGGCCTGAAACAGTCTCTCAGGTTAAATTTTAAGAGCCCTGGCTGAGGAGGAAGTGCATTCACATGGTTGGGGGTTCTTGGGGGGAGCTTAGAACTTTAGTTTTGGTTTAGGGAGATTAAGGAAAAGTGAGGTAACTGGCAACCTATACGAGCATAGTCAAGCTTCATGGCTCTTTGCAGGAATCATGTTTACAAACTGGCATTTGTTAGCATGATTTTAGGGTGGAGTTTTTAGCCCCTGGACATTAAAAGGTCACCTATTGGACATTTACACTGGCCCAATTGGAGGGTTAGTGGTCTCAACCAGCTTGCATTGGACAAGAGCTGACCCTAAGTTCCTGAAAAACAACTTAGACAATCATTAACATGGTGACCTACGCCTCAGAATGTTATAAGAAAGTTAGGAGAAGTTTACTTTATATCGCTTAGCTATGTGACTTTCAGCTATATCAGTTTTAAAATCAACTAGAAGCAAGCAGCTAAAAGCAAGCCAGACGGGTTAAGTTTGGTGGGTCTAATCAGGTCAGCCCTTGTTTTAAGCAGGGCTTAATCCATCTTATCTGAAAAAATTCTTAACACTTTGGGATGCAATTCACTTCCACACAGAAACTTATTTAGACCAGCTATAGCTGTCTTCCTAATGCTTCTTTATCTTGGCCTTTAGAGGCTTCTTTCCATAGTCTTTTCCATATACTTTTATCTAAACATTTTTCTCCTTGCCACAGAGAAAGTAATCAAAATGGAGTTATGTGGTTTTGTATTCTCCTTCTGGTCTTTAACAATAACGCCAAGTCTCAATTTCATTCATGATACCAAGTGCCCTATGTGGTAGGTCCTATCACTTCCATATGGTTTTCTTACTTTAAAAATAATTAGAAATTATTTTTTTGTGAAGGCTATTCATTCTGATATACTTCCTAAGTTGTATACATCTAAAATTTTGATCTCCAAATCTAGATCAGGTTTATATTTCACTAACAATAGTTATCCTTTCACTGAATACCAAGTTGATATACTCACATTAAGCAAATACAATGGCTACCTAAGTGTTAGCTACCTAACACTTAGGTAGCCATTGTATTTGCTTAATATGAGTATTAATTTAATTTTTTAATGTTAATAGGTTTTTGGGGAACAGGTGGTGTTTAGTTATATGAATAAATTCTTTAGTGGTGATTTCTGAGATTTTGGTGCATCCATTACCTGAGAGGTGTACACTATAGCAATGTCTTTTATCCTTTTCCAGCCCCCATCCTTTCGTCTGAGTCTCCAAAGTCCAATGTGTCATTCTTATGCCTTTGGATCCTCATAGCTTAACTCTCACATATTAGTGAGAATATACAATGTTTAGTTTTCCATGTCTGAGTTACTTCACTTAAAATAATGGTCTTCCATTCCATTCAGGTTGCTGTGAATGCCATTATTTCATTCTTTGTTATGGCTGAGTAGTATTCCATTATTTATATATATATATACACACATATATATATCACAATGTCTGTCTTTTTTTTTTTTTTTTTGAGATGGAGTTTCACTCTTGTTGCCTAGGCTGGAGTGCAATGGTGTGATCTCAGCTCACCGCAACCTCTGCCTCCCGGGTTCAAGAGATTCTCCTGCCTCAGCCTCCTGAGTAGCTGAGATTACAGGCATGTGCCACCATGCCTGGCTAATTTTTTTGTATTTTTAGTAGAGACGGGATTTCTCCATGTTGGTCAGGCTGGTCTCGAACTCCTGACCTCAGGTGATCCACCCACCTTGGCCTCCCAAAGTGCTGGGATTACAGGCGAGAGCCACTGCACCTGGCCCACAATTTCTTTATCCACTTTTTGATTGATGGGCATATGGGCTGGTTCCATATTTTTACAATTGCAAATTGTGAACACTGTTTAATTCTAAGCTTCCTTGTAGGTAAGGCAAAAGGCATGCAAAGCATTTTAGAAAATTCCCATAACTAAATGGAAATTATTTATTATGTTGGTTCACTTGAAAAGATTTTTTGTAAGTTGTAAAAAAAAATTCAATGAATGCTAACATAAGGATTATTAAACAACATGATCTTAACATTCTTCATAGAATAATTTAGGTATTTTTCAATTTTTGATAAAAAGCTGAGGGTATATCAACTTGTTATTCAGTGAAAGGATAACTATTGGTAGTGAAATATAAAACTGATCTAGATTTGAAGATCAAATTTTTAGATTTATACAACTTAGGGAGAATATCAGAATGAATAGCCTTCACATCACATTGAGTACTCCCTGAAGAATCAGTTACATGGGCTAGACTTTTGATCAGACCCTCATAGAAAACAGCTGAGCATGATGGGCCTGGCATTCTATTGATGATTACCAATACAATCAGGTATTGCTTTAAAAGCACCTGACCAAGTTATACATATTAAAAAGGCTTTTGGTATTCTTGTTGAGACGGATTGAGAAATATTTTATATTTTTATTTTTTTGAGAAACATTTTATATATGAATAATAGATGGGCAATATGAGATCACAGTGTAAAATTTAGTTTTCTTTCAACTAGTCTCAAAGTTTCATGCCCATTACAAAATTAAAAATAAGAAAAAAAATTAGCCTTTTTTTTTTTTTTTTTTTTGTCTGTTGTCAATGTTTTTTTTTTTTAACACCTTAGCTCTTCAGGGTGTTTTCCATGCAGCTATATTTTTAGACGTTTCCCAGTTTCCCTCCTCATCAGGATCATTTAATATTGTAACACTTCAATTTTTAAAGAACTCAATTTTAATACTTTGTGATTGAGCTATTTCACCACATGAGAGTCTTAGGTCTTTCTGTTTTCTGAAAGTTTTGAAATACTATTTAAAGCTCAAACTAAATGTATGATTATATCCCACAATTCTCATCTCCTAATCACCCTTCCCCAAGATTATTCAGAATGTCAAGATAACAAGTTATATTCATGGAGTCTCGTCATTCCAGCTTCACTACGAGTTTTTCTTTATTGACCCAAAGTAACTTTACTGCTTTCTCTGGTGTCTGAGGCATTAAATTGCCAGCCAGCTAGGCAAGTGAAGAAATTAATTTCTTTAGTTGAATAATAGATCTAGGAGAATTGAGTGCTGTTTTTCCTTTCTCCTTTCTATTGTTTGTATAACTAATCTCTCTAGCATTTGGGGTATAAATACAGAATAGTCATCCATTTTAATCATCTAACCACGTAGTGTATATCATCCTCACAAATAGTACAACTTAGATTCCAGTCTTATTGTTAACATACTGCTACCTTCAGATTGTTTATTTATTTTATTATTTATTTATTTTTTGAGATAGAGTTTTACTTTTTGCCCATGCTGGAGTGCAGGAGCATGATCTCCGCTCATTGCAACCTCCGTCTCCTGGTTTCAATTGATTCTCCTGCCTTAGCCTCCTGAGTAGCTGGGATTACAGGCATGTTCCACAATGCCTGGCTAATTTTTGTATTTTTAGTAGAGACGGGGTTTCACCATGTTGGCCAGGCTGGTCTTGAACTCCTGATCTCAAGAAATCAGCTCACCTCAACCTCCCAAAGTGCTGGGATTATAGGAGTTAGCCACTACACCTGGCCTACCTTCAAATTTTTGTCTCAGTGGATAAAACAGATTTTGTTATCCCTTTTCTTCTTCAAATTGACTTGCTTGTTCTATTAAGATATACATTTTCATTTCCACTTTCTAATATTGAATGCCTCAATTTCCATTTGTAAATACATATGTGCATATGTGTATGCACACACACACACACACATATACTCCCAGACGCACCCATATATATTCTTTGATTGTAATACCCTGCTTGTTGATATATAGTTATGGGAGGACAAAGGTATTTTCTGTAATACAATTATGTTCTCCTATGAATGCTTTGGGAAATTCCCTAATATTTTTATATCTGTGTCATATCTATTATATTTTTATAACCCTTGTTAACATTTTAATATTATTTTTAGTTTCCCATAAATTTTATGTTTAAATCTTCTGAATTAGATCAGCAGTTCCCAAGAGTAATAAGTCTTCCCTGTCCCTTTGAAAATACTTTGCTAAGTCACAAATCCCCACCAATTTTGGTATCTTAAATCATGATTCTGCCACCATCTATATAACCAGCTGCTCGGCAGTTTTTCCTTTCCTAAATCACACATTGAATTGGAGGAAGAATTTTAAACAACACTTGGAACCCTTTAAAGGAACCCTTTAGCTTTCTGCCTAGGATGTCATGAATTCTAAAAATGGTTTGCATGTTTATTATGATGGCATCATTCATACCCACATGAATCAGCAGGCATGGATAGTTGTCAGCAGGTGTGATAAGGCTTGGTGGTTTTTCCATTATGTCCTGGATACATGCTGCAGAAAGACAATGACCTTTCTGTTTGGCCATGTCAAGTTTACATAAAGTTTACTATTTTTCCTTGGTGAATGACTAGCTTTGTTCAATTAGATAGCCTTCATTCTTTTCTGAAAATAAACTGTTATTTCATCCTAAGTAATTAATATCTGAATTTTTGTACCTTTTGGAATTTCTATGTTTTATATCTGTAATAAAATTAAAATATATATACATCTTATTGAATCAATATTAATATATTTCAGAAATAATTCAAAGATTAATAGCACTATTTTATAGTAACGTTACAGACAATATTGGTAGATGCATCATTCATTATTATTTGGGTGGCTTAAATTATATCAGAATTACTGAATAATAATTAAATTTTGATAAAAATAGAGGGAAAGAGTATCCCATACTGTGCCATCTTTGAGGTCACAGCTCATGAAAGAGAGAAAACTGCAAAACAGACTTTGTCTTTGGGTATTATTTCACAACAATTTTATCTTACTTTGTTCTGTGGCTGGCAGGCCATGCGCTATAGAGGCCAATAGCCAGAAGTCTCTGCAGGAGGATTTCAAATAGTGCCAAATCAGAAAGAGACAGCAGCCAAAGGGAACTGACATTGCAGTTGCTAGAATTTCTCCTGAAAATGTTCATATTTTAGGTAAAAATAAGCAAAGTGATGTTACTGCAGTCACTACCATGTAAAACAAGGGGCAACCTTGGTTGGGTTAAATTATAACATGATGTTAAAAATGGAAAGTGCATATCTGAAAGATATTCATGCAGTCAAATTAATAAAAATGTCAGAATAAGCTATTTTTTATTCTAGATGTTGTTAGAAATGAAGTAGACTAAGATGCATTCTCTGTTAGGGAAAGTCATAAAATACAGTTATAATTTGGTTCTATAATTCCTTTCATCAATTTAGCACAAAACAGATAATTAAATAAAATTTATTTAGTAGTGATAACATTTGTATTCTGGGAGTTAACCATCCTTGTTAAATTAAAGGACAAATTAATGTTAGGAAATTCTGGGACAGCTAAAAGACATTAAAAAGGACATTAAGTATATTAATTAAACCATATCAAATTGCCATTTTTTTTTTGTAAAAAATGGCTGATATTTGTAATTACATATAGTTCAATTTAAGTAGTATTTAATTCATTATTTACATTAAAAATATTTATATACATTTCTCTTTTTCCACCAGACTCTGAGTCCTGCTAGTGCAGGGTTATTGATGTGTGTATCACCAGTATATATCACAGTATCTGATATTCTACAGCTGTTGAAAAAATGTTGAATAAGAAATTGAGACTATTCACCAGGATGGTTGTCTCCAGCAGTTTGATTGACTATCACTCAAAATATATGTACATGCATTGACTTACAAATTATGTTCTAATTAATTATACATGTTACATCGTAAAACATATATACATATATTAAACATTTTTAAGAAAGTTTTATTTTGTCTAGGAAGAAGACATTGGCTTAGAAAAACTCCAACATTTTAGCCTGACAGTAAAAACTAAATTTGCAAGCGCTTGGGAAGAACGAGTACAGTAATTTAAATCTGGCTTTTCATCTTTCTTATTTTAAAGGAACTGAATTAAGGCAAAGAAAAGGAGCTAACTTTTATTAAGCATCTGGAATAAGAAACGTAAATTTATGTTTATGTACATTATTAAATTTACACTTTACAAAGGAAGTATTATTTTATTTATATATTTATTTTTTGAGACAGAGTCTGCCTCTGTCACCCAGGCTGAAGTGCAGTAGTACGATCTCGGCTCACTGCAACCTCCCCTTTCTGGGTTCAAGCGATTCTCCGGCCTCAACCTCCCGAGTAACTGGGATTACAGGTGCCCACCACCATGCCTGGATAATTTTTGTATTTTTGATAGACACGAGATTTCACCATGTTTGCCAGGCTGGTCTTGAACTCCTGAACTCAAGTGATCCGTCTGTCTTGGCCCCCTAGATTGATGGAATTGCAGGCATGAGCCCCCATATTGGGCCAGAAGTATTAGTTTTGCTAAACAGAGTTTAAAGCTGAAACTGAGAAGTTAGATAAATTGTCTACAGCCATTATCCAGTTGCTAGTTCCAGAGCCTGGCCTAAAACCTGGTCTGAGGTCTGGTAATAAAGCCTAATATGTGTGTTTCCTTCCTCAAAATGATGATAGTAGTCTATCAGTGAGGGTCAAAAAATGGACAGTTTTCATAAATTGATGTATTTTACTTCTATATGATCTGTATGGAGAAAAGTGATTTTCTCTTCTTGGTGAATAAGCAAGACTCCTAAATCAAGGCAACTATTCAATATTTCTAACTTCTCGGTTTCTTTTAATAGCAACAACAGTAGCAACACAAGCTAAGTATTGCTTATTGAACACTTGTGTGTGCCAGTTTCCTTCCTTCCTTCCTTCCTTCCTTCCTTCCTTCCTTCCTTCCTTCCTTCCTTCCTTCTTCCTTTCCTTTCTTCCTTTCTTCTTTTCTTTCTTAGGGTCTTACTCTGGCACCCAAGCTGGAGTGCAGTGGTTCAATCTTGGCTCACTGCAACCTCCGCCTCCCAGGTTCAAGTGATTCTCCTACCTCAGCCTCGCAAGTAGTTAGCATTACAGATGCTCGCCACCATACCTGGCTCATTTTTGCTTTTTTTTTTTTTTTGGTAGGGACGGGGTTTCACCATGTTGGCCAGGCTGGTCTTGAATTCCTGACCTTGAGTGATCTGCCTGCCTAGGCCTCCCAAAGTGCTAGGATTACAGGTGTGAGCCACTGCACCCGGCAGTGTGTGCCAGTTTCTATGAAAATATTTTACCTAAAGTTGCCTCATGTAACCCTCATAATTACCCGATTGAGGTATTATTTTTACCATTTTGCTATTGTGTATACTGAGGCTTAAAGGGACTTAGTTGGCCAGTGTTACACAGTAGGTAAGTGACAGGGCTAGGATTTGAACGTAAGTTTCTCAGACTCCAAAGTTCCTTCTCTGTAATCACAATAAATACTGCTGCCCTTCTGAAGAGCCAGATTTTGTGATGTGTCCATGATGCTTCCTTTATTTTACCCTTCCAACAGAGGCCCAGATAAATATGTTTGAAAACCATTCAGTCATACTCATTGGAAATCTTAAGGTAAATAAAAGCATCAAACCTTGTAGAGGAATCCTTTGTCCTCTCAGTGGCACAGATAGTATTTCTTCCATGGCCAGCTGATTAATGGCAGACAAAGCAGCATACCTATTGCACATATCTATAGCACAAGCTATAGTAACAAGACTTATCAATGTCTCAATGCTACAGCAAGAAAAAGCATTCAGGGAGAATGATGGAATTATTTTTCTGTGGTTCCTGACTCCTTGATTTTGGAAAGTTAGTAGCTGAATGTTTAGAGAGAGAGAGAGAAAGAGAAGGGTTGTAACTATAGACAATTTGGTTAAGCCTTGTGGATTAGGTGCAGTTGGACAGGAGCTTCGTAGAGGAGTAATAGACTTCCCATGTTCTTTCATTCAGGCCCACTGGCTATTTCATTCACTGCTTTTTAGCTTACATTTCATGACTTTTCTAGAATTAGCAGGGCAAATAGTTCAAAATACTGCCAGTTAATTTGTAGGTAATTTTAAATTCTCTCATCATTGTGAGATATTGTGGTACAGTGAAAAAAATATTGTATTTCAAAGCAAAAATGCAACCCTTTTTTACCATGTACTAACTGTAAATTTGTAAGGTCACCTCTATTTTCTAAATTTCTTTTTTCTTATTTATGTATTTATTTCTTCTAAATTTTTTGTAAAGACAGGGTCCCACTGTGTTGTCCAGACTGGTTTCAAACTTCTGGGCTCAAGCAGTTCTCTCACCTTGGCTTCCAAAAGTGCTGGGATTACAGGCATGAGGCACCACACCTAGATATTTTGTAAATTTCTTTTTCTTTTTTTTTCATTTTTACTTTTTATTTTGGGGGATTTGACATATGTACAAAAGTAGACAGAATAATAATAACAAACCCTCATGTACTCTACCTAGTTTTAAAAATTATTAACTCACTATGGCATCCTATTTCTTTGTCCTTCTCACTTTACTTTTCTCTTTTATATCATAGTAAATCCAAGACATCACATCATTTTATTGATACATACTGTATTTTGTATTACTAAAAATATGGGCTTTACAAACCATATATAACCAAAATACCGGAATACTACCTAAAATAAACTAATAACTTTTTAGTGTCATCAAATATACAATATTCTAATTTCCAATTGCCTTACAAACTTCATTTCCCCCCCCACATTGGGTTTTTAGAATTGGGATTCCAGTAAAGTCCATCCATTACAATAGGTTGACATTATTTTACCATTGGATTTTGCTGATTGCAACCCCATGATAATCTTCAACATGTTCATTGGTGGTGAACATGTTGGTGGTTGGTTCTAGAGGCTTAATCACACTTACATTGGATATGTTTGTTCTTGTGCAAAATCACTTCATAGATGATACTGTCTTCTGTCAGAAGGTTGTTCATGTTTGTGTCTCTTGTGATGTTAGGAACCAGTGATGATCAATATCTAGATTTATTAATTCATTAGAGGCTAAATGAGGAGATTCTATTTCTTTCAGTTTCTCCTCACTTTTTTTTTTTTTTTTTTTTTGAGACAGAGTCTCGCTCTGTTGCCCAGGCTGGAGTGCAGTGGCCAGATCTCAGCTCACTGCAAGCTCCGCCTCCTGGGTTTACGCCATTTTCCTGCCTCAGCCTCCCGAGTAGCTGGGACTACAGGCGCCCGCCACCTCGCCCGGCTAGTTTTTTGTATTTTTTAGTAGAGACGGGGTTTCACCGTATTAGCCAGGATGGTCTCGATCTCCTGACCTCGCGATCCGCCCGTCTCGGCCTCCCAAAGTGCTGGGATTACAGGCTTGAGCCACCGCGCCCGGCTCTCCTCACTTATTAGCTGGAATATTTCTAAAAGAAAAGCTTTCCCTATCTACTATTTGGTTTCCCATTCATAGAATTTCATGTAGGAAAGAAAAATAAATGCTTATTGTCCTTTATTTACCACTTTTCAAAATGATAAATTGGTTCATTATCATCTTGCCACACCTTATAAGTTTATTTTTGTATCATTGCAAACTATAAATAAATATATTTATTATGCTTCAATCCATTTCCGTGATTGTTCTTTTTGAGTTTTAATTATTTTATTTTAGTCATTGTGAATCTCCTCAACAGAGCCTCAAAATAATTTTGACTCTGACCTATTTCTCATTGATAGTGTCTTTTGTTAAGTATTAACAAGATTTTCCAGATATGTCTTGTATATATTTTTGCCTCAGCCCTAAATCAACAGTTTATCAAAGTAGCTTGGTTTCTTTTGGTGGGAATTGTTACATCAAAACTGTAATATAGGCGCTGTGGTACTCATTCCTCTTGAGTTAGTCACAGTTCATAGGCTTCTCTATAGACAAAGCTCGAAAATATTTTATTTCATTTCATTTTAAATTATAAAACCCATTAAGAGTTTATTTTGATAATTCCAACTCAAATTTAGAACTACAATAATTTAATCTTCTATTTTATATCTGTATCTCCTTTCCCTGACAGTGAAAATCTAGGTTTTCAGTAATAACAGAAGCGGTAGAATTATAATATTATGTAGTCATTTGCGTTACTCCAAAAACAAACATAAGAGTCTCAGAAGACCAATACTAATGTGAACATATGTTGTAACTGTAATAAATATGAGCAGTAACATTGCATATATAAGAGTACACAGTAAATTCAAAGTTTTGTACAAAGTTAAGTAGTTTTAAAATATTATCCTGAAAATACATTTCCATAAATCTCCAAAAGAGAAAACATTGTTAGATATATGATACAAACTGACACAAGAACTTCTATTAGAAGGTAAACTTTGACTTGTTGGTCTGCAATGTGGTAAAACTGAACATTTTAAACCAAGACAGAAAATAATAAGACAATCACCATGTCCAACTTCCAAAACACCTTTGTTGCATTAGTCCTGTGAATATAACAAGATTTCCTAAAAAGCAAGGGCATTTTAAAGAAAGAAATCATTTGTTCTTTCTTAAGATCTAGAATTTAACCTCACAATATAATCTGATGTATTATAAGTTATGGAGAATCTTAAGTCTTTGTGGGGAAAATGAACTAGATACATAATTATGAATACAATCCATGAAAGGTAACTGTTTCCAGATATACTTAAGAACACTCATTTTATCTCTATGTCTTTACTTTTAAAGGACTCTTTGAACATTAATAATTACTAACTAGTTAGGTTTTATATTAATATTAATATGACAAAGACAAATTAATGAAAGGAACAGAATATTAGTGAAAATTTGGCTCTTATGTTTTTGTTGCATGATAATTGATAGTTTTCCAACATATTAATGAGGTGTTGCTGGGGTTTTCTACTGTGTATAGTAATATAAAATATTTATAGCATAGAATTTATTAAAATAATAGTACAAATAAAATCAATTGAAATACAGTCTTATGCTACTGGATGCAATAATTTGTTAATTAAAATTATATTAATTTTTAAGAATGTTGTGCATATTACATTTTAAACTTTTAATTAATGTTTTTGAATTAATTGAGGCTATTGAATATTATAATTTACGTAAATTTAGCTATGGTATGAAGTATAAAGATAAATTACTTTTTTAAATAAAAGTAGAAGAAAATACCCAATTAATAGTTGCTGGAGAAGAAATATCACAATATTTCTTAAATAACTTATTCTCCTATAAGTATATAGTATTGATTACATAAGATTTATGTTGGTAAAGTGATTGATTTATCTTATTTTATTTTGTATTTTCAGAATTTAAAACTTAGTTGCGAAAGTATTCATAGGATGTAATTAGCTTTTACAAATGTTAAACACAATCTTATCTCAAAAGGTATCTTAATTTGTTTCAAAGTAAATCTCTTTTGAAAGGCAGTATGTGCCTAAGATATGCTTGTGCATAATTAGATTGTTCTATCTCAAATTTGCTTAAGGAAACAAAGCTATCACATTGTAGGAGACAGTAAAATGATTTAGGATATGAATTCTGGATTCTAGTTCAGATTTTTTGTCCTATGTAGCTCTCTGATCTGAGACATTTCAATTATCTACTTAACATTTTATAAGTGTTTACCTTACAGCAGACCTATGCTAACCAATCATAATGTAAATGTAACCAAAAGAGCTATAGTCCTTTTCCTCACAGAACGTTCAGTCTCATGAGGGAAATAGACACATATACAATTACTATCCACAGAATGTGATTAGTGCTATGTAAAGGAGGACAGGGTACTAGGTGAGCACATAGCTGAGACTCCTTACTCACATCCTGGGTGATCAGGGAGGTACAGCCTATACTAACTAGGAATTGGATTATGGGGACGCGGGCTGAGTGATCCAGATAGCAGGAACATATGTGCAGTGGCTCAGAGGTAAGAAAACCTGGCTCCTGTGAGGAAATGAAATGTTACTCGGTATGGATGGATCGTGGAAATCAGAGGAGCAAGGGATAGCGGAATGTAAACAGAGACAGATGAAAGGAGGCTAGACTGTGAAGGGCCTCATAATCCACATGGGAGAATATGAACTTGATCCTTTCAGCGATGAGGCACTCTTGAAGCCTTTTAAAATTAACTCTGCTTTAAATGTGGCCAATGGCCGACACCATCTGATTGATCCTGAAAGCAAGGAACAAGAAGAAAAGACGTGAAAACAAGTCACTTAAACTCACTGTCCCTTATGACAGGATTAACATAAATCATTTCTTTTTCTTTTCTTTCTTTTTTTTTTTTTTTTTTTTGAGACGGAGTCTTGCTCTGTCCCCCAGGCTGGAGTGCAGTGGCCGGATCTCCGCTCACTGCAAGCTCCGCCTCCTGGGTAAGCTCCGCCTCCCGGGTACTCGTCATTCTCCTGCCTCAGCCTCCCGAGTAGCCGGGACTACAGGCGCCCGCCACCACGCCCCGCTAATTTTTTGTGTTTTAAGTAGAAACGGGTTTTCACCATGTTAAGCAGGTGAAGATCTCCTGACCTCCTGATCCGCCCGCCTCGGCCTCCCAAAGTTCTGGGATTACAGGCGTGAGCCACCGCGCCCAGCCATATAAATCATTTCTAAAATCACTCCTAGCCATGTTATATAAGTTCAAAATCTTTTCTACTTAGTCTAGACTCTAAAGAGTTTTCAAGAAGATTTTTCCTCATGGAGATATAATGGTAGAAAATGAGTTCCATCTTCTAGATAAACTAGTGTGTTATCTACCTTAGCTCGTCAGATATATGAGAACTCAGACTACACACCAATAAAAACCCAATTTAAAAGTGTTATCTACTAAGTGTATATGATAAGTTTTTGTCATTTGGAACAGAATAGTATCAGATGCAGCACTATAGTAACATTAATACAATATGACAAAGTGGTAACTAAATATTGTGAAATATTCTCTTATAGATGTGTCCAGTCTATTGACAAAACTGATTTATATAGTGCATTTCATCCTAGAAAAGCAATTTTATGAAACATTATTATAATGGAAATTGTGTTTTTTCAATTAGTTGTTGAACGCCAAGACTTTAACTCCTGGGGGAAAATGTTTATAAGGAATACTTTCTGTTAAGTGTGGGCATGTGAGCACTTCATTAGAAAGGTTTTATACTAGAGGACTTTTATAGGTGGTATAAAACTCCCTCCCCCCAGGTTTTGTGTTGTTTAATAACATCTGAAGCCAACACGATGCCATTCCTTGTTAGTGCTGCTGCTGCATAGTTTCAGACAAGACGAGCGAAATAGGTAAGTTTCCCTAAGGGAGTAGTTAGAAAATTAATTAAACTGAGGGAGGCACTGGGATATTTAGAAAACAAATTAGAGTCAAGACCAAACACACACAATAACAAAAGGGAGTAATAAGAACCAAGGGAGAAAGAACAAAGTTTAACACATGGCTTTCCCTCCACTGTCCAGAATCTGGATAATATGTCTTAGAAAATTAAGTTTCTTATTCCTGAAATATTCTACATTTATAAATGGTTACGTTTACATTTACAGCATTTAAACATTTTATTCCAACACTGTTTAAAAGATATGCTTTCTCCTAAGCAAAGCCTTCATGCCAATCATGAATCTCAGAGGCTGTTCTACTAAACGTCATTTTGAAGGTTGCCACAACTCTTCACAAAGGACAAGTTTATAAGGGCTTGCTATAAAAATAAACATTCAAGCTCTCTCTGAAAATAATTTCTTCAAATGACCATTTGAAATAAAAAAATAAGTCTTATTCTTAGTGCTGAATTCACTGCAAATACAACTTCTTAGACAAATAGGCTTTAGCATGTTAAGTTTAAAATACAGAGTTGCCTTGTCTTCCAGTTAATATTTATGAATTTACTCAATTTTCATGAAGTGTGATTTAAAAATTGGCATTTTTTTGCTATTGCACTTACTAAGAATTAATCCTCACAATCCTTAAATCAAATGGATATTCTTAAAAGCAAAGACATCTTATTAGATATGTATTTCATTTTGAAAAGCAACCTTCTGAAACTTGTAAGTAATTACTTTGTAAAAACTCTAGTGGCTGAGATTCACATTCCAGAAAAATGTTGCTTTAAATAGCTGATGGGACATATATGGTTAGCATGGAATGAGAAAAGAAAATGTATGCCCTCTCATTGATATTATATTATTGGATTATTATGCTTTGTGACCTCTGAATTGATGAATATTAGAGCCACTTGTTACATTATCTATCAAAAGAAAAATATTTTTAAACATGAGGATTGGGGTTTAGGCAACCATTTTACAAATAAATCAATTAATATTTATACAGTACCTAATGTATTTAAATTTTTAAGATCAGTTTAAATTTAAAAGTTCAGTTCTTCATGGAAAACACAATATAGTAAGGAAGAAAAATCATGAATATGTTAAATTATTAAAATGTAAACAAAATTGGACAATTATACATAGTGATAATAATAGCCATGTTTTCCTGGATGTTTAGTCTAGTGAAGCACTCTACATGCATTATTTCATTTAAAATTTTACAGTGAGAATAAATTTAACTTATTTTCTCAACATGCAGATGAGGTAAATACAATTATCATTCTGTTTCATAGATTGGTATACTGAGGTTCAAAGGGGGTGAGTCATTCGCCTAAGGGCATAGAGTCCAGATTCAAACAATAAAGTCTGGCTTCCTACCTGAGTAATTTCACAAACTGAGTTACCAAGGCCTCTCTTTCATAAATCCAGGCATGGGTTCTGGAGATCCTGCATTAATGGAATTGAGATCCTTCCAGATACAGTTTGAAAAGTCTACCCTAATGGTCTGCAAATGGAAAAGAACATTTTCTTCATTTCTTTTTAAAAAGCAATTTCTCTAATGTTTTGTCTTTTACTTCAGTCTGTCCATTTTAGTAGTTTTTTCTGCTTAGAGTTGGTGTCTGAATTATAAATGCTAGCTTTATTTTTGGCATTAAGAAATAATCACGACTGGGTGCAGTGGCACAAGCTTACAATACCAGCACTTTGGGAGACTGAGGCAGGAAGATTGATTGAGTACAGGAATTTTGAGACCAGCATGGACAACATGGTGAAATCCCATCGTTACAAAAAATACTAGCCTGGTATGGTGGTGAGCGCCTGTAGTCCCAGCTACTTGGGAGGCTGAGGTGGGAGGGCTGCTTGAGCCTGGGAGGGGGAGGTTGCTGTGAGCCAAGATTGTCCCACTGCACTCTAGCCTGGCCAACAGAATGAGGCCCTGCCTAAAAATAAATTAAAAATTAAATAAATGAATGAATGAATGAACATAGGTTGAGTATAAAGTATAGTGTATAAATGATGAGTTAAAGTATTTTAATATGTTTCTTTCAGTGTATTTCAGTACTTATCTTGCTATAACTAAGCCAGAATGCATGATGTGGGGGTTATTATCCATTTGATATATTATCCTCCTTAAAATATAGTTTATGTAATTCAAAGCATATGTGGATTATTAAGTACACATTGTTTATAGTTAAATAACTTGCTGATGTTCATCTATTGCTCCCTGTTGGAAGATACTCCAATGGTGAAAGCAAAATCTCTGCTGTTTGTTTAATTGTGCCCCAGGGTACAGTTGAGAATGTGTCTATGAGTGAAAGAACACCAGTTTTAATAAGAATACAATGCAATTTAACAGTTCATAAAACAGTAAAATTTAATCCTGAACTGATTTATTAAATTTCACTCAGCAGAATAGAGTATGGGATATAAGAGCAAGTGAGAATTAAGTGAAATGATTTCAGGGGCAATAGATTTTACTACCTGATAAACTGGGGGGAATCATTCTTTTTTTGAAAAGCTATTTATTCTTAATTCATTCTTTGGAAATAATTGTCTTACATAGGAAAGCTTTTTGGAGATAAAATAAATACATTTGAAACTATTAAAAACTTTTGTTTATTTGTTTAACTTCGAAAGAGTAAAACTATACTACTAAAATCTTATTGCCATTATAGCTAAAATATTTTAAACTGTAAGTGAAAGTATTTTGCATTCAGGGAAAATGGACCAATCTTCTTTTTGTAATATTCATTTAAAGTTCTCCCAAACTAAATGATGCTTGACGACATGCTGTCTCAGAGGGTTTCATTTTTGCATATCAAGTAGCATATTAAAAAATTCTTAGGCATATTCTTTGAATCTATAATGGCTGATTCCATTGGAGCTTTACCTAAAATGGGAAATATTTTATTTTAAAATTTATTTTGTTTTTCCCTTTCTTTTAAATTATGTTAAGAAGTATTAAACAGTTTGAACATGCTATTGAAGAGTATAATGATTTACATTTGTAAAATTTTCTCAACTGTAAGACCTACAATTGCTATTTTTCTTTTCCTTTTTCTGTAGGGGTTGTAAAACAATTTTCTGAGTAAAAGAAGGAGACTCCCACAAAGCTAGATGTCTCTTTATTTGCATAACAAAACAGCAGCAAATATTAAGTGTGTAGAGATTTAACTGTGTTTTAATACACATTGTACCTATTGAGCTTCATTACACCTAGTGGAGTAAGTAGGGCAGAAATTATTGCACCCACTTTATACCTTGGAAAAATGGGGAGGTTACTATTTACCAGAAGACATATGGCTGCTAAGTGGAGAACAGATTCAGGAATGGTCATTTGAGTTCAAGTCATAAAGACACCATTAAGGCCCTTTGTTGTGTAGTAACCAGCCAACATTAATATTAGTTTTTAATGATACAAATAATTTTACTACGGTCATAATTGTGTTTGTAATTATTCAAAATGCATGAATAATTTCAGTAATAATTTGTTGTTTTAAAATAAGATTTTAAAAAGTAAAAAAAGTTTTATTTTAGTAATCACTAGCTAGATAAATGCAGCATTTTATTTTTTAAACAAAAAATATCTATATGTAAAATGTTTAACATTGTTGAGTGATGAAATACCTGTGAAAGTTTTTACAAACTACCTAAATATGAATTCACTGATATTTAATTAAATGAGTGTGAGATTATGGAATTAAATATATATATTTAATTATATATGTTTAATTATATATCAAGGTTAATACAAACTACGCCTCTTAAGCTGTGTACTATTTTATGTTGAAATTTTTGCCTAGCAAGGATAATCTATGAAAAGTTAACATTATCATACAAAATTAATTTTTCATCTCTTTGACAGCTGTGTTTTACATCATCTACACAGTGTCTATCTCACATGAGATACTTAATACACGTTAAATAGTAATAAGAATCAAATGTCAGCTCTTTATGTAATTCAAAGCTTATGTGGATTATTAAGTGCCATTTAGTTGATGGACATGACATGAAGTCTCAGTGATACTTCAGAAATGAATCTGAACGAAACTGTCCAAAGACAGTTAAATGATCCAAAGAACTCTAATATTGAGTGTCCTCTTTTGACTCCATATAGAAAGATCATAGCATTCAGGGAGAAGAGGACTGCTGGATCACACATTAGTCTTTTCAAGCATACCTGTACGCAGAAATAGTCTGTAGGGCCACTGTCATTGAATTCCATGGCTACAAATGGAAACAATGTGAATTGCTGGGTGGCCTTTGTGGTATGTCTGGTGATGAGCAATAATAAAGGAAAATGAAGGGAGAGCAAGAACACTTAAGTCTGTGTGACTGTAATGATTTTTAGCCTCTTCTTCTTCCCCCCCCCCCCCCCCAAGCAGCTATTTTAAGTTAATTCAGGTTCCCCTAAAGGCAAATAAAACTGCCTCATTAGGAAATCAGTTGGGGAAACAATATTTTGCAATTGCGGCCCCACCCCTTCATTTCTCCAGAGCTCATGATAGCACACATGCTCTATCTGTGTTGTCTATGTTTTTAGTTTTCCCACATTATTCTGCAATATTCCTTTCCAGACTAAAAAATTAGCAAAGCTCCACATTGAAGCAACAAATCTGTATCTTACACAATTATTCAGTAGGATAGGACCTTAAGATATTTTGCCTTTCTTCAAACTCCGAATGAAAGCTTTTCTGTTCATGATATTTCAAGGTTATACTTTTAACAAAACCTGATGCAAAGGTTTTACCTAATCTGATTTTACAATAATGCCCCCATTTCTTTTCCTTCCTGTCCTTCTTCTCCTTCCTCTCCTTCTCTTCTCTTCTTTTTTCTTCCTTTTCTTTCTTCCTTTTTCCCTTCCCTTCCCTTCCCTTCCCTTCCCTTCCCTTCCCTTCCCTTCCCTTCCCTTCCCTTCCCTTCCTTTCCTCCCTCCCTTCCTCCTCCTCTCTCTTTCTCTTGCTTTTTCTCTCATTCTCTCTCTCTCTCGCTCACTGTCTCTCAGACAGGGTATCACTCTGTTGCCCAGGCTAGAGTTCAGTGGTGCTATCATAACTCATTGCTGCCTCAAACTCCTGTGCTCAAATGATCCTCCCATCTCAACCTCCCAAGTAGCTGGGACTACGGGTGGGCATCACCAAGCCTGGCTAATTTTTATATTTTACTTTATTTTTTAAAGACAGGGTCTTGCTATGCTGCCCAAGTTGGCTTCAAACAATCCTGCCTGAGCCTCCCAAAGTACTGGGTTTGACTTCCCTGACACCGGTATCTCCTGGTTCAAACAATCCTGCCTGAGCCTCCCAAAGTGCAGGGATTACAGGTGTTAGCCATCCTCCAGCCCCAATTTATTTCTTTTTTCTTTGTTTCTTTTTGAAATTAGGTCCTTCCTAATTACTTCTGAATGAGAGTGAATGACTGAGGCTCCTATTTGACTTTGAATCCAGGTATTCAGGGTGACAAGACCAACATTTGCCTGGTCTAGTTTGATAAATGACTGTCTAAAATGGTGTCATTAGGTACGTGCCTTGACAGGATTTGAAGTGTTTTTTTTTTTTTTTTTTTTTTTTTTTTTTTTTTTTTTTTTAATTCAAGATGCTAATTACAGCTTTCTTGTCCAGTTAACATTCAGCTAAAAAGTACATATCTCAGGCAGGTCAGTTTCAGATACCCATGAGGTTAATCTAGAAGCAAACTAAAGTGACCCATCAAAGTGTAATATTTTCAATACCTTTTGGATTTTTTAAAATGTATTTGTTTTACTGAGAAACTTCTTTGTGACTGAATCATCAGACTTAACAGTTGGCTTTTGACTGTAGATCTCCTAGAGTCAGCCCAGACAGACTCAACAGCAGGTATAGATCCCAGGGCTGTCTACAAGAGGCCACGGTGCCAGGACAAATCATGCTGGGCATTCCTTGGAGACGCTCATGTACAAATGAAATAGTATTTCAAAGACCATCAAGGCCATCCTCCAGAGGAACAAGAAATGACAAAAGGACAATGTACAGATTGAGGGTCTTGGCAGAAAATCAAAGTGGCTGTCCCTACTGCTTTGATTTGATGACAATGTGGTAAGAACATTCAAGTAGCAGGATTTGTTTTTAACAACTGAGTGATTTCCTGGGTACCAAAGCTCTAGGTTGGTGTAATTGTCCTAATTCATTCAATCCTGAAAACCACTCTGAATGTGAGGTTTCTAGAAATGGCATATAAGTCTTATTTAGTCACTTTGTTAGTTGTTGATATCTGATTAAACAACACAAATTAACTAGCTGTTTGAATGTGTTATGAATGTTTATGTCTCCCAGAAGACACACATTTCTTGTCTAGTTTTTCTTACTATACAGACATTAGCATCTTATTCAATTTATTAGCCAATCAAAATCATCTGTATTTTCTACTAAAATCAATGCCCTTTTGAATTCATCTCATGTCATTAAATAAGTAACCAGGGGAAATTCTTCTTTGTTCACTCAAGGTTTAAGAAATTTGGCCAGATGATATATTATAAATCTTTTATGAAAAATAACATATTCCTGTTAATTCATCTAAACTTGGTTGAAATTTAAAAGATTTCAATTTTTTTCAGGACTAGTTTCATGGGTGTGTTATCTGTATAGTCACATGGGACCTTATTTAATTCTTAATATTATTTTATTATTTGGAAAAGAGGCCATACTGTTTTTTTTTTTTTTCCACTGGGCCCTGCAAATTTTGAAGCCAGCCTTGTTTGCTTCCAGTATTTAAATACTATCAGTATTTGCACAATTAAGTCTAAGAACAAAAATAACTTGAATGTAATATCTGATTTGACAAGAAGAGAGATAAACATTTGTCCTTAAGGAAGGTGAACCCAAGATCAGAAACTTACAAGGTTTTAAATCCTGTATTTTGGCTTCCCTGACACCAATATCTCCTGGTTCTCTGTATTCACTGTCTCTCTCTGTTACGCTCCTCTTCCTTCGTCACTTATATATCGGAGAATCTCAGGGCTCTCTTCTCTCAATTTACCTTTATTCCTGAGTGTCATTTGCTCTTGTGGTTCCAATCCTTCTCATAAATTTATGATTTCCAAATTTATAACCCAGGCCCACACCTCTCCTTTGAGGCATGAACTCATGTACCTAGCCCATCTACCAGACACCTCCACTTGCAAGTTTGGAAACTCAATATTATCTTCCGTGACATTATCTTCCTGAAACTTCTTGATTACTGATGGGGATACAGTAGTCAAATAAAGTCTCTATAGACATAGAGATTATGTTTTAGAAGAGGGAAGAAATAACCAACACTCTGTGTGTGTGTGTGTTTGTGTGTGTATGTGTGATCAGAAAGTGATAAGTGCTCTGAAGAAAAGCAAGGTGAGAGAATGAAAAAATATGTGAAAGTGTATTTCTAATAGCACTTATCTGCATTACTTTTTATCTCAGTGAATATTATGACCATCTTCCCTTTGGCCCAAACACTAATAAATCTGGGAGTCATTGTAGCCTCCCTTCTGTTCATTATCATTGTTATTATTTTAGAGATGAGGTCTCACCCTGTTACCCAGGCTGAAGTCACTAGAATTATTTTTAATGAGTCTCCTGAAGGATCTCCTGCCTCTAGTATTATACCAATGTGCCTGTCATTATCCCCACTCAGGAAGCGCTCTTTCCTAAAAGTAAATCTGAACATTTCTGTCCTCTGAAAACACTTTAATGTCTTCCACTCATCCTACAGATAAAATCTACACTTCTAGGCATGGCTGACAAAACCTTCATTTTTTGTGTGTATGTGTGTGTGTGTGTGTGTGTGTGTGTGTGTGTGTGTGTGTGTTTTGTTGTTGTTAATTATTATTTATTACCTTCTCCAGCCTCATCCATTATCACTGCAAATCCACACCTTCGTGTCCGGGCACGGTGGCTCAAGCCTGTAATCCCAGCACTTTGGGAGGCCGAGACGGGTGGATCACGAGGTCAGGAGATCGAGACCATCCTGGCTAACATGGTGAAACCCCGTCTCTACTAAAAAATACAAAAAACTAGCTGGGCGAGGTGGCGGGTGCCTGTAGTCCCAGCTACTCCGGAGGCTGAGGCAGGAGAATGGCATAAACCCGGGAGGCAGAGCTTGCAGTGAGCTGAGATCCGGCCACTGCACTCCAGCCTGGGCAACAGAGCGAGACTCCGTCTCAAAAAAAAAAAAAAAAAAAAAAAATCCACACCTTCACTGGTGCTTCATCTATAAGGAACATTTTTTGGCTTCTCAACACTCTCTTGTTCTCTCTCCTTTCTGAGTTGTCACATCTTTCTCTCTCTCTATCTAACTCTTACACTTCTTTAGTGTCAACATCACTTTCTTCTGAAAGCCTTTCCTGAGTCCTCCAAGTTAGTTTCAGTTAGTGTTTTTTGTATGTCCGTGCTATAGCATCCTGTTCCTCATTTCAGTTTTAGCACTTATTAGTCTTCATTTGTACTGCATCTTCAATTGCCTACATTTTACCGGGCATGAACTCCATAAAGGCAGGTACTATACACATCTTGCTTATGTTTATCTCTCTAGCATTAGCTTAGTGTCTAGCACAGGGCAGATGAGTACTGAATGCATGTGTGCTTTTTTTGTGTGTTTCACTCTGAATTCCTTCTGAATCTAAATGACATTATGTATATGTTAATGTACTAATATATAAATAACAATGATAATGGCTATTGGACACATCGTATTTTTTTTTTTCTAGGAAGAATAGTGGAATGATTCAATTATTTCAGATTGCATTTCAGCTTTGGAGACTGCATTTATTTTGCAAAAGCTACTTGTATTAGTCCCAAAATTAATCTGCCTAATCCAGAGGCAGGTACCTGCTATGCTGTCTGGAGAAGTCACATGAAAATAGTCAAGATATGTTATTCCTTCAAGGAGCGTTTTCTTATGAAACCAATCCCTCTCTCTCCCTCTTCACGAAGCAGAAATTAATTTTATAACCTGTATTCTTTAAAGTATGTATACATGGAAGGCACTATTTTAAAGTAGGGTTTAATCTGTGTGCATATGATTAAAACTACTCTTAATTTAGAAATTAGAAACATGGCAGATAGCAAATTTGAATTTTCTTATACATCTACTTAAACTTAAATTCTCCAAAAATGCTATGAGTCATTTTTGTGGAATCCTTTTTTTATTGTATTCCAAAGCCTAAATTTCAAAACTGTTGCATATGAGTTTAATATCATTAACATTTGAACTGTTCTTGATTAAAGTATGTTAAACCATCTTTGTTTTGCAAGATGCATTGATTAGAATAAGGATCAAAACATGAAGCTAAAGCATTTTAAATATAAAGACGTTATTTTAAGAAAATGATGATCAAAGTATGGCATCATTGGAACATATTTGCCTGATATATTGTATGCCCTTATTCCACTTTTTATAAAGTAGTTTATAGTCACTACTTGGTGTGTTTGGGCTTTTGTTCAGGTTGCTTTTTAGAGCAACTTGAAGAAAATAAATCGTAATATTTACTAGAATTTTGTTTAAAGTGAAGTAGCTGTATTATTAAGTGTATGTTTCTAATCATTACCTCAATTTTTAAAGAATCTTGTGTTTAAAGATTTAATAATTGAGGATAGATATCAAAATGATATCCTGAAGAGTTCCTGAAATATTTGAAGCATTAAAGTGATGTTTGATATAAATGAGCACCTGTTGAAGTTCTATAGTATTCAATTGGAAGAATAATATCTTCTACACTTACCACAAATTCTTTTTTTTACGATAAAGTTGGATATAAAACCTAAAACAACTATTTTAGTTTATAACATCTAGTCATGACAGTAATTGTCAAACTGTGCTTTAGGTTACTACAGCATGTATTTATGACCAAATGACTTGTGGGAGTGTTGTCCTCTGGAGTTGAGCTTCCTACTCACAACTCTGCTCAAGACAGAAAGAAAGCTTATTAGTCCTGTTCCAAATGAGCCCCATTCTTAGCAAGTGCTGCTGTAATTTAATTTAGGTTTGGGCCTTCACTTGCAGGAAATAGACGCGATATTAATTAACAGAACAATGCAAAGCTTTATGATACTACTTGATTAACCACTTATTCCTTTTGATGTTCGTTTTTGGAAAATAATTGTGTATGTCTCCTGACACAGTAGATAAGATGGTATGCATGGCTGATTGTTTGTAGGTGTCCACAGGGGTTGTCTTTAGACTGATGTGGCTTTTAGGCAATTCTTTTTATGTAACCTAGCAATCTTAGTGCTTAACTCCTACTTCTGGTTGAGTTTACATATGAAAAGAGGGGAAATTTGTAAACTTGTGCGAAGTTAGAAGTAACTCAGGTAAACATTGAATAGGATCTAGAATTCAGAAGAAATAACTGCTACTTTTAATTGAAATTTTAATTTGCTTTTGGTCCATTAATTCTGTGGTTTATCAGCACAATACTTTTATAATTCTTACGTATCAATCATGAGTAAAATTGTGCTTTATTTGTTTATTTTCTTCCAAACAGTAATCAATTCAACTTTTTTTCTCCTTAAGAGAATATTCTCACAGAATATAGAAATATAAAAAAGAAAGGTAAACTTTTCTATAATCTCATTACCCTTATAAACATTTTGGATTTATTATGATCTCTCTTTCTCTCTTTATGTATTTATGGAGATAGATGGATAAGATATATTTAAATTAATATGACAGTCATAAGCTATATTTTGCTTTACACCTAAATAATGTGCATTTTTTTTTTTTTTTTTTTTTTTGAGACAGAGTTTCGCTCTTTTTGCCCAGGCTGGAGTGCAATGGCGTGATCTTGGCTCACCGCAACCTCCGCCTCCCAGGTTCAAGTGATTCTCCTGCCTCAGCCTCCTGAGTAGCTGGGATTACAGGCATGTGCCACTACCCCGGCTAATTTTGTACTTTTAGTAGAGACGGGGTTTCTCCATGTTGGTCAGGCTGGTCTTGAACTCCCGACCTTAGGTGATCCACCTGCCTCAGCCTCCGGAAGTGCTGGGATTATAGGCGTGAGTCACCACGCCTGGCAATAATGTGCATTTTAAGAATATGCATAATTGAAATACATTTATTTGTTAAAATAATGAGGCATGTCTATTAATGCTAACTTGGAAAATATATTCTTAACATTTTTTAAAGCAAATTATAGTATATTTTACTTTTGATTAGAATAATAAAAATAAACACAATATCTATCTGACTGGGTCTATATAGGCCCACACTGTTGAGAATAATTACCTCTGAGGAAGTCAGGAGCATGGGTGGTAGGATCTGAAATGTTTTATTAGATATAATTCTGTATTATTACAATGCATTATAATGAAAATATATTATTTTATATTATGAATATGGAAATTTTAACATCCATCATTATGTCATAAATATAGGTCTAGATAATAATTTTATTTGTATTTTTATTTTTTTTGAAACAGGGTCTGCCTCTATTACCCAGGCTGGGGTGCAGTAGTGCAATCTCAGTTCACTGTAACTTGTGTCCCATAGGCTCAAGTGATCCTCACACCTCAGCCTTCCAAGTAGCTGGGACCACAGACATGCGCTACCATGCCTGGCTAATTTTTGTATTTTTAGTAGAGATGGGGTTTCACCATATTGCCTTGACTAGTCTCAACCTCCTGGGCTCAAGTGATCTACCCACCTTGGCCTCCCAAAGTACTGGGATTACAGACATGAGCCACCACACTCAGCCTGTATAATTTTCACAGTGTTATAATATTTATTTATAAAAATACAATATAAATTGCTTAACAGTGTTGAGAAACATTAAGGCTGCTGCATTTTCAAGTAATATAAACCATGTTTTAATGCACGCATCTGTAAATGCATCCATGTACATTTTTCCTTTTTTGTTCCATGGAATAAGTTCCTCAAGTCAAATTACAATGTCCCAACTGGTATTTGACATGCATTTTCATACTCTTCTCCCAGTGATATTTCCAACCTTTTCTAGCACCTAATCATAGCTGCTAGCACATCATTATTCATCTATGTCTGGTGAGCAAATTATGGTTTCTCTCACCTGGAAATGTTATGGATTCTCTCTCACCTCTAGACCAGGAAAGTAAATTTTTATCATCAAGAGATGACATAGAATGAAAGCTGTCTTCAATAATCTTTGTTTCATAATGCACATTGTATTATGTTAATATTAAGGGAGGAGACCGCCCCTCATATTGTCTTATGCACAATTTCTGCCTCCAAAGAAAGAAGAAGCAAAAACTAAAAGGCGGAAATGAAATCCACAGGCAGACAGCCCAGCGCCGCTCCCTAGGTCTGGTAGTTGAAGACCGACCCCTAACCTAATTGGTTCTGTTATCTATAGATTACAGACATTGTATAGAAATGCACTGTGAAAATCCCTATCTTGTTTCGTTCCGATATAATTACTGGTGCATGCAGTCCCCAGTCACATACCCCCTGCTTGCTCAATCAATCAGGACCCTCTCACATGCACCCCCTTAGAGTTGTGAGCCCTTAAAAGGGACAGGAATTGCTCACTCGGGGAGCTCGGCTCTTGAGACAGAAGTCTTGCCAATGCACCGATGCACCCAGCCGAATAAACCCCTTCCTTCTTTAATTTGTTGTCTGAGGAGTTTTGTCTGCCGCTCGTCCTGCTACATTTCTTGGTTCCCTGATGGAGAAGCAAGGTGAATGGTGGATGATCCAGGCAGCTCTTTAGGCAGCTTAGGGGCTCCAACCAGCCTAGGCAACTCAGATCCTGAGAGCTCCCCCGGTAGGCATTTGCCCGGGTGGGACGCCTCGCCAGAGCAGTGTGTGGCAGGCCCCCGTGGAGGATCAACGCAGTGGCTGAACACCAGGAAGGAACTGGCACTTGGAGTCTGGACATCTAAAACTTGGTTAGACTAGTCTTAGAAACTTGCCCACTCTGTTTGAGTGGAAGAGTGGCCTGATCACCCATGGTGTGCCTTTATTGGCACTTTGGTTTTGGTTTTGATTTGGTTTGAATTGCTTGACAGGACCGGTCTTGGGAACTTGCCCACTACATTTGAGTGGAAGCGTGGCCTGATCACCCATGGTGTGCCTGTACTGGCACTTTGGTTTTTGTTTTTAACTTGACTTGGATTGTGTGATACTTTGGTTTTGGTTTTGACCTGGCTTGGATTTCTGTATACTCTGATTTTGGTTTTGATTTTGGTTTGGTGTAAACTACAAAAGTGTGTGTGTGCCCTTTTTACCCGTTCTTTGTTTTGTGGTGTGTGTGTGGTGTGAGTGTGGTGTTTTGTCTAGAGGAAACATGGGTGAGGCACAAAGTAAGCCCACCCCACTAAGAACTATGTTGAAAAATTTCAAAAAAAAAAAAAAAAAAAAAAAGGATTTAAGGGAGACTATGGAGTACTATGACACCAGGAACACTTAAAACTTTGTGTAAGATAGACTGACCAGCATTAGAGGTAGGTTGGCCATTAGAAAGAAGCCTGGACAGGTCCCTTATTTCAAAGGTATAGCACAAGGTAACATGTAAGCCAGGGAACCCAGACCAGTTCCTGTACACAGACACTTGGTTACAGCTGGTTTTAGACCCCCACCACCCCCAATACACAGTGGTTGAGAGAACAGCAGCATAAGTAGCTGGCAGAGGCAAGGAAAGACCAGCAGAGAGAGAGAAAGGAAAGACACAGAGAGGAAAAGAGGCAGAGAGAGAGGAAGAGACAGACAAAGAGGGAGTCAAGAAGACAGAAAGAGAGAGAGAGAGAAAGTAAGAGAGAGGCAGGGAGAGAGAAGAGACAGAGGCAAAAGGAAAGTCAAAGAGAGACAGACAAAGTCAAAGAGAGAAAGAAAGAGAGAGAGATACAAGTAGTTAAAAAAAAGGAAAAAAAGAAAAAAGGGGGGGGCGGAATTTATATAAAAAGAGTGTTATATGGTAAATTCTTGTCCTGAAATAAATTAACTGGTTGTTTAAAGAAAGAAATGTTTGTAATAAGTCAGAAAGTTAAGGCATGCATGTCAAAAAAAAAAAATTGCCTGTAAAAGTTGTGAAAAAGAAAAGAGGGTTATAAAAAAATGCGTGTTAAAAAAAGAATTTATGCAAAAGATGTTGTATAATTTACAAGTAACTAGGCCTCCTGAATGTAAAACTATTGAAAAAAAAAAAAAAAAAAACCAGTTTATGTGCAAGGTGAATAAGAAAAGCAAAATATACCTTTGGTAAAGGGATTATAAGGAGGCATAAGAATGTACATTTTTACCTACATTAAAAAGTTAAAAATTACTGTTTTGAAGGTTTAAGCAAGGTTTAAAACATGAATTGTAAAGAACATTCTGTGTGTAAACGTGTTAGCTATAGTTAAAGAAGTATTATCCAGTTTTTCTGTGAACTGGACATTCAAGTAAAAGCATAACAGGTTTTTCTTAAAGCACCAACCTGCTCTTTAGCAAAAATTATAAAAGGTTAAAAAGAGTCTATAAAATCATACCTTATGGCCAAACATTAAAAATTAAAAAATATGTCTACAAAGTTTTATTTAAATTAGGTTTAACATTAATAACCCACTAATACAAAGATAAAATTTAGCTTATCTGGTATAAACATCATACGAGAAGCACTGTTAAATGTAAAATGGTATTTGGCTTTCTTTGGTTTAAATACTAATAAAAATAGGTGCTAAAGGAAATTTCTCAGTGAAAAGGCACTAAGTACTATAAAGTGCACTGCCAAGGTCCCCACACTTAAAACAAAAGGTCAGTTTCTTAAAAATTATATACTTGGTTTATCTTCCACTTTCCTTTCTCACAAAAGAAAGAAAGAAACAAACAAACAAACAAAAAAACAAAAACTAAAAGTCTTTTAGCATATGTACCACCCCTAAAATTTCCAGTAAACCAGCACCAGCCTGAAGATTATGTTCTCATCGAAAGGTGGAAAGAAGAAAAACTTGAGCCAGTCTGGGAAGGACCCTACCTTGTGCTGCTAACTACCACTTGGTCATTTAGGCCACTTGATAAAATTTAAAAAAATGAGCAAAAGGATCCAGTCCACCTTCAGAAAGAAAAAAATGGCCCTTCCTGTACTAAGGGACAATGTAACCCCTTAGAGTTAGTAATAACCAATCCCCTTGATCCTTGCTGGAAAGAAGAAGAGTGTGCGACCTTAGGAATTGATGGCGCCAGATTGGATCCTCAAGTAAATACCTTGATTCGGGGAGAAGTTTACAAATGCTCTCCTGAGCCAGTGTTTCAAACTTTCTGTGATGAACTAAATGTACCAGTACCAGAAATTCCAGGAAAAACAAGAAATTTGTTTTTGCAATTAGCTGAGCATGTAGCCCAGTCTCTCAATGTCACATCATGTTATGTATGTGTAGGAACTGTAATGGGAGATCAGTGGCCATGGGAAGCCCGAGAATTAATGCCTACAGACCCATTTCCTGATGAATTCCCAGCTCAAAAGAATCACCCTGATAATTTCTGGGTCCTAAAAGCCTCAACTATTGGACAATATTGCTTAGCTAGAGAAAGAAAAGAATTCACTCGTGTAGGATGACTTAGTTGTCTTGGACAGAAACTGTATAATGGTACCACAAAAACAGTCACTTGGTGGAGTTCAAATCAAACAGAGAGGAATCAAGGAATCCATTTAGTAAATTCCCAAAGTTGCAAACCGTGTGGACCCACGCGGAGTCCCACCAGGACTGGACAGCCCCCACTGGATTGTACTGGATATGTGGGCATAGAGCTTATGCCAAATTATCTGGCCAGTGGGCAGGTAGTTGTGTTATTGGCACTATTAAACCATCTTTCTTTCGACTGCTCATAAAAACGGGTGAACTCCTGGGCTTCCCTTTCTATGCTTCCTGTGGAAAGAGAAACATGGCTATAGGAAATTGGAAAGATGATGAATGGCCCCCTGAGAGAATCATACAATATTACGGGCCTGCTACTTGGGCACAAGACAGCTCATGGGGATACTGGACCCCCATTTACATGATCAACTGAATCATACGGTTACAAGCTGTCTTAGAAATAATCACTAATAAAACTGGCAGAGCCTTGACTATTCTGGCCCAGCAAGAAACTCTGATGAGAAAAGCTACCTATCAAAATAGATTAGCTCTCAACTACTTGCTAGCAGCTAAAGGAGAGATATGCAGGAAATTTAACCTTTCTAATTGCTGCCTACACGTAGATAATCAAGAGCAAGTAGTTGAAGACATAGTTGGAGATATGACAAAACTGGCACATGTGCCTGTGCAAGTGTGGCATGGATTTGATCCTGGGGCCATGTTTGGAAAATGGTTCCCAGCACTAGGAGGATTTAAAACTCTTATAATAGGAGTTATAATAATAATAATAGGAACCTGCCTACTGCTCCCTTGTTTGATACCTGTACTTCTTCTAATGATTAAAAGCTTCATTGCTACCTTAGTTCACCAAAATGCCTCAGCACAAATGTACTATATAAATCACTATCGATCTGATTTACAAGAAGACATGAGTAGTGAAAATGAAAGTGAGAACTCCCACTATTAAAATGAGTGAGAGTCTCAAAAGGGGGGAATAAGGGAGGAGACTACCCCTTATATTGTCTTATGCCCAATTTCTGCCTGCAAAGAAAAAAGTAGTAAAAACTAAAAGGCAGAAATGAAATCCACAGGCAGACAGCATGGCACCGCACCCTGGACTTGGTAGTTAAAGATTGACCCCTGACTTAATTGGTTCTGTTATGTATAGATTACAGACATTGTATAGAAATGCACTGTGAAAATCCCTATCTTGTTTTGTTCCGATATAATTACTGGTGCATGCAGCCCCCAGTCATGAACCCCTGCTTGCTCAGTCAATCACGACCCTCTCACATGCACCCCCTTAGAGTTGTGAGCCCTTAAAATGGACAAGAATTGCTCACTCAGGGAGCTTGGCTCTTGAGACAGAAGTCTTGCCGATGCCCCTGGCCGAATAAACCCCTTCATTCTTTAACTTGGTTTCTGAGGAGTTTTGTCTGCCGCTCGTCTTGCTACAATATGAGGGACACTGAACTCTAAAATAGATGCCTAATTCATAATGTTAAGGCACACAGCTATATATCACAGTAATTTCTATTATCTTAACCTCATGGTTAAGAAGAAAAAAGCCCAGAATCTTTGGAATTTAATAGGCCTGAGTTTAGATTTTATGTGTGCTGGTCACTCGGTGCTTTGAGCCTTGGCTCCTTGGCATGTATTGTTTATATCATGAGATTGTTAAAGAAAATTAAGTTAAATAATATCATAAAGTGCCTACTGCAGTGCCATGTGGTAGGTATTATAGAAAATAACCCTATGACTAAATAACTTCTTTGTGAAATATTTACTATTTTTTTGATTTAGAAAAAGAGATTATCATCTAGGATATATAGTTAAAAACTGACCTAATAGGCTAAAATTATAGCTGATATGCTATTATTGCTCTGATTTTTTTATATCTTTACTAAACTTCATGCTTTAACTTTTGGTAAAGGGTATTCCTTCTGGTTTGGCTAATTTCAAAAGTATAAGAAAACAAAAGTAAACTTTAATTTTCTACCTTACATGATGGATATGTGTAATATCTTTGTACTGTTTTCCTTGGGAAAAAAGTAGATACAAATGCCCAAGTATACAATATGTTGAATTTTGTTCACCATTTGACATAAACAATAGTATGTTTGTTGTAATTTTTCTTTCAAAATGCAATAGAATGTGTATATTCACTGGGTAGCCTTTATTTAGAAAGTCAGAAAGAAAAGACACTGAAGAATATACAATCGCCGGGCGCAGTGGCTCAAGCCTGTAATCCCAGCACTTTGGGAGGCTGAGGCGGGCGGATCACGAGGTCAGGAGATCAAGACCATCCTGGCTAACATGGTGAAACCCCGTCTCTACTAAAAATACAAAAAACTAGCCGGGCGAGGTGGCGGGCGCCTGTAGTCCCAGCTACTCAGAGGCTGAGGCAGGAGAATGCCGTGAACTCGGGAGACGGAGCTTGCAGTGAGCTGAGATCACGCCACTGCACTCCAGCCTGGGTGACAGAGCGAGACTCCATCTCAAAAAAAAAAAAAAAAAAAAAAAAAAAAAAAAAAAAAATATATATATATATTATATATATATATATACACACACACACACAATTGAAGAAGCGGGAAGTGGAGGAGTTTAGAATTAGGAATGCAGAGGAAGAGAAGAAATATTATCTGATGCTGTGAACCCTCAAAACACGGAAGTCTACTCAATAGTTACAGCCCTTTACTGAGCTTCATTGGACATACTCAGGTGCCATGATAGCTATTTGAGTAAATGAGGAAATGTATGCTTTATAGGAATCTCATCTCCTGGATTCTCAAATCTAACCCACAAGATAAACTCAAGGATAAGATTAAACAAATTATGAGTATCTTTTTGAGTTTCTTTCTAAATAAATGTATCTACTTGTTTGTTCCAAATAATGAGGAGAGAATATTTTATGCTATAGCCTGTCAACCTAAATAACACTGAGAGAGAGACCCTCTAAAAGAAAAGATATTTATTTGAGAATAAAGCATTGCAATGGGAATATGCATGTCAAAGTAAACTGTGCGCATAGTTAGGGAAGTAAAGGGAGACAGAGGTTTTCAAAGAGAAAAAGCAGGAGGATTATATAATTCTTCTGAGATAATTATCTTTGGCTACAAAGACCAATAACAAGGTTATCACCAGTCTGAGATTAAGCAGTTGCTGGACAAATGCCCTTGTAGAAATATTTTTTGTGTAAGGTTCTGATGGCCTTTGTGCAAGATTGTGGATTTTGTATTTTTTTGTTATCAGACATACAAGAATGATAACCTCTTTATGGTGTTCCCTGGTTCTATTTGTCAGGGCTTTTTGTTTGCTTATTTGTTCATTTGTTAACATTAGTGACTCTTGATTTTGATACCTTTCACAATTCTATCATTACTGCCTTTTTTTTTTCTGAAATGTCCTTTTGTTTTATCTAATGATGATTCTTATGCTTTTAAAAACATTTCTAACATCCTCTTGTTGCTTATATATCTGTGGAGTTGCTGTTCATTCTGGTTTTCCTCTGAGTCCTTGCCCACACGTCACCATCCTGTCTTACCCTGGCTGCAGCTGTTCAGTCATCAGATCAAGCACGTGAAGGCTATCAGACTGTTATTTCTCCTGGGTAAAATGGCATCACCCTCGTCTACTGCTCTTTGTCTACTTTGAATTAATTTCCTAAATGGCATACAATTCAGTGCAAACAAATTGTTGTTGTAATGAAAGTCTTTTACATCCTGGTTGGTGATTTATAATTTGTTTCATCAAGTATAAAACTCAGAAGTATAAATGTCAAGAGTAAACTGATACAGCTTAATTGGTCATTTCCAATTTTGATGTCAGTCTATTAACCTACTGGCTGAAAGGGCATTGTAGAATATTAGTTGGCATTTGTTTTTGGAGTCCTCTGTGATTTCTTTCTTATTAGTGTTCACAGCAGTGTACCATTAAAGTTTTTTGCTTCAGCACACTTTCTGATTATCCCTGAACCTGCATAGTCACAATAGGAAGAGTAGTGTTGATTCAAACAAAATTCAGATCCATGTATTTTTGGCAGGTATAGTGTGTTCTCCTATGCTAACTCACATGTTCCATTTTGTGTCTTTACAAAACTATAGGAATAGCTTAGTGATTGCCTAAAATTTTCCTACTAAATTGAATGGTTTTCTACAAAAATGTCTTAATAATCAGAAGATAATAATATATTCAGTAAATTTATATTATATAACTATTATATTCTCTAGTACTTTTATATGTATAATTATTTATGGTTTGATTTTATACACATCTCATTTTCCTTAAATGTATACTCCAACTTATATGGAGATAAAAGTAATGCTCTCACTTTACCTTGAAGAAACTAAACTCTAAGACTGTATCATTTGATTCTTTCACTTTGAGCTGTCTGAAATTTTATAAAATTAATTAAGAGCAAAAAGAAGCATATTAGTTATCTTTCTTTTAAAGTACAGAATAATTTGTCTTCAAACACAGTTGGATCCAGGTGCACAAAGAAAGTTCTTATCAACAGGTTCCTCTTCTCCCACTTCCTCTCTTTTTTCTACTGGCTTTATTCTCAGAGAGAGATATAAAAGTGGCATCAAGGTTTATAATCCACCAGTCTGGGACCCCACAAGAAAGAAAGTACCTCTTTCATACTGGCTTCCTCAAAAAGCCTGGGTTTAACTAATGAGCGGAGCTTGTTTCACTTGGCCATGCCTGAAGCAATAGCTGTGACAAGGCCTGAAATATGCATTTATACCGGGAGCTAGGAGATTAAAGCAGGAAATGGACTGAAGTGGAAGACGATTCTGCTGCAATAAGAAGAGATACTGAGAAGGCAAAACAACAGTTCCCACCGAAGATGCCACTGAGTTACCAGGACCGTACTCCTGGTCTTCTGAGTTCCATGTTCTACTTTCTGAGTCTTTCACATGGATCAGTTTTAACATAAAGTAAGAATGAACTTAAATAAATCCTTTAATGTTTATTCTCTAAAAGGACAAGAATATTTTAATAGCCTGAAAGCAGATACTAGGAGTCTCAGAAAATGAATAAAGTATAATCTTGAAAAAAACTAGTGAAACTTTTGGTTTGACCTCTTCCCTAATGCCACCATTCCTCTCAACTTTTGATTCTTTAGCTTTTTTCCACTCCTTTTATTTTTTGAAGCTATTGATGTTGATAGAAAAATCTTTGAAGCAAAGACTCTCTAACATTAATAGACAGCAGCTGCTCCAGATGAAATTAAATACACTTCTGTTACCCTGCATATGACTTTGTATTAAAATTTTGGTTTACTTGTTTGTCCCACTCAGCTACTGTAAATACTCCAAAGATCTAAATCATCTTTGATTTCCAAGTTTTATTGCCCAAGCAAATAACTGTATTTGTTGTCAATAACACATTAATAACATAAATATTGTTGAATGACTGAATCAAACTGTAATACACTTACAGACAAAGGAAAGAATACAGTGAGAAAGTATATGTTCATCTGGGGAAGAGATATTCAAGAGACCTAAGAATGAGCAAGCAGAGGCATTTCCTCATGGCAATAAAACAATGATTAGTTAAAGCAATATATTTTCAAAATAGGAAAAATTTATATTAATTAAAATAGTGAAGAGGGCTGGGTGCAGTGGCTCATGCCTGTAATCCCAGCACTTTGGAAGGCCAAGGCGGGCGGGTCACGAGGTCAGGAGACCAGCCTGGCCAACATGGTGAAACCCTGTCTCTACTAAAAATACAAAAAATTAGCCAGGCATGGTGGCACGCACCTGTAGTCTCAGCTACTTGGGAGGCTCAGGCAGGAGAATCGCTTGAACCTGGGAGGAGGAGGTTGCAGTGAGCTGAGATTGTGCCATCGCACTCCAGCCTGGTGACAGAGCAAGACGTTGCCTCAAAAAAAAAAAAAAAGAAAAAATTAGTGAAGAGATGGAAGGTCTTCAAGTTATGGATCTGAGTTACACTATAAATATGAGTGTAGAAATCAATCCTTATTTAAAAAACAAAGCCAAAAACCTCTGTCCCATCTAAATTGATATTATCAGTTGTTAACATACTTGAGATTTTCAGTTAATTTGTTTTATAATTGTGACATATTTAAAAAACTTTATAATTCATGCTTTTGTAAATTTATCTAACTATTCTTACAACAACTCTGTGAGGTAGGTTACTATTTTACTTATTTTAAGATGAGGAAAATTAAGTTAAGAAAGATAATATGACTTCCCATTGCCACTAAAAAATTAAAAACTAAAATTCTAAATCTCATATTCTTCCTATGAAAATTGTACTTTTTCAAAATTTCATGACAAGTTTCTACTACAATTTTCATAGAGTAATGAGCACAAGATAGAAAGTTAAACACACAATAAGAACATAAAAAGTCATAAAGGATATATATTGATATGTTTTGTTTGCATATGCATTGTTTTATTTTTTCAGAAATATCTCTCTACATTGTTAAGTCTTCTTCAAATCATGCTTACAGTTGACCTTTGCTATAATTTAATTTTTAGATTATCAGTTTTTATTGACATTTGGAATTAATACTTACAAGAACATTTGAACTCATGGACCTAAATTTCTAGTGTATTTTGGTTTGCATACATCTGGGTTCCAAATTTAGAAAAAAAATTACAGTCTATTAGTGCAGTAAAAATCTATTTTACTTCATCATATTCAAAAAAGTAAATATAAACAATATTGATTAGTATAAATTTTTCAAAGCATGAACCTAATTTGAGTTGCAAATATCAAGATAATTGGATGTATTGGAGACCAGCTGGAAGTGCAAAGAATACTTCCCCTTGGTATTGACTCTCCTCTAAATCAATAGCGGTTCCAAATGTAGTAAAAAGCAGACAAGATTTAACAGGTTCTAAATTATTAAGGCCAGTGCATTGTTGCTAGAGAGTTCATTAACAATCTCATCAATACAACGTGGTTCATGGACATTAGTAAGAGCTTCGTGTAACATTTTAAAACAGAATGAGATATCTCAATGGACTGATCTTAGTTAAAAAAATTTAATTAGGTAAGAATAATTACATTAGTTAAATGGAACTTTTAATTGAAAACCTGTTGGCATTTTCTAACTTGCTTCACAGCTGTCCTTTAACCATTTATATTTAAAAAGTGAAGAGTTTCTGTACATGATGTTTGAAAATTATCTAAACATCTTGGAATTTTTGTATAAATGTTTAAAGGAGTTTAGATAATGTAAAAACAAATAGGATTTTCTGCTTGGGGAATGGTATGTTTAAAAGATATATATATATATATATATATACATACATATATATCACAAAGAAAAGTTATAGAGAAAATGTGTATGATAAGTACACACTTTTTTGGAAAAAAGGCAAAGTAGTCATTTTCTGAAGCTTTTACATTTATAGCTTTAAAACTTCATGTATTGAATATCATTCCTTATGAAGTCTTAAAATCTTACAGGGAAATAATACTGTTTGTAAAATTATCTTGTTGAATGTTGTTAAAGAAAATGGCATACAACAAGAGTTTTTGAAAGATTGAAAGCCTATAATTGTGTAAGATAAATATAAAGGGCCAATGAAAACTCTTATTGTTAAAATTAGTGTCAACCACATTTTAGGCTGTATTTACCGGTTGTTGTTCAAAATAAGCTAATTGGCAGTCACTATTTTTTGGTAGCTTTCAGCTTAAGCCAGAGAGCACTGGTTTGGAGAGACATAGACATTTATTCAAATTCACAGGAACACTAAACAAATGGATTTGTTAATTATTTATGGCATTAATTCTGGCCGAGACCATTTCTTATCTGAATCTCAGGAACCACTATCACTCAGTGCTGTCTCCTTTACTTGATCTTCAGAGCATTGCTGAATTTGAATATTCTTCCTAATTCATCAATTTGTCTCTTCCTTTCAGCCTTCATGGGTACTCAATGATATACACGTAGAGATAAAAATCTTTATATATATATATATATATACACACACACACACATACATACACACACACAGATTACTGTATAGTTTATTTATAATAAACTATATATTCATTTAGAAACAGGAGAGAGGCTGTTCTCACATTCCCCACCCCGGTCTTAGCTACTGACAGATTTGGCTCACTGTACTTCTGGGAGGTAATACATTCTAGCTATATGGCAAAGTGTGAAGATACAGATTTCTTCATATATATATATATATATATATAGAAACTATATATGTGTGTATATATATGGAAACAATATGTGTGTGTGTGTGCATATATATATAGAGAGAGAGAGAGAGAGAAAGAGAGAGAGAGAGAGAGAGAGAGAGAGGGAGAATGTGGTCTTACTTTGTCACCCCAGGCTGGAGTGCAGTGGCGCAATCTTGGTTCACTAAAAATCCATATATTTTTAAAGGTAGTTTCTGAAATTTTCTTTTATGCATTTAATTTGTAATAAAATCTCTCTGGTCATTCCAAAACATAAATCAGAAGCAGATTCGTGTTTTCACTGTGTAAAAGGAGGCAGAAGGAGGTAAAATGCTGTAATATTAGAGGATGTCTTTGGGTAGGAAAGAAAGAATTTTAGTTTTCTTCTTCAAAGAATGAGGAGATCAGGCTGATATTTAATGTGCGTGAGAAGTTTAACAGTGATGAAGGTGAAATGACAAAGAAAAAGTTGTAATATAAATATTGGCAGGTTTTATTGGTTCAGGCAGTAATTTGCTAGGACATGAACACAGGCAATGGCCTAAGAATAATTACTTTTGATTACCCTTATTTATTAATTTGTATGAAATGCTCATGCAATAGTTTATTAAGCAAGCACACAGCCTTATAAAGAATTATGGAGAGAGACAGACATATGTGGAATGTAAAGAATACGTAATTATGTAGAGAAGACAGACAAATAAGGGTTATGGTTATATTACAAAACCAGTATAAAATCAGAGTAAAATGTGGATTTTCTATAATATGAATGTTAGCCACAGGACACCTTAAAATCAACCTGGCTCAATCCTCTCCTTTTACAGATGAAGAAACTGAAGACTAGAAAAAAATAAGAGTCATACTTGTCCAAGTTTACACGTTGGAGTGAAATTATCTCCGCAATAGCAGTCCTTCATTTAATATTAAATACATGACATTATAATATTTCACCACTTATCTTTATTCTTGAATTCTAAATTTGTCAGTGATTCATATGTACTCAATTTTTTTTTTTTTTTTTTGAGTTCTGAGTTCAACTGAATTGTAGCATCATGTACATACCACATTGTGTGGGGATCAGGTTATTATATGTTAATTTCCTTCTTGCTCCTTTGCCATCTAGAACCTGATCTGCCGTTTTAAACAGCATGAGTCCTGTTCTCCCATTTAGGCTGACAGTGGGTGCAGAAGGATTGAAACATTACACTTTCTAAACTGGTTCCTTGTTCTGGAGAGTATCCATCTGAAGAGATTACCGCTCTTCTGGTGATCATGGCCATCATCGTCCAACACCTGCCTATGCACCATGTGCCAGGAATTGTGCAAACTGCTTTATGTATTATCTCATGCAGTCTGTGCAGTCCACGCAGCTGCTGGTAAAGAACTCTGTTTCTGAGTAATACAAAGAGCCAGCAACAGAGAAAGCATAATGGCAGCTGCAGTGTAACTGGGAGAATTGTCTCTGACAATTGGCTCCCGACTGGGTCTGAGGGCATTTCTTCATCAGTCCCTCAGTTCAGCTAGCAGCCACCACACACCTGCTCTGTGCCGGGCAGAGTGCTCAGTGCAGTGTGCCAGCTGAATGAGTGAGCACCAGCCTGTTCTCCATGTGTGACCCCCCTCCTTCTTGCTCAGAGGGGTGGGTGATTGTCTGTCCCATTTAGGCTTGTGCTGACTGTGCAAGGGAGATCCCAAGGTCAGGATTTACCTCTTTGCCCATCACTGTTAATATCTGTATTATCTAACTAAAGAACTAACATTTGCATTTTTTTTTTCCTGGAACTATCTGATTTTTAAGGTAATTTTTCAAGCAAGAACATCTTTAGATCATCGTATTTAATTTTCGATTATAAAATGAGGAAACAAGGCAATAGGGATTAATTTTTTTTATTATTATTTTCTTTAGCTAAAAGGTCAAGTCAGTGACAGATCCAGAATTCATAAACTTCTATTCTATTTATTAGACCATGCAGCTCTTTTTGCTATGCACTGTACCTCAAATGGGAATTCAGAAATGAGCAAAATCTGAGATGTAGGAGTTCCAGAATGGATCTGCCACCTGCCAGCTAGCATTCAGATCTCAAAGGGGACCTGCCTGCACTTATTTAATGGAAAGATAAATGTGTTCAAGGAACTGTTACTATAAATTCATTTAGAAACCGGACAGAGGCTTTACTCACATTCCTCCCCGGTCTGAGCTGCTGACAGATTTGGTTCACTGTACCTCTGGGAAGTAATACATTCCAGCTAAATGGCAAAGTGTGATTGTTATTCAGAGCTCCCAAATACCTATTTCTTTTATTGTTTAAATGAACTTTGTGGTTGAACTCATCCATTTATTGAAAAGTACTTCTATACACTTACTACAGGCAAGGCAATGTATGGAATACTATGTGAGGTATTAAAAAGAGACATTGTTATTATCGGAAAGATGCTTGTGATATAAAAGAAAAAATAAAAGGCCAGAAAAATATGAACAGTTTTATTAAAACTAGAATGTAAAAGGAAGAAAGAAGATACAAATTAGTGATGTTTAATTTGCTAGGATTCTGCATAGTTCTAGAGTAAAATGAAATCAATGGACAATCTTCCAAGAAAAATGGGGCATCGCTCTTTAACTTCTAATAGATGTATTAGAGTAAAATGTACACATTATAAACTACACATATTTAAATACTCTTAAAAGTAATTATATTTAGATGTAAATTATTGCACTCAACATTAGAAGCATTTCTCTCTCAGGCCAAGAGTGCTAATAACAACAGCAAAGAGTGAAATATTGTCACAAATATAACCATGCTTGGCACAATAGACATAATAACCTGGAAAATACTACGTTCTAAGTTCTCCCAGTCAAAACTGAATGGAGGTATCCAAAAGTCATTCCAAAAGAATGACTTCTCACCAGAAGAAAAAAATAAACATTTTGATGGATTTTTGCTGAGAAAAAATTTTAGTATATCTGAGAAATTTGATATACTAACGTTCTGTTCTGTAATTGTACATAGTTTGAAATTGTTTGTTTCTAGTTTCTTCTTTTTTTTTCAAATAAAATCTATGTTTTAATTTTTGTGTAACTCTAGAAGCACCTATTTTAGACCTTTACAAAGGAAATGTATAATGTGAGGAATTAGAAAGAGAAATAACATATGCATTAAACATGGACATTGGTAGCTTGGTAATTACTGCTTAGTATCAGATTATTCTGTAAAAGAAATCTAAGTACAGATAAATATTTTAACTATTCATAGAATCCATTTCTGTTTTTTATAGTTGGAGATATTTTAATTGTATATATAAAATCAAAATATTAAACCATGTCAATTTTTATTATTTGAAACTTTTTAGGACATCTAATTTCTTAAATTCTTCAATTATTTAAAAATGTGTAGTGAATTTTTCCAGAGTGTAAGGAAAATGTAAACATACATAGATTTTACTGTTTTTTTTAAAAATAACTTAAAGACTCATCAGTCATGAGGTTACTTGATGGATGGAATAGTACTGGGTGACTAAGCCTATTTCTTTGGCAATAGCTCAGCCATAGAAATTAGCATTTGTCACTCTTCTGCCTGTTTCTCTGTTACACATTCCATTCTTAAAAGTAATTTGACTAGGTATAAGATACACCAAGCAATAAGTTAGTAAGAAGGTTAATGGATATTTAAATATATTTGAAGACATTTCGTATGTTCTTTTCAAGCCAGCCATTTGGAAAGATCACTACAGTTTCACTAAAATATGTAGGACCATATTGTGCAATTTTAAAGGTTTGCAAAACAAAACAAGTTTTTGGCTGAAAAACATTTTTTGTAGGTTAACTAACTTATTTTGGAAATAAAAATAGCTCCAATCTAGTCTGAGGCAGGCTCTGAAAGGCAGTCCACATTCTAGTTGACAGGTGTTTGAACTAGCAGTGAAGCAGGTAGGGCTGCATTTAGCTGTCTGGCCAGTACCTATATAATTTGAGCGTCTTTCTTCTGCAGTACACCCTCAGAGGGAATAGATATTCTCTTCTAGCTTTCCGTTAAGTGTGGCCCATATATATGTGTGCATGTGTGTGTATGTGTATGTATAATATGTAATGTATATAATCCATACACATATATACACATATATAATTATACTTGAGAAAAAATATATATAATTATAATTGCAAGAGAGAAAATAGAACAGTTTATCTTATCTTCATTATTGATTTATTCCCAACCCCTGCTTAGCTTTTGTCTTGCCTTTGTAGTTTAGGATGTAAATGACCACAGGTTTATCTGTCTCATATGGATTTTAATAACCAAATTGTACTGATATTCAGTTTTAGTTTACTTGGCTAAATTACAGTTATGGTGAACCCTGAAGCATACTTTAGAGGTAGCTATAATGTATACAGAAAAAGATAAGATTTAACTTAGGGACTACAATAACTTTTATTGGAATCCCAGCTCAGAGATGTATTCTCCGTGGTCCGTGGAACCATACTAGACTGGTATTCATAAGACGCCCCCTAAACTATGAGATCTTCTCCCACTAGTTTCCCCTCCTTTGCCCATCATAGTTTCAGTGGGAATATGGCCTAGGGGAGGCAGGGATGATAATTGTTTAGACAGTGATTCTAAGGGTTAGGATTTGCCTGAATCTTATTTCTGCCCATCTTTCATGAGACCTTGAAATAATTACTTTAACCTTCCTAATCTTCAGTTTCCTGCTCTCAAAAATCCTAGTAGTAATATCATTTAGAACATATGATCTTTGTGAGAATTAAATGAGATAATACATGTAAAGAAATCGGCACAATTCTGTGGCACAGAGTAAGTATTTAATACAACTTGAATTAAAATAATTATTGTTTTGTAATAATGATATTATAAAAATGACAAGATAATTTAACCTGTGTTTCCCTTCCACTTCTCTCCTCCTCTGTTCCTCCTCTCTTCTTTTCTCCTGTTTTCTTCCATTAAGAGAAGAGTCAAGGCAAAGAATTATAGAGTCAATAAGAGAGGTTGAAGATTTAGCAAAAGCAGATAAATCAATCTCTAAATTTGGGTGTAAGAGATGCTTCTTAAGCCCCAGCGTGAAAGATACACTAGAGTCTTTGCCCTTTGAAAATCTCCCGAACAGCAACTGGATAGAAGCAAACTAGAATGTTGAAGAGGGTTTTAAAAAGTGTAATATTGCTAGGAGCTAAAAGAAGACACTCATGAAATAAAGACGAAAATTGTCACTTTTTTTTTTTTTTTTTTTTTAATCTGGGACTGAATCTCACTCTGTCACCCAGGCTGGAGTGCAGTGGTGCGATCTCAGCTCACTGCAAGCTCCGCCTCCCGGGTTCACGCCATTCTCCTGCCTCAGCCTCCCGAATAGCTGAGACTACAGGCGCCGCCACCACGCCAAGCTAATATTTTGTATTTTTTTTTTTTTTTTTTTTTAAGTAGAGACGGGTTTCACTGTGTTAGCCAGGATGACCTCGATCTCCTGACCTCTTGATCCGCCCGCCTCGGCCTCCCAAAGTGCTGGGATTACAGGCGTGAGCCTAAAATTGCCACTTTTAAAACTTACTTTGTCCTCTGAACTAATCTTTGCATCCTGCTGAGTTCAGGATTTGTTAGAATTACATTGATTCTATAATTTCTTTTTGTAATCTAATTTGTATTTGTTTCTTTTGTTTTTTTCTATTTACTTAGTATGTTATTTTTTCAATTATCCTTTTCTAGGCACTGTTGGACCTATATGTAATTTCATACTTATATTTTATACAGTCATTTATAGGTACTTCTTTCTTATCCTTATAGTGATCAGATTTCACTAACAATTTGGTTACAATCAGTGACATTATGAACCTCTGAAAGGAGTGTGGTGGCTCCCTCCAGGACAACGACTGGAAATGTGGGTTCCTGACTTGACCATTCCTGTCCATACTTGATGATTTAAATACTTTGTTTTACTTCAGTGTTTCTTGGGACAAATAATGTTTAAGCTTGATAACCTTTGATTTGTAGAGATATGTATTTGGGGGTGTACTATCAATTTAGTGTTGCCTACAAGAGTGCTAATATTTTTAGAAAATTCTGTTCACCAGTCACCATAATGTGGTTTCATTGGTCAGGCCAGGGCCCTGCTACTCTATGCAGCTTTGGGACTTGGTGCCCTATGTTCCAGCTACTCCAGTTGCAGCTCCAGCAGTGGCTAAAAGCAGCCAAGGTACAGCTCAGGCTGTTGCTGGGAACATTCACCCAATGCCTATACCCTCATTGTATCTTGGAAGTAACTAACATGCTTACGATTTTACAGGCTTATAGGCAAAAGGGACTTGCCTTGTCTCAGATGAGGCTTTGGACTTAGACTTTTAGGTTAATGCTGGAATGAGTTAAGGCTTTGGGGGACTGTGGGGAAGGCATGATTGGTTCTGAAAAGTGAAAAGTACATGAGATTTGTGAGGGCCAGGATTGGAATGATATAGTTTGGCTCTGTGTTCCTACCCAAATCTCATCTCAAATTGTAATCACCATGTTTCGAGGGAGAGACCTAGTGGGAGGTGATTGGATCATGGTGCTCTTATGATAGTGAGGGAATTCTCATGAGATCGGATGGTTTTGTAAGTGGCAGTTTTCCCTGGTATCTTTCTCTCCTGCCACCATATCAGACATATCTTGCTTCCCCTTTGCCTTCTGCCATGATTGTAACTTTCCTGAGGCCTCTGTAGCTATGGAGAACGGATTCAATTAAATCTCTTTTGTTCATAAATTACCCAGTCTCAGGTAGTATCTTTATAGCAGTGTGAAAATGGACTATACACTCAGCAGCAGTGTATAAGAGTTCCTTTTTCTCCACATTTTTGGTTTGCATTTGTTATTGTCTTTTTGTTTAAGAATGCTTCTAACTCGGATTAGATGATATTTCATTGTGGTTTTGACTTGTATTTCCCTGATGATTAGTGATAATGAGTGTTTTTTATATACCTGTTGTCGATTTTTATGTCTTTTTAAAGAAATGTTTATTCACATCCTCTGCCCACTTTTTAATGGGATTTTTTTTTTTTTTTTTTTTTTTTTTTTAACACTTGAGTTGTTTGAACTCCTTCTATATTACGAATATTGGTCCCATGTGAGACAAATAGCTTGCAAGTATTTTCTACCATTCAACAGGTCATCTCTTCACTGTGTTGGTTGTTTCCTTTGCTGTGAGGAATCTTTTCATGTCCCATATGGCTTTTTGTGTCCCATATGTCTATTTTTTGTTTAATTGCCTGTACTTTTGGGTTCTTAGCTATAAAGTATTTGCCTAGACCGATTTCCTAGAGTATTAGTCTGTGTTTCCTTCTAGTAGTTTTATACTTTCAGAACTTACGTTTAAGACTTTAATTCATTTTGCATTTTTTTTTGTATATGATGAAACATAGGAGTCTAGTTTCATTCTTTTGAGTGTGGATATCCAGTTTTTTTTCAGTACCATTTATTGAAGAACCTATTCTGTTTCCAATGTATATTCTTGGCTCCTTTGTCAAAAATCAGTAGGCTATAAATATGTGGATTTATTTGTGGATTGCCTATTTTGTTTCATTGGTCTATGTGTTTGTTTTTATACCAATACCATGCTGTTTTAGTTATTATAGCCTTGTAACATATTTTAAGGTCAGGTATTGTGATGCTTTCAGCTTTTTTTCTTTTTTCTCAGGATTGCTTTGGTTATTCAGGCTGTTTTGGTTCCATATGAATTTTAGAATTTTTTTTTTCTATTTCTGTGAAGAATGTCATGATATATTGGTGGGAATTGTATTGAATCTGTAGATTGCTTTGGGTAGCATGGCCATTTTTACAACGTTAATCCTTCCAATACATGAGCATGGTCTTTTCATCTGCCTGTGTCATCTTCAATTTCTTTAATCAGTTTTTTGTAGGTTTCATTGTAGAATTACCCATCTTCTTAGTAAAATTTATTCCTAAGGTCTTTTACTTTTTGTTGGTATTGTAAATGAGATTACCTTCTTGATTTTTTGGCTGGTTAGTTATTTGTGTATTAAAAAATGGCTGATTTTTGTATGTTGATTTTGTGTTCTACAAGTTTACTGAATATGCCAGATAGAGTTTTTGGTGGAGTCTTTAGGTTTTTAAAAAATATTAGATCATGTCACCTGCAAAAAGGGACAATTTGATTTCCTTTTTTTTTTGGTCCCAGTTTCAATGTTCTTTCTTTCTCTTGTCTGATTGCTCTGAGTAGGACTTTCAGTACTATAGGTGAATAGGTGTTGTAAAAGTGGGAATCATTGTCTGGTTCCAGTTTTTATAGGAAAGGATTTCAGCTTTTTCTCATACATTATGTTATTTGTAGGTGTGTCATATATGGCCTGTATTATACTGAAGCATGTTCCTTTTATGCTTAGTTTGTTGAGTTTCTATTATGAAGGAATGTTGAATTTTATCAAATACTTTTCTGTGTCTGTTGAGATCACATGATTTTTACCCTTTGTTCTATTGGTGTGATGTATTACATTTACTGTTTTATTACATTTATTGTTGAACCATCCTTGAGCTCCTGGAATAAATTCCACTTGATCATGTTGTAGTACCTTTTGGATGTACTGGAGAATTTAGCTTGCTAGTATTTTGTTGAGGATTTTTGCATCTATGTTCACCAGGGATGTTTGGCTGTGAACATAGATACAAAACATAGATGTTCACCCATTGTTGTTGCTGTTTTGTCCTTGTCTGGTTTTGGTATCATAATACTGGCCTCATAAAATGAGTTAGGAAGAATTATCTCCTCTTGTTTTTTAACAGGTAGTTTGAGTAGAGTTGGTGTTAATTCTTCTTTAAAAGCTAGGGAGAATATGGCAGTGAAGTCATCTGGTACTGGGCTTTTCTTTGATGAAAGCCATTTTATTATTGATTTAATTTTGTTACCCTTATTAGCCTGTTCAGGTGTTCTACTTCTTTCTAATTCAGTGTTGGTAGGTTGTGTGTGTCTAAAAATTTATCCATTTCCTATAAATTTTTGAGTTTGTTAGTATATAGTTTTTCATAATAGGCTTTTAGGATTTTTTTTGTATTTCAGTGTTATCTATTGTAATGTCATTTTTTAAGTTCTGATTTTGTTTATTTGGGTCTTTTATCTTTTTTTCTTGGTTAGTTTAACTAGAAGTTTGTCAATTTTTTAAAAAAGATTTTTCATTTCAATAATCCTTGGGATTGTTTTTTAAGTCTCTATTTCATTTAGTTCAGTTCTGATCTTTATTACTTTTTCCTTCTACTAATACTAGGTTTGATTTGTGCTTTCTTTTCTAGTTCCTTGAGGTGCATCATTAAGTTATTTTAAATCTTTATATTTTCTTGATATACACACATATTGCTATAAACTTCCCTATTAATACTGCTTTTGCTGTATCCCATATGTTTTGGTGTGTTGTGTTTCCATTTTTACTTGTTTCAAGAAATTTTTAGATTTTCTGCTTAATTTATTCTATGACCTAATGGTCTTTCAGAGTATGCTGTTTAGTATCCATATATTTGTAGTTTCAAGAATTCTTCTTGTTACTAATTTCTGTTTTTTTGTTTATTGTGGTCTGATAAGGCATTTGATATGATTTCCACTTTTAAAAGTTTGTTGAAACAAACTTTTAAAAACTCTGTCTCTCTTTAGATCAAATAAAATTTGTTTTATATATCTAGGTGCCCTACTGATAGGTGCATAAATATTGAGAAATGTTGTCCTCTTGCTGAATTGATCCCTTTGTCATTACATAATGACCTGGTTTGTCTCTTTGTACTGTTTTATTGACTTAAAGTCTGTTTTATTTGATATAAGTATAGTTATTCCAGCTCACTTTTGGCTTTCATTTGCATAGAATACCTTTTTTTCATTCCTTTACTTTCTGTCTATATGTGTCTTTATAAGTGAGATGAATTTCTTGTAGGCAGTATATAGTTGCATCATTAAAAAAAATCCATTCAGCTAGTCATATCTTTCAAATGGACACCTTATTATGTTTATATATCAAAGGTTATTATTAATATGTGAGGACTTATTCCCATCATTATTATTTTTTTGATTGTTTTGTTTATCCTTTGTTCCCTTCTTTCTCTCTTATTGTTTATCATTGTGGTTTAGTGGTTTTCTGTGGTGGTTCCAGAATTTGGTTCTTTTATATAATGTCTATCTCTTTATTGAAAATTTCACTCATATCCTGATTTTTTTTTTTTTTTCATTTCTTTATATTATTTTCCTGTGTTCTCTGTGTCTCATTGAGCTGCTTTGGTATAATTATTTTCAGTCTTTTTTAGGGCATTTCATAGACCTGTTTTTCACTGAATCTTTTGCTGGAGAATTATTGTGCTCCTTTAGAGGTGTTGTACTTCCTTGATTGTTTATTTCTTGTGTCCTTTTTTGTCCTTATGTTGATATCTACACATCTTGTCATCTTGTATAATAGTTGCTTGTTTCAATTTTTTTTTTTTTTTTTGAGACAGAGTCTCACTTTGTCAACCAGTCTGGATTGCAGTGGCGCCATCTTGGCTGACTGCAATTTCCGCCTCCCAGGTTCAAGCCATTCTCCTGCCTTAGCCTCACAAGTAGCTGGAATTACAGGCCCACAGCTACCATGTCCCACTAACTTTTGTATTTTTAGTAGAGACCGGGTTTCGTCATGTTGGTTAGGCTGGCCTCAAACAACTGACTTCAGGTGATCTGCCCACCTCGGCCTCCCAAAGTGTTGGGATTACAGGTGTAAGCCACTTGGCCAGCTTTTTTCAATTATTTTGGATGGGTTTTCATAAGGTAAAATTTTTCCTATGGGTTGAGGGGGTACTTTAGCTTTGATTCTAGGGTTAGCAGTAGCGTAGTTTTCATATGATTTTTACAGCATCAGTGGTGTCTATGATTTCCTCAGTTTCTTAGACTGTGATTGTTAGTGGAGACTGGGTTGAGATTTTACTGGGTATAGGCGTGCCAGGTAGTTCAGTCCTCAGGCCCAGTGGTGTTATTGGTGGGCTAAGTGTGCCTGTCTTTAGGCTCCTGTGTGGCATACAAGGGCACTGGTGTTACTGGGTCCAGGAGGGCCAATTGTTGGGCCTCCAGGAAGCTTGCTTGGTTTCAGTAGTGGCAGCAGTGGGCATGTGTGTGGTGAATTCCTGGGCCCCTAAGCAGTATGCATGGCATGAGAAATAGTAGTAGTGATGGTGGGACACCCGTGGGCTCCCAGGCATCAAATACTGGTGTTAGCAGTGCCTGCAACAGACTGGATGGTCCAGTCCCCAGGAGGAGTGCACAGACACCAACAGTGGTGAACGAGGCAGGACTGTTCTCAGGTCCCTGGATGGCATGCTTGGGTACTTTGTGGATAGTGCCAGGGGTGTGGGCCTGCCCTTAGCATCCCCTGATGGTTGTATGGGAATAGGCTGTGGTGAGTCGGACAGGGCGATCTCCATGCCCCAGGTATAGTAATGTATTTCTTTTTTACAAATATATGTTTACCAATTTTCTATGTTCTCTACCTTTTCTTATTTTGCAGTGCCTTTTCATTATGTAAATATTTATGAACAAATTATATAGAGATTTGTGCATTCAAGTGCTAGTTGACATTTGTTACATTGTGTAACTACAAAACCACCTTCACTACTTTGCTCATTAACTGTAAAGTGCTGAGTGAGAAACCCAGAGAAAAGGATATAAATTTTGGACAGATTATATGGATTAAATCCAGCTCTACTTGTATATGCTATGGTTTGTTTTTTGAGTTGCTTAACTGCTGACTGCCTTGCTTTCCTATTTGACACAAACTTGATGGGATTGCACCTGAATAATGGTTATGGAAATTAAAGGAATTAATTTAAGGAGAGTGCCTCACACACAGATATTGAATGAATGTTGGCTATTAATATTATTAATAGAAGACAAATTTTCACATATTTGTGAGAATAAGAGAAGCCACATTTTTGTGAGCATTCTTGTGTGAATAAGAGAAACCATATTTTTGAAGCACTAGAATTTATTCACAATTTTTCAAAGAAGGAAGAATTTATAGATACACAATTTTACAAAGAAGGCAATAGTTTAATCTGACAAGATATTAAATATAAACAGAAAAATACTACATACTATCACAAAAACAATTAGTCTAAAATTAAAACAAAAAAGTACTCCAAACTGAAGAACATATAATAGAAAGTATATCAGAAGTTCTGTTTATTGATTTATAAGTAAAGATATTTTAAACTGGGAAATCCAGAAGTAGTTTGATCAGCAACTTTTAAAGTACTTGTACCTTTTTCTCAAGGATTTATATTTTATTGTTACAGACAGTCATCTTACCATTTTGCCCAGACTGGGCTCAAACTTCAGGGCTCAAGTGATCCTCCTACCTTACCCTTCCAAGTAGCTGGGCTACAGGTGTGTGCCACTGTGCCCAGCTGTATTTATCTTGTAGTTTAATAATATAAAAATAACAGATTTCAAAGAGTTTTTATTTTTGATAATAAAACCTCTTTGAAATCTGTTATTTTAAATGCAATTTAAAATAACTGAAACTCTGTATCAGAAAAGATTTTTCAGTTTTTAATTAGGCAGAATTATTTTCTAGCATTGTCATATTAAATAAGGTTACTACTTTAGGATTTTTATGTATTTCCTGTAAGATCATCTATATGTCAATAAGTCATGAAAAGCTATCTTCATGAAAACTTGGAATTAGAAATATTATATATTTTATTCTTTTAGTTATTTTTTGCATAAATAGATTAAAATTTTTATCTTGGCAATAACTGCTATGGTATTTGTAATCTTCCTCATACATTACACATTAATCTTAAAAACTGTGGAAAATAAATACGAAATAAAAATTTTACTCATGATTATTTCACAAGCGTTAAATATTATTAATTTATTGTTTTTTCCTGTTGTTTATATAGTATGTAGTGGTGGCTAAAAAGCATTCCTGAACAGAGAGGGTCGGCTTCTCCACTTGTTAGCTGTGTGATTTTAATTAGTTCTTCACTTCTCCCAACCTTGGTTTTGTTATTTATAAAATGTGAACAATAGGTTTTTTATTATACTATTATTCAGAGAATAAAGTAAATACATTAATTACTCTCATATATAAGTATATATACATGTGTATTTTAGATATGCAATTTATAAATATGTATATTGCTTTATAAAATAATACTTTATATTACTCTATAAAAATATATAAATATATATAATATTTATAAAGTAAATATATATTTATGCTATATTTCCAGCACAAACCATTCTATATATGCTTTTTAATGTCTATATTATATAATAGTTTATTATGTATAACATAATGTTTATATATTATAATGGTTTTATATATTATATTATATATTATATATTACATACTATATATATTATAGTATATTATATACTTATATATTATATATAATATATGAAACCATTATTTATATATAAAACCGTTATGTATATTATATATAAAACCATTATTTATACATTGATATATATAATGGTTTATGCTGGAAATACAGTTCTGCATAATCTAAATCTAATTTAACACAACACCATTTAAGATGTATTTAATTTCTGTCTAGTTAAGTATTTTTCAAAACTGATTTTTTAGTGCTTATATAAGAAAACATTGTGAATTTATTTAGAAATTTCCCTATTTTGGTCATTCAGTAGATTTCCACTCTTTTTTTTTTTTCTAAAAAATCCCAATGGATATGTTGCCTTTGTTCTTATCTCTGATTTTCTTAATGCTAATTCCAGAAAGAGGAATTACTGGGTTAAAATAAACATAAATATTTTTAAGGCTCTCTTATGTTTTATGCTGCAAAATTACCCTTTCTGTTGACAGTGATATATTTTAAACACTCAAACTGTATCTTCCCAATTCTGGTGATAATTTTTGTGACCACCCGTGTAATATATGTAATATGTCCTCTGAATGTTATCTCGGGTCAAAGACAAATATCAGTCAAATCTTCAGGCTCAGGATATATGCCTCTATGAACTCCACTACTAGTTTTCACTACGCATCCTTCAGGGTATGTGAAAATAGTCAGTAAAATTTATAAAATGAAGGTTAGGAATCTGAGTTATTTTCCCCAGAGATTTGTGAACGATAAAATAATATTATTATGTTCTCTTATTGCATTGTGCTCTTTAGCCATCTTCCATTTTATGTGATATAGCTCCTTAGGATCCATTTGTTTGAAAGCTACTGTGTATACTCATTTTGTATTGTGGCAAATGCTGTAATCTACAGGGTTCCTATTCATTTTGGAGTTCATTTCACAGCTCACTAATTGTGTGAATGAGAAGAGGAAATATATGCTTTTATTCTAAAGCATGCCAAGCAGATGGTCAAAGTTCATTGCTAGGAGTACTGTCAGTGTGGCTGTCTTCTCTAGGTAGTAAGCCTGGCATCGATCTGTCAAACACAATGTGAGGGTCCATTTAACACAGCACTTGACAATCACTGAGCCTCTGTTTTGTTATGACTTATAAACATTTTATTTTTGTATCGTCAGCCTCCAAAGTGGTTGGTCATTAGAGCAGGTGCAAACACAGTAGAATTCATATTCGTTTTACTTGAGAAGCCAAATGAACTTTTATTCATATGGAAATCTTGAGGAAAGGAAACAGTACAAGAGATTAAGCTCAGCTTCTTGAAAAGCGAGTAATACAGCTATTGAGATTCAAAACTACCATCATTTCTGAGATTGAAACTTTTGAAAATTTGAGTTGAAGAAAAAGATCAGGGTTTATATCTTTTTAAAGCTAAAAAATTAAAACAATGAAAGAATTTAAGGTTTTAAGTAAATCTCCCTTAAAATCTTTGTTTCTTCCTATAAAGGGAAACTGTTTACTTACTTTTATATACAATATGTAATTTATGTGACCATTAAAAATGTTAGCAATGTACTCATTTTGTTTCTGTGTGTGTGTGTGTGTGTGTGTGTAGTGAGACAGAGAAAGAAGCAGAGAGAGTCACTAAAAGGAAATAAAGCCTGTCTTCATACATTTCCTATTTCAATGGCAATACTAAGACTATATATAATTGGGTTATTTCAGGAAAAGGAGGGTAGGTCAAGTTTTCTTATGGAGCTGATGTAGTAGTTTGATCATAATGACTTGTTTAAGAGAACGAAAGCATGTTAGAGATAATGTTTTCTTCTTTATACAAAGAAAAACGGGATGTATATTTCCCTTACCTCTTCCCTCTCCCTTCTTGCAAACCATCTACCGCAGGTTCTACAAGTTATATTGACTATACATTTCCCTTTCCCTTGCTTTTCAGACTGATGCTGCTCTAATGTATGATGCTGTGCATGTGGTGTCTGTGGCCGTCCAACAGTTTCCCCAGATGACAGTCAGTTCCTTGCAGTGTAATCGACATAAACCCTGGCGCTTCGGGACCCGCTTTATGAGTCTAATTAAAGAGGTATGTCAGGAGAAGAACATCTGCCTTGTCTCTTTTGTTGTCAAGCTGAATGAAGTGAGATTATTGTGGTTTTTCTAGCAAGTGACCTTTTACTTTATGTTTAATTTAAATTTTTTCTCTTACTCCAAATAAGCAAAATTAACATTTTTACTAAATAATACCAAATGAAAGGTGGGGGGAATCCCATTAGAAACAAAATATCTGTCAAAGTATCTATGAGGGTTAACCTTTACCTTTCTGAATCTTTATATTTATTACTTTTCCTTTATGTAGAGATATAGATTAGTAAAAGAATACTTACATTTTAGGCAACAAAATATAAAATGCATTTTTAACATAAATGTCATTTGCACTACAGTAAAATTATACCTAATTTGTGAGGCTTCAAGTATAGTTATTTAGATTAATTGTTCCTAAATATGTCTAGTTATTAAATTATATTAACAGTTAACAAAAATAGAATATAGGAATTAATCAAAGTGCAAAATTTGCTCCATATTCTATAATGCAACCATTCTTATGACCACATATCATTTCTGATTATGTCTGTTACAGATCAAGCATATTCATAGTGAGAAAAAGAAACATTTTGAAGATCATATGTACCTACAAATATACATGCATATATATACAAATACATATACATATATATTTTTCCTGTCATAAGAGAAAGTCCTTTGTTAGCTTAGAATACTTTCCACATATGAAAGTTTAACCGAGCCTTAAACTTTGCAATGAAATATCACAGGTATTATTATCATATGAGATTTTTTATTAATGGCTTAAAATAAATCATCAGTTCATCTTGTAATAAATTATTCATCATGAAAATAAAAGTGCAAATAGGATCACAATTAAGTATCTCTGAATATCCATGAATTTTCTTTGTCTAATTCTTATCAAACTCTCAGGTAGATGAATTTATTATAGGTTCCAAAGAATATGCAGTTTATTAGTTGCCCATATTCTAACATTTACTTCTGGTTTAAAACTGAGCCTTAGTGAGCTGCAAATATAGTCCACAGGTCTGGTGAGATGAAGAATTGATTTTTCTGAACTCAGCACTAGATTATTGAAACCATGACATGTGTCAAGCAGCCCGAAAAGAAGCAGTTGTATGACATTCCCCATTGTATTTATTGTAGGGTGTAATTGAGAATCTTGTCCACTAAATCACACAGTGTCCCCCTTATGAGGACCAACAGGAGAAATTTCTCTCAGGTCTCAGTGCCAGGAAAAGCTTTTTCCTGAGCAGCTGGTATGTCTTAAATTATAGACCCTGTATATTGTGTTTTTATCATATTTTCTTCTTTGTTTTGGTTGCTAGGCAGTTCAGAAGTGAATTTGCGATGAAATTATTTGTACAATTTCACCTGGTATACATTTCTTTATGCTCTCTCTACCCCAGATTTGTTCTACTGTTTTACACTTCTATTCCTGTCCTTCTTGATCTTTTTGTTTACTTTTATACTATTATCCATTTTTGTTAGTCACTTGAAATTTTTTCTTTGGAAGATGTTAGGCTAGAAATATTTTTTTCTTCCTTATTGTAAACCAGTGAACACATGTTTAACTATAGCAAAGACATGTTGCAGTATGTTTATGAATATATATTATAATTTTTCTATTTCATTTGTAACTTGTTAGCTGAAAACTATTTGAGAATCCTGCACATAAATATCCAAATATCATATGGAGCCTAAGAAATTCAGTAATATTAATTTCAAATCCTTATTGAAATATTACTCTTAATCTACTGATATTTACTTCTTTGGGGTCTTGTTTATATTATTTTAAACATTTTAGTTGTGAGTATACATTTTATAATTTAAAATTTCTGTATTTGACTACTTTTTCCTAAGCTATTTCCAAATTACAGACAATGGAAAACATCTAATTGTGGTTCTATAATCAACAGAATGGGAAAATTTTTACATTAAAAAAGTCCAGGTATTTACTCACCTTTTAGGGTTGAACATATTATATAGCTAGATTATTATATTCTCATCTCCTTCTGCATGACATATATCTTGATATGAAGTAATTATAATGCATTTCCCCTGCTCTTACTTAGGGGAAAGTAAAGGAGTAAGTTAATTATTCTATGGGGAATGTATATAATTGAGTTAGTATAACATAGCTTTTCCTGGATTTGGCTTCTCTTATTGTAATAAGTTTCTTTTCATATTATTATGAATTTGGTAGTGGGATTTTATAACAGTAGTTCTATCTGTATTTGCCAGTGAGATCTTTAATGTCTCATACACCATAAAAAGTAACTAAATTCTTCTTACTTTACTAAAAGAGGTATACTACTTACAACATAATAATACAGTCTCTCATACACAGAAAATTATAACTGGAAAATGCATTTTATAAAATGAAAAATTTATAATACATTTTCTACTGAAACTAAGATAATTTATGTAGAAAAACATTTTGTGAATTTCAGAGGAAAATTAAAATATTTTAAAAATCTCTAGCAATGTCAACTATGAAAAATAATGAATATAAGGTTCCTACTTTTATGAAAAAATATTTATTCCATCTTTCTTCACTTATTTATTATCATTTTTTTTCTATTCCCATAGGCACATTGGGAAGGCCTCACAGGCAGAATAACTTTCAACAAAACCAATGGCTTACGAACAGATTTTGATTTGGATGTGATCAGTCTCAAGGAAGAAGGTCTAGAAAAGGTATTTCAGCCAGCTTATTAGCTGTAATTACTAAATGAAACATATCTCAAAGAAGATAGAAATATTCTCTGTTGTAGTCACATTTCATTGATATTTAACTTTATTAACTCTAAAAATAAATATTTAATTCATTATATTGAATATAATAATTGACAATTAGGATTCAAGGATAAAGCGTACCTTAAGTCAATTTTATATTTTATTTTCTTTTTTTTTTTTTTTTTTTTTTTTTTGAGGCGGAGTCTCGCTCTGTCGCCCGGACTGGAGTGCAGTGGCCCGATCTCAGCTCACTGCAAGCTCCGCCTCCCGGGTTTGCGCCATTCTCCCGCCTCAGCCTCCCGAGTAGCTGGGACTACAGGCGCCCGCCACCTCGCCCGGCTAGTTTTTTTGTATTTTTAGTAGAGACGGGGTTTCACTGTGTTAGCCAGGATGGTCTCGATCTCCTGACCTCGTGATCCGCCCGTCTCGGCCTCCCAAAGTGCTGGGATTACAGGCTTGAGCCACCGCGCCCGGCCATTATATTTTATTTTCTAACTAGAAGTTTTCTGATGCATATAATCTTTGAAATGATTATAATGTTAATTAGTCTTAAGGTTTAATATAGCAATTAGAGAATATTTGGTTTAATATGGGTCTTTATACATGCAGTTTATAATCACTTGTGGATGCATAGACTTTCCAACTTGGAGCAGGCTATTAAAAAATTAAATATGGCCGGGCGCGGTGGCTCAAGCCTGTAATCCCAGTACTTTGGGAGGCTGAGGCGGGCGGATCACGAGGTCAGGAGATCGAGACCATCCTGGCTAACCCGGTGAAACCCCGTCTCTACTAAAAAAATACAAAAAACTAGCCGGGCGAGGTGGCGGGCGCCTGTAGTCCCAGCTACTCGGGAGACTGAGGCAGGAGAATGGCGTGAACCCGGGAGGCGGAGCTTGCAGTGAGCTGAGATCCGGCCACTGCACTCCAGCCTGGGCGACAGAGCGAGACTCTGTCTCAAAAAAAAAAAAAAAAAAAAAAAATTAAATATAAAAGTGTTTCCATTTTTTGAGTCATATTTAAGTGAAATATTTGAATTAATGTATGCACAGTAAATAGGGCATATATATAAATGTAGCACACTACACTGGATCTATCTTACTTGATTCTATTGCTAGGGACTGTGGTAAAGCACCCAAAGAATTTGGGTATGTGCATACTTAATGAATATTTCAGTGTGAATTTTCTTAAATATATAATGTATGTATTTAGATATTTTTCTGTTAGATTCATTGATAATTGACAAGAGATATTAAATCTTATTAAATCTTTTTAGATATTATCTAGATATTATTAAATCTTATTAGATTTTATTAAAATAAGAACTTGAGAAAAATTATATGTGACTGAGATAATATTGCTTTGAAGATAGTAAGCTATCTTATAGTTTATCTAGCAATGAGACATGGAGCTTTATTTCTAGATAGAAACTGAAGAGGAAAGCTGAGACCTAAGATGGGCTTTTTTAGCCTGCAAGATAACAGCACATTTGAATGCTGATTCAAATCATCCAGGAGAGAGTAAAACTACATTTTTGATAATGTCCCCAAGACAGTTTAAGTACATTATGACCAACTGATGATTCAAATTGATATAACTGTTACCTCCTGCCATTGAGGATTTCAAACTGTACACTTTGTCAAGACCATGCAAAGTCAGGAATATTTTATAATAAACTGGAACCCAAGTATTCATGAGACAGTCCCTTCCTAACTATCTCACTCTTAAGATGAGAAAATTAGTCTGTGTCCAAGACTGGAGTTGATAATGGTGGAGTTCAGTAAGCTCTTAAGGAGTTTATCTTATTGTTTACTGGAGATGTTGTTACCTTATTTATGAAATATCCAAATCACTAGGAGGAACTTGGACCATTGCTAACATTTCAGTACATCTGCATAAAAATGGCAATGCTCTTCATATTACCATAGATATATTCCTGTCTTGAATTCAAAATAAATAAAACATTACAAAGTTTTCTCTGTGCTCCATTGTGGCTTATAGATATGCCTGAATATAATGGTTATCAAGTACATGTGATGATTTATCACACTGATAAGTGAGGTAAACCAGTATGAGTTTTGCAGGTTTCTCTGAAATTTCATAAATATTTTTTGCATTCTTTTCTAAAATCTGAAAATTCATTTTGCTGAATTAATTATGTGTAATCCTTATCCTCAAGGGGCTTTTCATGTACAGTGATAAGCTAATACATATTGTAAATGAATACAATCGAAAGCTATATATTTCAAGTTTTCAAAAATCCAATACAAATATAATTTCTGATAAAAGATAAAATTAATCAAGAGTCATAGTCAATTGAGTACTTAGAATTAGCCTTTAAATATGTTGAATTATTGATTATTAGAAATTCAGTCATTTTAGAAGGAAGTAACAGCATGAGGAAACACAAACATAGCATTTGATTTTATCGTTATACACATACACATACACACAGTGGAAGAGGGAGATAAAGCTTAAAATGCTAGATTTTAGTCATAACATAAATACCATGTTCAGGATATTTGCAGGATATTATAATACAGTGCGAGTTTAAAGAAAGAATAGTCCTGAAGTCTATGGGTTACTTGGGAAGATAATACAGTTTAGAATAATTTTAGTATGAAGACATGGATGTAAAACCATTCTAACAGGAAGTGGAGATGAGTAAACAGTTTGTGACAGAAGGCATCAACTGAACCATCAACAATGCTGTTAGTTCAAAGACTAGCAAAGCATTTGGACTATGTTTTTAAGGAGAAATGGAGGAGCCAGGTAGGAAAAGGGGGGATACCAGGGATAAAAGCATAACTCAAAGATTGGAAAATGAAATTAGCAAGTAGGATAATTACTAGTATAAAGGAATTGGCATAAACCTTCCCCTGAAAAGACAGATAAGGTACTGAGGATGGGTAGAGGTAAGTTAAAGAGAAAGGGAACAAAAAGTTCACATGAAATGTTTTCAATATCCTTGAAAATTTGTACATGAACTCATCAGTTAAAGGACAGAGGTAAAGTTTAGTCAGTTCTTAAGAAAAATTGAAAATTCCATTTTGACAGACTTGATTTTGACTTAGAAGGAATAAAGTGCTGCTAAGTAGCAAAAGGTCCTACTTTTAAATTTAATAGAATGGTTAAGAGCCCAAGGTCTAGATTCAGAGAGATTTGGGCTCAAATTCTCACTCTGCCCTTTACTTTTTATGGACAAATTTATTAATCTCTCTAAAACACGGGGTCTTATGAATCATGAGACAACAGCAGTTATCTGCCTAATGAATACTGAGCATTATTGACTTGATTTTATTTCCCCCTGGAAAGTACAGTTACCACTCATTGATGGAAAAGACAGCATCCCTACCTTGATAGAATTCACAGTTTAGAAGGGCCAATAGATGGTGATCCAAGAGGCTTGAATTTCAGTTCCAATTCCATCAAAACTAAGTGCATGAACTTCATCCTGCCACCTAACTTCTCTGTGTCAAGTTTCTCATCTTAAAAAAAAAAAAAAAAGTGGAGTGCAAAGGGCTGCCCTCTTGGACAGTCTGAAGTGAGACTGCTATGGCCTGTAAAAGAACCCGGAAGTACCATCTTGAAATGTATTGAGGCTAGAAATTTTAATCGTTAAAAGTTAAGAATTATATTCTATCATGACTGAGAGACAAAAATGAAGAAGGAAAACATGTAATGTGCTAGCTTTATCCCTCTTCTCATGCCCATTGCCTTTTTTTTTCATTCTCATTCTGTCTTGGTCATCTTAGACCACTTCATTTAGTAGATTAATCCTCTAACAAATACGGAAGAATGTCTGTCTTATGCCCTCATGAAGGTTATAATCTAGTAGAGGGAACCTGCCAATGATAAATAGACTCATTAGATGTATAAAATTATAAGACTGGGAAGTAATAAGTGCTGAAAAGTAGGTTATTTTGTTTTTATGTCACTGACATGATAGATTTTACATAATGTTCAGAAACATGAACTTTAGGATTAAAACAGTTAACAGGAAGGAAGTCCATATTTCTGTTGTTTACAACTGTGGAACAGATAAACCAGGAAGAAACGAGTATACTTCTAATGAATGGGAAAAGGTGGGCCATGCTCAAGTGTCTGAGCCTGGAGTGGAGATGGGCATCCTTTCTACTTAGATAGTATCCATAGATCAAATGAATTCTTTCTACTCTATTATAACAGAAGCCTTAATTGGAACCCAGCCCAATTCACTGTGATCCCAAAAAGATCACCGTTACTATATACACAGCCAGTCGCTTCTGTCCAAACAAGCTCTCTGGGACCATGGCCGTGCCTTCAATGGAGGAGGGGAGGGCAAGAAGAGGAAAAGACAGTAGGTGCTACTACAGACTTTGTCTAGCTCAGGCAATACTTTTGCTTATGAGAGGCTGGTATGGAGCACTCAAGAACAGGAAAAGGAAAACAGAATAAGTGATTTTCCAAGCTTGAATTATTCTGGCCAGTTCAAAGATTGTATAGTGTATTCTACTTTCAAAATATGTTTAGAATCCATTCATCTCTCACCACATCCATTGCTGAATCATAAGGGTGGTACCTTTCAACTGTACAGCTACACTGGAATTCCCACAAGTCTCTCTGTTCAACTCCCTTATAATCCATTCCCTAAACCACAACAGCCAGACAGATATTTTTAAAAGAAAATTGACTCATGTCATCCCTCTGTTTAAATGCCTTCATAGGTTCCCATTGTATTTTGAATAAAATCCAAAGCACCAGTGACCTCTCATCATGTTCTCAGATATTTTCTTCCGCTCTACCTACAGAGGGTTTTTTTTTTTTTTTTTTTTTTTTTTTCATTTCCTCAAGAAAACAAAGTTTTCTTATCACTTTGGCATAGAGTAGTAGAAACAGTTTTCCCAGCAAGGAATATCCATTCCCAGTGCCTTTGCCTGGAGAACTCTTACTCATCCTGGTGGCATCATCTTGAATATTACTTCCTTAGATAGGCCTCCTCTAAGTCTCTAATCAAGTTTAAATTTCTCCTAATGCTCTGCCCTTTTTCATTTCTGACTCTATCAAAGTCCACAATTATTTACTCATGTAAACTTTATAAAAGGGCTATCTCCCTAGCCAGAGTGCAAGACCTACTAGATGGAAAATATATGCTCCCTTTTCCACTATTATATTTTAAGGCTTTGCAAAGTATCCCTTGTCTTGAGGACAAAGTATGTACTTAAGAAAGATTTGTTGACTGTTGAATGAATAAAGGATCTTTATGGAAATTATGAGATACTTCACATAGAACGCTTACTCAAGTGTCTGATGTAGAGTTATTTTCCTATAGCACAGTTTGTTGCTTTTCCTAGCTTTGCTCTGTACCTCCAACATGAGAACAAGGAAAGACAATAGTCAAGGGTCAGTGGGTTGGGGTCATGGGTCAATGTTTCAAGTGGGTAAAGGATTTTAGATTGCAGAACGTCACCCTGATGTCTGAAATTGTAAGAATCCACATTGCTTCAGTGTCAAACCTGGCCCCATTCATGGCACAGTTAAAAACTGCAGTTTTTCTTATGCCCTACCTACAGAGGGTTTTTTTTTTTGTTTGTTTGTTTGTTTCCTCAAGAAAACAAAGTTTTCTTATCACTTTGGCATAGAGTAATACAGTTTTCCCAGCCAGGAATATCCATTCCCGGTGCCTTTGCCTGGAGAACTCTTACTCGTCCTGGTGGTATCATCTTGAATATTACTTCCTTAGATAGGCCTTCCAGTGTTACATTAAACAGTAATAATCGATATTCTATTTATAAATGTTCCTTTTTTGTCCTTATGAGTTAATAGTATGGAAATAAAAAAAGCCCACACAAATGAGAACAAGCAGAAGTTACTATTCAGAACTTACTATGGGAAGGGAGGTAGCCATCATCACTTGGATTAAACTGGGGTTCAAAGGCAAGCAGGGGAGTGGAAAAGTTTTATAGTGGAAAGAAATGAAGACCTCAGGTGTGCTGCTTGGAGATTGCTGGCATGAGGAAACTGGATTTGGTCTAACTAAGCAAGGCACCTGGATAATGGGTTTGGGGGGCATATTTGACTTTCTCTGACTGATCCTGATTTGGAGGGTGGCAAAATATTGGGAAACTGGAAGTAATAGGATGAATCCTGATTGTTTTGGGTAGATTGCTGGCTGAGATTGTGTTTGGTTTCCTGAGATGCTCACTCCAGAGCTTCTGGGTCAAACTTTGTCATCACACATGGTTTGGTCATTGTCTATTTGTGTATTCAGTCTGTGAGTGGAATTACTGAAGTAATTTGGAGGGAGAAGAATAGCAAACATAAAAAGAATCAGGAAAAATTTACTTGTGAGGAAATACAAAAACATCATCACCAACGATAAATTTTTGTTTTGTTTTGTTTTTGTTGTTTAGAATATGTAACCAGGATGTAACTTATTGTTGGAAATGGTTTATCCTTATTGTTCAGTCACCTGAAGCTTAGCTATGTGCTTGGGAAAGACAAGCTTCAGAGGGAAGAAAACACAAAACTGATGGCATAAGATGTTACAGAAATACTTAGGAAGATCTTAGACTATAACTTCAAAAGGATGCCATTTACAGCAAACAGAGTTGGAAGGGGTCCACACAAAATGCATTTAGACTGAATTGATGACATTATATAAAATAGTGGAATTTCATTGCAAGATGAGCTACCTAGAAGCCATTTTTGGTAAAACAACCACTTAAATTTAGAAAAGAATTTCCAATAGGAAACTGTAATGCAATAATAAAATCCCTGAATCTTAACTCATGATTGAATTTTCTTATAAACTCTCCTATGTAACCACAGAGTATTTCATGTGTTTTCCAAGAGAAAAAAATCAGTCTTTTACTGTTACACTTTCTTGGTTATTCAAAATAATTTTTATTTTACTACAGAATATTTGTTTCTAAGTACAGATGTAAATTAATATTATTCTTGTGTACTTCTCTTATCCTTTTTCTAGCATCAAAGTTGGCCATTCTGATTATTTTGTTGATATTCTCCTGTGTGATATTTAAATGAAAATAGACATTGGAGAATAGAATTTGTTATCTCCTCAGCAGATAGGCTCTAATATACCATTATTAAAATTGGCTTTATGTATTAATATTATATTAACTTTGAAAAATAGAAAAGATAAAACTGATAAATTTCTTTGGACAGAAATAGTGCTGAGGGACCTTGAAGAATTTGGGACTATAAAAAATAATCACAATGTGTTTGCTTCAGCATAGGTTTGTAATAAATCAGCTTCTAATTTGTGTATCCTTTGGGAAAATCTTAAAAAAATACAAAAAGACATTTTATGAAATATATGTCAATTTCTATAGTTAATAATATAAATATAAAAATAATATATACATGTCTAAATAGTATTTATAAATAATATAAAGCAATATATTTCACATTTACACATCTCTAAAAAGTATACATTTGTCATATTTCACTTTCATGTGAAGCTTCATTTTAACTTTTAACACTTATACTTCTTAAATATTTACTGCTTGCACCTAGCAGTATAGAGACTAGTATCAGTAAACCATAGGCTTTTTGCTAAAACTCAACTATCTTGATAATATATGAGGAGGATAAGAATTAGTAGTGAAACCCTGCCTGCCTGAGTTTATAGGCACATGTGTTCTAGAATTAGAACATGTTTCAAAGTGCTTTTTGAATATTTTTTGTAAAATATGTATTTTGAAGAAAAAGTGGTTATTTCTACAGAAATCTTTACTATTGACGTTTCTTTTACTTGTTGAATCCTGCCGTCATTAAACTCCCTATGAAAAAGGTGTCTGAATGAAATTTACAATCTTCAAAACTTATCTAAATCTGAAAATCGACCTTAGATAGGTGAGAGCTATATTGATTATAGATTTCTAGATACCGGATGCATGGCAGTTTTTATCTTCCTCTCTTTGGTGGCACTTGGTACATATACTCAGTCCCCATGGCAACAATGACCCCCAACTTGTCCAGGAACTGAGATTTATCTTGCCTTCCTCTAAGCAATGCTAATGGTGGTGTTAACTAGTAATCTTTAAATAAGTCAAAAAGTTATGTTTGCTTCTCAAAAACAAAAATACTTCCTGGGCAGAATCCAAGCCTATTGCCTTTCTTTGGAGATGTTAGCCATTTAATTTGTCTAACTCTTATGTAGAATTCATTATAAGCCCTGTCTCAGAACTGTGCTGACATTTTTGTGTCAGTGTGTATAGTTATTATTTTGCTTGGTAACTTTACACTTTCAGGACGGTAACATAGTTCAGAAAACTATGGATGATGTTTATATTTAGAAATCAATTAGATTGCCTTATTTGAGGCCACAAAATTTATTGTTTTGGTTACCAAAATGTCTTATTTTGGCCCACCAATGAATAGTAAATATTGACTTTTTTTCTTTTAACCACTAAATTCGAATTAACACATATATAAATAAATTACAATTATGATATATATATATATATAAAACGTTGTAATTGATTGATTTGATTTCAAATCAAATCTGAACTACATTTTTATCTGTGGAAAAAATGGCTTTTAACTGAATGTTATCGTATTTTCATATTTGGGAACATTTAATTCATTGATTCAAACATTATTTAAAAAATCAAAATCACCACCTGTCTGTTAACTCTTTAATTGTGCTTAGCGTTAAATTGCTCTAAACTAAAATACAAATCCTAAATGAGAAAAATCAGTGTTTAGATTTTTAATTCCTTTCCATGAGATGATTAAATACTTACTGATTTATTATACTCATATTAGCACTGTGGTTCTCAAATGGTAAAATCTCAGATCCTATGCACACTAGTTGAGAGTTTCAGGATACTGATTACTAAAGTGTTCTTTGTCCTATCCTTATAGGCCAATTAACTTATATCTGAAGGTCAGCCAATTCCCAGACAATTGCTCTGGACTCTAAATTCTAGCTGGCAGGAAGCACATAGGCTTTGCTGTAAAATACTTCTTTTTGTTTTTCCAGAGCTCAGGTGCCAATGTTTAAGTGCTCTCTTTTCAACACATAGTTCAATGGAAGTAAACCGTTATTAAACTCTGATGTCAAGGGTTATTAGACAATAATGCAACTAACTATCTCGACTTTTTATTTAGCTATTTAGCATTTGAAGGGGTGAAGTAAGCAAAACAAAAGTCTCTAATTTCCCACTAATAGTGATAAAACTACTCTGTTGAAAAAAATCTCTGTACCCAAAATTCATGCATTGTATTGGATTCAGCAACTTGGGTTTTCAGAAATAATAGGTATATGAATTAATAGAGAAATAAACAGTCCACTAATGTATATTCAGCCAATTGCAGAAAATATTCATCTTTCATACATAAATCAGCATTTAATACAAATCTCTTCCTTATGCTTTCTATTTCTCAATTCCCTCAAACAGTACTATAGGGGTGCCATTTTGTTTTCTAAGAGAAATAGTCAATATACTTCAAGGAAAACTATACTTTGTGGGCCACATGATTGGGGGCAACTCATTACTAGAAAGAAATTTCTTTAAGCAAACATATTCTGAGATGGAGAGTCCGCATTGTGCTAAGACTGTTAGAAACACATGTAGAGTGTGGTTTCTCATTATCATCACACAGGCTTTCTTTGGAGAATTATGGCTTATATTCTTTATTGAAGGCTGACACATTCTCCTGACATTAAGTCAAAACAATGTACAATCAAATAACTCTTTTTTCTTTTTTACATTGTTGTCTAATGGAAAACTATATTGATTCTTTTTCCATCTACCAACATCCAGTGAATATTTTGTTAGTCAATGCCAGTAAGATAGTATAAAGAGAATTTTGATAGATTTGGTATCAAGTATTTTTTAGTGGAGAATTTAAATTATTTCTTACTGTAAAATAAGTTTAACTTTATTTGGAACTAGTATTTTAAAAACTAACTGGGAATGTTTATTTTATTCCTACTTAAAAAACTTTCTTGTATACATATCAAACAGATTATTACCGTAAATTTCATAGAAAATAAGAAACATGTCACATTGATTCGGCATACATAAAACAGAGCTAACATGCATCTTTAGAAGAAATGATAAGATGCTAATTTCAGAGGTTAACAATTATATAGCCCAATAGAGGAAATAGAAACATTTTTTGGATTTAAAGTAGTAATATGAGTTACAAAACAAAATTTGTACTGAGAAAACTGTCAACAAAATAAATAAACAATAAAGGATCAACTAAATTAGATAAATAATTTAAAAATTATTGTGAAAACTGTTCTTTTTCTACCTAGAAAAAAATACACAGAAACCAAAGAAAAAATATACTTATAAAACAAAATTACATGAAGAATTTATACATTCCCAAAGAACAAAACCTATAGTGTGCAATATTTATTTAAAATACTTATAAGATATAATTTGGAAAAATTGAAATGCATAGTAAAGGTATGTGGCATAATATTTCAAACACTAAATACGATATTGAGATAGATCTTAAACAAAACATTAACTCAAAAAAAGAATAATAAAATATGGAAAACAAAATATGTAATTATAAAAGAATAGACACATAATTTATGTTCAACATTTGCCAAATGAATGAATAATATTGGAATGTCAACCAAAAAAGTCTGAAAGTTTTTATCATGGAGTAATTCACTCACTTACTCTATTTATTTATTCAATAAATATTCATTGGATATTTATTATATAATTTAAAGACTGATGACATATTTCATTTTGTCAAGGCACTCAGAGTCTAACACAGCAGGATCAATAAAAATGAAATATAATTTGGATTCAAAACAATACATAAGTGGCATTTCTGAGATGACAAAAATAAAACATTTATTTCTGTTCAATAAATATGATTATTTATGTTCAATAAATAAAACATTCACTGGTTATATTTATGTAACCAATACATTCAGAGATCTCACATATAAAGCCTGTAGGATGTACTATATTCAAAGGCCTTGGGGTAAAAAGATGAGTATGCCAGTCTCCATCCATAGGGAATTTAATTTTTACTAGACAGAAGTAAGTAAACAATTAAAATATAATGTGATACTTATTGTAGTAAGTAAAAGCATACCTAAGTTGCTCTGTGTGGAAGCGTAATAAAAGATCATCCATTGCTGTACAGAGGAGGAACTGTTTTATCTATATTTTGAAACTGTGATTAAGGTACATGCATAAGGTAGTGAAGGGGAAAGAGTACACCTTCTATAGAAGACATGAGGACACAGATAATTGAGAACTACAAGATACAACAAAGTCTATGTTCAGAAAATGGAGAAATGCATTATATTTCTGACAATTTAAGAAAAGAACTATTATTTCTCTACTCAGTCTTTAGGTAACATATTTTGCAAAAAATTCATATATACATGGTATACACATCCGTATATGACATATACGTAAATGCTATGTATGCATATACATAAATGTACTGTATATATAGATACATGCATACATCTACATATATACACACACACACACATACATATACACACATATATGTACTGGTTGATATTTAATATTTCCAAATGATAATACTGAAGAATTTCAAGAAAAAATATTCACCAACAACGAAATACATATGAGGTAGCTGTCAGCCTTTTGAGCAACATTAATACTAGAGAAAAATAAATAAATAAAACTTAGTTCTGAAGGAAGACAGCTCTGATACAGGGGTCTTCATTTAGCTAAGTTTTCGTTATATAAGAAGGCAGCAAAAATGCTTTTAAATCTCCAACCATATAAATATGTCACATAGTTATCTTTTATAAATAAACTGTCTTATATAAGAACAATGATAAGTGAAAAGCAAATACTCAGCAAAGAAGAAACTGTGGCTAGATATCCTAGTAAACATCAAATTCAGTTAAGCCCAAAAAAAGATAGTTTCAAATAATGGGTTTACAAATTATATCAAAATTATAGCTTTTTCCTTGTAGCAAAATAATTCATAATACACGAAGCAAAATAAAGAGAGGCAGTGTTTACAACCCCAAATTAAATTAACTAAAAGTGGCCGGGCACAGTGGCTCATGCCTGTAATCTCACCACTTTGGGAGACTGAGGCAGGCAGATCACCTGAAGTCAGGAGTTCAAGACCAGCCTGGTCAATATGGTGAAACCCCGTCTTTTCTAAAAATACAAAAATTAGCCGGGCATGCTAGTGGGTGCCTGTAATCCCAGCTACTTGGGAGGCTGAGGCAGGGAGAATTGCTTGAACCCGGGAATTGGAGTTTGCAGTGAGCCAACATTGTGCCACTGCACTCCAGCTTAAAGGACAAAGCAAGACTCCATCTCAAAAAAAAAAAAAAAAAAAAAAAAAAAAAGTTAACTAAAACTGTGAATCAGTATGTGTGGTAGCAGAATGGGACAAAGCATAGATAATTTTCTCAGAGTAGATATTTCAATTTTTATGGCTGAATATTCATTTTTCAACATGATAGTAATATTTCAAACAGAAGTTGATAATACATATTAGTAGACTTAAATGTATTTTATCTCCCAATTACCATAGGAAAATTTCCAGGAGTAGAAAATAAATAGTAAACACTAAACAATGTGAAGAGAGCAAGGCTAAATAAAGATAAGATTCAGGAAGAAAAAAAGTTAGGACATTGAAAAATCCACCAAGGCACTGCTTATAAAAAAATCCAACAAAATGAGAAATATGTTGAAAGTGAAAATATATATAATGATTTATTAGCAAATGCAAAGACACAAATAATGGAGGTAAAGTAAGTGTGATTAATATATATTGGGAGTTTAGGTAAAACAAAGTAATTGAAATAAAAACAGTTATTTTTTATCAATGAAAACACCATCTACAGTTAAAAGACTTGACAATTATAAACCTCTATAATATAACCTGATGTTATTCAAACTATTAAAAATAAAAGCCAAATTGTTATACAGTTGTCTTGTGGAAACTACCATGAACTGTGAAGGGAAAGATAACAAGTAGAAAAATTATTTTGGAAAGGTATTTGGCAACATACACTAACAATCTTAACAACTCAGATTATTTGTGCTCAGTCATTCTAATTCTAGAAATCTGTTTTTAAAATAATAAAATGTGTGAACAAATATTTATAAATAAATGTGTTTACTAAGGCCTTGTAACAAAGATAGTTAAATCATGATATGTTCATATGACCATTTTGTTTAGTCATTAAAACTATGGATTTGATTATCTTTGATACCAGGAGAAAATGCTCACAATAGTGTATAAACAGAATATAATTAGTAATTGCCATAATTATAGCATACTTATAAACACACTATGTTGAATACTTTTTCATTTAATCTTCACTATAGTTTAGAAGTAGATACTATTGGCCGGGCGCGGTGGCTCAAGCCTGTAATCCCAGCACTTTGGGAGGCCGAGACGGGTGGATCACGAGGTCAGGAGATCGAGACCATCCTGGCTAACATGGTGAAACCCCGTCTCTACTAAAAAATACAAAAAAAAAAAAAAAAAAAAAAAAAACTAGCCGGGCGAGGTGGCGGGCGCCTGTAGTCGCAGCTACTCGGGAGGCTGAGGCAGGAGAATGGCGTAAACCCGGGAGGCGGAGCTTGCAGTGAGCTGAGATCCGGCCACTGCACTCCAGCCTGGGCGATAGAGCGAGACTCTGTCTCAAAAAAAAAAAAAAAAAAAAAAAAAAAGAAGAAGCAGATACTATTATTTCCCATTTACAGATGGAAGAATTGAGGCACAAAGAAATAATGTGCCCAAGTCACCTGATGGTAAGTGGTGGACATAGGATCCTGGCACTCAAATACACTGTCCATAAAAGCTGGGCCATTAACTACAAGGCTATGATGGAAACTATTCTAGGAATGTATGTGGAAAGATAAATGACAAGAAAAAGAGGACTACAATATTAACCATGTTTGACTCTGGGTGTATTCATAGGTTCAAAGTTTAAATTGATCTTCTTATATCTTTTGCATATTTTATAATTTGATGACAATTAACATGCATTCTTTTTCTGACCACAAGAAGAAATTAAAGAGCCAATTGGAACATAAGATAAAATAAAAATGAATAAAATCTTAATTTTCTATAGCTCCTTATGACTTTTGAAGCACTTTCATACTTCTTGTATCTAATTGAGTCCTTATAATTAGAATGGTCCTGTAATTTATTACCCAAATCATGATATTTTTTATTTGTACAAGAGGGTATTATTAATGAAGACAGTACCTGGGCAAACCAGGATGTAGAGTCACCATATATGAAACAATTCTATAAGGTCAATAGTGCTTAAGCATCTTAATTCCATTTCAGAGCTAAAAAAAAAAAAAAAAAGTACTTCAAAAGCTTGATCAAGTCATAAGTCATATGACAAAATAGTGGTTCCCAAATAGATAAAAATAGATTGCCATTACTTCATCCATGGTTTTTGCCATTAAAACAAAACAAAATCTCTGGTGACAACTTCCTCAATGGAAAAGTTTTGAGTCATATAGTTGACAATCTAGGGAATATCTAAAACTTTATTTGACTTAAAATTTTAAAGCCACTGATAGTTCTGAAATTTCATCATGTTATGCTAAGAAAGCTGAGATTTACAAAAGAGAATAACTAATACTCATGAGTGTAGGAAATTGTAGATTCATGTAATATGCATCTGTGTCTGAACTCCAAAAAAACTAGAAAAGCAACTAACTAATAATGAAACAAGAGAAGTATTTTCAGATAATAAGATGAATGAACATTAAGCTAAATCATTGTTATAAAAATAATAATAGAGGGTGGCATTATGTGAAATGGGAAATTCTTTGTATCAGTTACTTGTTTAGAAAGTTGAAAACTTTCTATGGTGTTATTAGATAGACCACAGTGGACAAATGATGTTTGTCAGTGGTTTGAGTGGTAGAATTACACATCTGAAAATCCTAGCTATTTTGACAATTTATACATAAAAAAAGTAAAATCTAAGGGAACAAATGCATGATAGGTATTAATTATGGACCAGATATAGAAAAGTGACAGTCATTCACTGCAAAGTACTATCTGCAGATGTGTCTTGTTTAGCCAAAAGAGTATTTGCAAATGATTTAAAATTTGAAACACTTTGGCCAGGTACAGTGGCTCACGCCTGTAATCCTAGCACTTTGGGAGGCCGAGGCGGGTGGATCACTAGGTCAAGAGATCGAGACCATTCTGGCCAACATGGTGAAACCCCGTCTATACTAAAAATACAAAAATTAGCCAAGCTTGGTGGCGGGCACCTGTGGTCCCAGCTATTCGGGAAGCTGAGGCAGGAGAATTGCTTGAACCCGGGAGGCACAGGTTGCAGTGAGCAGAGATTGCACCACTGCACTCCAGCCTGGTGACAGAGCAAGACTCCATCTTAAATAAATAAATAGGCCGGGCGCGGGTGGCTCACGCCTGTAATTCCAGCATGTTGGGAGGCCGAGACGGGCGGATCACGAGGTCAGGAGATCGAGACCACCCTGGCTAACACGGTGAAACCCTGTCTCTACTAAAAATACAAAAAAAAATTAGCCTGGGGTGGTGGCGGGCGCCTGTAGTCCCAGCTACTCAGGAGGCTGAGGCAGGAGAATGGTGTGAACTCGGGAGGCGGAGCTTGCAGGGAGCCGAGATTGTGCCACTGCACTCCAGCCTGGGCGACAGAGCGAGACTCCGTCTCAACAACAACAACAAAAATAAAAATAAAAAAAAGTAAAAAATAAAAATAAATAAACAAATAAATAAAAATTTAAACACTTTAAGCAGGTCAACAGGCATTCTAGTTTTGACACCCCTCCATCCTTCCCTACTCAGGTCCCCAGCAGGCCCTCTACTAGTCCTGGTGGTGCCTTACTGGAAACTCAACTAAAGCACCTGATCTGGGAACATGCAGTCCCAAGGCACACAGCTGTTGGAAAAGCAGGAGGGGTTGTGGTCCCTCCTTTCCACTGTGCCTTGACATTTTGTGAGATTTAAAAATTGCACACACTTGAGTAGAAATTCTTACTACGGCCCTGTACATTATCATGTTTCACATTGATACGACCTGCTTGGCCCCTAAAGTCTTTCATTATTGATTCCGAAATAGAATTAGACTCCATCTTTAGGACTTTGGCATAAGCATAGTCTAATGTAAAGAAATGTAATTGGCCAGTAGGTGGTTTAGTTTGGAAGGAATACTGAATTACTTGACTTTTTCTTTTCCTAACACAAACATCAGGACTATACATAATTTAATGGTGAAAGGAAAATTAACTCCCTATGAGGAAATATGGCAAAGAGGTTATGCTGATGGGACCTTTGTTAGCATATTTAGTTAGAACGGAGTAAATAATACCTGCTAAATCAATGCCATTTAAAAAAGACTTAATTTATATACAAAGAATTATTTTAAAGATAATTTGAGAGTTTTCCTTTTCTTTGAGAAAAGTAAGTTGGATACTTATCTAGGAGAGTGTGAAAGACATATTTGTTATTGATTACTCCTAGGTTTGAGACAGTGAAGAAAAAGAACTGATTTCACATCTTCTTTTGCCTCTGCTCTTCCTTATTGGTGATCATTGTTATATGATAGTGCAATGGTATAAGTGTCAATAAACCATCTAATCAATGCATTTTGTGACATCCTGTGCTTACATGTGTCTTCTGGAGGCTTGTCTGCATTATCTCATAGGCTGTGTTCAGTGAATACAAAATGTCTAAACACTGTGTGTATATGACCTAATCTATCAGAAGGTATTAGTTAAATTAAAATTTATATTAAATGAAGTACAGAAGAAAGTATTGGAATGTGTTATTTAGATGAGATTTTACTGTCTTCTCCTTTCTTGGGAGCATTTTAAAAGGTGCAAAGATGTGTTTTTCAATCTCCAAAGATAATTCTGAGCATGGTTTCATCCTACCAGGGGTAGTGCAAAACACTAATCAATGCTTCCCTTAAGCCTACCTTTACCTGTTAATTTATCTTGGATCCCTCGATTTTGCTCTTTTAGCTTTGTCTGTATAATATGGCATGTTATCTTTATAATGAGAGGATGAGATAGATCCATTACAGTAAAAGATGTGTGCTATTAATGAGTTTCCAACCAGCTATCAAGGTATCATCAAATGTGGTTTATCTTGGTGAATGGAAGCTTGAATGGAAAATTAAGCTCCCATACTGACTGGAGAAGTTCAGTGGATCATTTTGTTCTTTAATGTTACACTTCACTGAACACACTTCACAGAGCAGTGAATCATGTTTAAAACAAGCTGCCTTTACTTTAACGGCAGCAGATAATGCAGCAGAGGTGAATAATAAGTGTTAGCAATCTTAACTTTCTCTTGCAGTACTCTCTCCCAGGTGCCTGATGGACAATTTACAAAGTCCATATGCTATTTTATAGATTGGAACGTGGGATCCAGCCAGTGGCCTGAATATGACAGAAAGTCAAAAGGGAAAGCCAGCAAACATCACTGATTCCTTATCCAATCGTTCTTTGATTGTTACCACCATTTTGGTAAGTATTTGCTTTTCCATTATTTTTAGATAAATGTAGATGAACACAGAAGTGCATAGAAAAGGACATTATAATTGGAACAGTAATGAACAGAATGTAATGTATTTTACAGTTATTTAGCAATTACTGTACAATAGATGAGTCGATGTTAATTTAGGCACAGTTTTGTTAGTCTTTAATGATCTAGATTGTATTAATGTTTGGGTTGTTTATATTGATTAATAATACAGCTTAATATATTACTGGAAATCTTTTAATTTTTACAAAATTAGTTACTATTGAAGAATTGTCAATGTCAAGACTTGAAAAATACATGCAGCTCTATAAATATAGTTAAGTGATGAGCCAAAAGTGAACTTTACTTCTGCTTTTATTTTCCGCAAATATGTTTCATGGGGCATGGCACTTATTTTTCAGAATTTTTTCTCATAATTATATTTTAACCTTATTTTCAATTTTATTGTTCTCATCTTGGAAAATCAATTTTACTTTATGAATTTCCCTAACATAACCAAATGACAAGTGCTTTTTAAAGCCAGAAATATTTTCACCACTGACAGACTTAAATTAATATGGTAAGGCTAGATGTTTTTACCCCTCTTATATTTATATCTTTTAATTACATCACACAGTAATGTTCACTTATGCCCACGATGTCATTTACAAAAGGGAATTTTAATTTAGGATAAGCAAATAGCTCTTATATTATTTAATCAATACTTTTCACCTGCAGAGTAAGCTTATCAATGCCCATTCTTATTAATCCCAAGGTAGTCAGTAAAAATATGAAAGTAATATCTAGAACAAACTACCATAAACATTTAGCATTTATATAATTTCTAAATTTGATTTATGGTGGGAAATAAATCTAAGCGGAATATATATTCTTACCCCTTTAGTAGCAACCAGGAATGTCAGCAAAGCTGATAATCATGAAGTGACAGTGATGGAAGTCATAAGGTTTTTAACCACTCTGTGACTAAGAACCTCAGTGGATACTTGCTCTCTCTGTCACATCCAAATGCCTAGGACACTCTTTTACTTAATTTTATATCTTCTTCTCTTTTCAAAGATAACACCCATATTCACTAACCCAGCCCTCTTCTTTGGTCAAAATGTTCTCACAGTGCACTTAAACATCCTCTTTCTGGTCTACATGCCACTGTGTTCTGGATCACATTACCTCCTGCTGGGACTATTGCAATAGCCATGTAACTATTCTGCCTATGGCCTTCCTCCTTTGCAGTGCACCCAAGTCCCACCATAAAAGTCTAAATCTGTTCCAGGCAGATGATGACTGCTTGAACCAGGACAACATCAACAATAACAAACAGCAATGACAATCTAATCCTGTCGTTTCTCTACTTCCTTGTTATACAAACTGTTAGAGAATCCTTATTGGCCATTAAAAAGCCAATAAATTTAAATTTTTATGTATAGGATCTTCTGTGGTCTTGCTCTCTCTCACCTTTTTGTCTTCACTTCCCATTATTTTCTTTCAGGAACCCTGTGTTTTAATTGAACTGGGATAACCAGTTAGTCTGCTATGTAGTTGGGTGAATGTTCTTCCCTTTCTTTACAATATGCTTATCTAAATTTATGAGATATAGTATTCATCAGTAATATATGATTTAATATTTACATTATGCTGTTCTTATTTCATGTGCGCATTATTTTCCCAATATCACTAAACATTCCTTGGAGGAACAGAATTAGATTATGTCTTCTCTTTCTACACCATATGTACCTCTGCAATGATCACAGGATCAATAATTCTGGGTAGAAGACATCTGTAGACTTCAGTAGTCTAGTCCCTACACTCCTTTCTATCATCTCCCTGATATAGCCAAACTCCCCAAAACATCACTTATTTGATGGCTCCAAATTGCTCAATTCTTCTTCTTCTCCTTCTTCTCCTTCTCCTTCTCCTTCTTCGAAAGAGTCTCGCTCTGTTGCGCAGCTGGAGTGCAGTCGCGCGATCTCTACTCACTGCAACCTCCGCCTCCCGGGTTCAAGCAATTCTCCTGCCTCAGCCTCCCGAGTAGCTGGGACTACAAGCGCCCACCACCATGCCCAGCTAGTTTTTGCATTTTTAGTAGAGATGGGGTTTCACCATGTTTGCCAGGATGGTCTCGATCTCTTGACCTCATGATCTGCCCGCCTCGGCCTCCCAAAGTGTTCAGATCACAGGCGTGAGCCACTGCACCCAGCCTGCTCAAGTCTTCTTTTGTTTGGCAGTAAAAATCCTATTCATCAGTAAAAATCCTATTCATCTTCTTGGATCCATCTTAAATGCTACCCACTCCATGAAAATCTTTGACAGCTCCGTTAAGTTGTCTGTGTCTTGGGGAGAAGGAGGAAGTTTGTATACTTTATGTACCAGAATACTCCATCATGGCATTACCATTTTTTAATTAAGAAAACTGTGTATGTTTGTGTCTCCACTTGACATAAGCTGTACAAGGTCTATAATCAAATTTTACACTTTCTGATTTCTCCTTGTCAGAGAAAAGTGCCTTGGGTATAGCAAGCACTCAATAAATATTTGTCAAATTAAATTAAATAAATGATATTTAATTGAATGGGAAATTAGAGGAAGTACAGAACTTTCAAATGACTATATTTAATTATTTTTCTAGTGTGCAGGTTATTAAAATTATCTAGTACAAATAAAGCAGGTGATTAAGAGTACCCATATAATTTCTCAATCTTGCTTCAGTATGCAGTGTTATTTTTTGAGAAGTATTCAGATATTGTTTCTCAATCATAACCAAGTTTATATCTCTCTATGAAGAAGTGGTATCTAATTTTGTCTTCATATCAGAGGCAGTTCTAAAGCTTTAATAAATACACGAATGCCTAACACATACTCCATACCATTTGAAACAGTATTTCTGAACTTTGAATCTTGGACACTTTCATTTTTTTTTAAAGTTTCACAGGTAACATAAATCTATAACCATGATTAAGAACTACAGCTCAGATTATTAGTCCATATAAATAAGACGTAAGATCAACTAAGGAAGATGCACTAAGCTCACATTTCAATAAACCAGTTATTTACATTTTAGAGTATGCCACACTACTTGTTTCTAAAAGATCCTAATATTTCCTAAAAGGATAAAATAAAGCACTTTATTTTTACACCTTTTAGTTTAAAAAAATTCTTTTTTTCTAAATACTCTGACTTCAATGTATCCATAGTTAAGTAAAGAATAGATTTGAAAAGATTATGTACCTTTTTTATGTAAGCTTATGCTTGACATAATTTACTGGTATTTTATTTATATTTTTGGATAATTATCTTTTGATTGATGTTACGCTTATTTTGTCCTTTTCTCTTGGAATATCTTAGAGGAAATTCTGGCCACATTATGAATAATGACATTTCTTCCATATCCCTATTATGAGAAGGAGATACAAGGAGATGTTAACTTGTGCTTCTTGTTCAACATTTTTATTATGTGTCTTTAAAAAATGATGAGGTATTCTGGAATTCAGCACTATCCACAAGCTAATTATAATCAGCTCTATTTCTCATGAATTTTATTCATTCATTTATTTAATTTTATTCATTCTTTTATTTGATGAATATGTATTGAATAATAATGATATACCAAGCACTGTATTTAAAGCTAACAAAATAGACATGATCTCTTCCCTTATTGAACTTAGAAAATAGCAGGAATTCATATGGAGAGTTTTACACACACACACACACACACACACACACACACACACACACACGAAGACATACAAGTTATAATTAAGATATAAGAGAAAAGTAAATGGTATAGTGCCTTAATATACAGGGTAATTTTGAGTTATACTAGAGGTCAAGAGTGGAAGGGCAAGTCAGGTTAGAACTCACAGTAGAAAAATAGGCAGCTGAGACCTAGAGTTTGAGGAGAAATTATCAAGGTGAAGAAAGGGCAAGGGAATGTTCTAGGCAAAGAGAACAGCATATGCAAGCACCTAAAGCAGGAAAGGGCTTGGAAAATTTTGCAGAATTGAAAGACCATTATGACTGGTGATAATGCCTCAATCTGCTTCTCAGCTGCATCCAATATAAATGTATGAATATGGTCCATTACGAAAAATCATAGCAGACATATATTACATGCCTACTGTGTCCCAGACATAGTTTAAAACACTCTCCATGTATTTATTCATTTACTTGTAATAATACACTTTTGAAGTAGATACCATTACTTATTTATAGTATTATATCTTTCTTTTTTTTTTTAAGTTAGAAAGCTGATGTTTGTATAACCTAAGTAATTTACTCATGGCTATACAACTAGAAGGTTGAGTAGCTGTATGGTTTTGACCAATCTGTTTGTCCAACCTGAGCAGCTGATACTATAAAATGAAAATTCTAGTGGTCAAATATGGAAAAAGCTAACACTTATAGTTTATGATCAAAACAGCATCTTGGTTGATAATTGTTTACCTAAAGCAGTGTTTCTCATCCAGAAGTCCCACATATGCTAGAACCTTGTGATGCCCTTAGAGATGTGGCCCTGAACATCTAAGCATTTTTCTCTACAGAGAACATATTTAGGCTTGCATGAATATGTTGAGTTTCTAGTCTCTGTGCTCCCCTTATTTAGTGCTTAGTTTTCTTTTAACCTCTTTATAATCTCAGATTCTCCTGGGCGATCAAGACAATATAGAAACTTACCTCATTTTTTCTCTTAAGAATTGCAATGTTTACACATGTTTTTACTCCACTTTAATAACATGAACTAGACCCAGTATGTTGTACGGGTACAGCACATAATTGTATTATGCAGTAAATTTACATAGAAAGCATTAAACATTTATTTTATATATTTAATTATTTTTTACTTTGGAATAAAAATTTATGATATAAATTTGGAGATTTATGAATCGTCATCTACAGTCTATGCCTAAAGCTCAGCTCTATTTATGCCCTAATTTTAATATTGTTTGTGATTCACCATATTGCCTTTCTCGTCTTTGAATTCCAAGTTCAGTTGTTGTTAAAATTCTCTGATTTTTTGTGTTTATCATTATTAATGGAACTAAAACTATTATCTTTCAAATTATATTTTCATTTATGATGATTTTATTTGTTGTATAGAGGTTGTTAAAATGTGAGTTCCTAATTGCCAAAAATAATAACAAAAATACAATTTTTTGGGCAAGTCGAAAGAGATTTTAAAGTATAACATGTGCTAAACCTTCAGTTTGTAACCTGGTCTTCTTGTTACTGCTGCTGTTAGCTAGGGGAAGTATCAGGGGACTAACTATTATTTTATTTATTTGTTTGTTTATTTCTATGGATTTTGGGGAGAACAGGTGATGTTTGTTTACATGAGTAAGTTCTGTGTTATTTTTTTTTAGTTGGAGTCTCGCTCTGTTGCCCAGGCTGGAGTGCAGTGGCATGATCTCGGCTCACTGCAACCTCCGCCTCCTGGGTTCAAGTGATTCTCCTGCCTCAACCCCCCGAGTAGCTGGGATAATGCCTGGCTAACTTTGTATTTTTATAGAGACGGTGTTTCACCATGTTGGTCAGGCTGGTCTTGAACTCCTGACCTCTGGTGATCTGCCAGCCTCAGCCTCCCGAAGTGTTGGGATTACAGACATGAGCCACTGTGCCCGGCCATGAGTTAATTCTTTAGTGGTGATTTGTGAGATTTTGGTGCAGTCATCACCCAAGCAGTATATACCATACCCAATTTTGCAGTCTTTTATCCCTCACACCCCTCTCACCCTTTCCCCCAAGTTCCCAAATTCCATTGTATCATTCTTAGGTCTTTGCATCCTCATAGCTTAGCTCCCACTTATGAGTGACAACATACAATGTTTGGTTTTCTATTCCAGAGTTACTTCACTTAGAATAATGGTCTCCAATTACTCAAGTTAATATAGGAAATGCCTACTTTTTCCTCTAAATTCTTGGTTTTCAATAGACATTTTTCACTCCTGTCTGAATACGTTGAGTGTTTCTCACTGTGCTGTTCCTATATAATAATTAATTTTTGTCCATCAGAAGATTAATAGCATTTAAATGCTACTGAACATGTTCCTCCTTTTGCTGACTAGTAACACTTTAGCATACAAATGACTATGCATTTGGTTACTTTTTCAGAAAAGCATTTACTCTCAAGGAGATTCCTTCTCCCCAGTGGCTCAGTGAATTTAACAAATGTGCTTGCTTCTGAAAACTTAGCCTTATTTTTTATTTTCACAGTACTTTGTGGAGGGTATTACAGTATCCAGTTTACTTGCTTAAGCTTGTAAAGCTTTTGTGTCACAGCCCACAGATACGGAAGGCTTACTGGGAAGCAAATTTCCAATGACAATCGAAAAGTACACAGTACAAAAGAGAGAAGTGACCGAATTATCCCCTAAGTGGTTCTGTGAATTCTTCTATAATATCAACAAAAGCATTTTTTTTTTTTTTTCCTAAGGCTTCAAACCTGCCACTGCAATAAGTTTTCCGTCTGATTCTTGTCTTTCCATTGTCATAGAAGGACTGTCAAGCACGTAGTTCGTAGAGAGTTGCGTAGCATTTGGGCTTAGAAACCCAGACACTGCAGCCTCACAAAGAGGAAAAATATTTTCCTTCTCAGCTGTCTTAATCACATGTTAAAATGCGAGATGAGAGTGACTCATTCAAACTAAAGTCTTCTCCAACCCCATTCCTACAATCAGCTTGTTCAGACAACCACACTTTTTCTCGCCATATTTTTTCTTGTATTTCAGGGATTGTGCTGGTACTACATTTCTCTCTTTCATTCTTGCTCTGCTAACTCAATGCGTTTTATTTCAAATGCATTTTATTTCTCATATTCTCAGAGACTTCCACAAAGCTAATCAAATATAAAACTATTGATGGTGGTAGAGAAAGAAGAAAGAAAGTCATGAGTTTTGATGTAAAATTAGGTATAATTTTGAAAATCCTAGGGTCTTAATTTCTAAAGCCTTCTAAGTGACCAGAACCTCGTTTTTTACTTCACATACACATATTTTTCCTTTGTCCTTTATTAAATCTGATTTAAATTAACTACCATGATGAAGAATTACAAGCAGTTTCATTTTGCCTTTATATTAGTTTTTATTCCAAGCATTATTGTCAATACTATAAAATTGACAATTTTATAATTGTCAATACTAAAATGGTTGAAGACTATTTTATTATGATCAGTATATTAAGTTTTGTATAAAAGAATGAATAGAAAAATCTGAATTTTGAATTCAGCTCAGCCACTAGCAAACTACATGGAAATGAAATATTTTTGCCTTAACATTCTCATTTTTTAGAAAAATGTTATCACAACAGGACCATATACACTTATATAATCTGAACGTTAGCTACAACCTTGAACTGAAATTCAGATATAAATTTGCAATTACTTACTGGACATATAGCCACTTGGACGTATAGTATCATGCTCCACATGCATCAATCCTCCTCCTTTGATTCAGGCCTCAGAGTGCTGATTCTGCCTATATTTTCAATCGCTGCTTATGATTCCAGTACCTTTCTATTCATCCCAGCCAGAAGTGTGTTTTCTTAGATTCCTCAGTCCCTTTAAAACCCATATTCACAATTCAAGTACCTAAAGGAGAACGAGTAGAATATTCTAAGAAAGTTCAACAGGAAGTAATCAAGAGCATTTTGAACAAATGAGATATGATTTGTTCATGGGTACTACTGAATAGGTGATTATTTTTAGAGTCTGCTTTGAGAGGCACTGTACTTATAGGAAAGAGGAAAGAGATGGCAACATTGAAAATTAAGTATGAGGCTTCTTGGGGATGCATTAGATGGGGCAAAAACTATTGAGGAATGTGGACGAAAACTTAAAGATTAAAAGCCTAGAAGCAGGGACGATAGCACTGCCACAGAGTGTGATGGGGATGGTGGGAAAGAGGATGATGAATGGTACTCATGTGTGGATGGAGATGTTGGCAATGTCTTTTGAGCAGTCAAATCTTGATTATTTATATAAGGGTCTAATAAATTAGATTCAGAGATGAAATGCTGTTTGGAGATTAGCTAATAGGTACAGTCTGCTTTCCCATTAAGCCTTTTACTGGAACCACAATAAAATAGTACATTTGATTGATTCAAACTTCAGTTTTTTTTTCTTTACTATATTTCTCTTGTGAATTAAACTACCCACAATTTTAATGACCAAAATAGAAATATTAGCAGAAAGATAGTAACAACCAACTGAAGGAATTTAATAACATACCATTTTTTTAAATGACTTTTTTTCTTAATATAAGCATGAATGATAATCACTATGCCGAATCCTCCCTTAAGACATATTACTCTGACATCAGTAAATTCCTTTGTTGAAACATTGGTGAACAGCACAACTAGCAAAACTCACCTTTTTTTTTTTTTTCTTGAAAGTTGAGTTCAACTATATTACACAGTCATTATTTCCGTAAGATTCACTATAATTTCCAGTAATTAAATAATACTTTTCAGAGAGAAAGAAGTTATTCTCATCTTCCCAAATCCTAGTAGGTTTTCTATAGTTACAGAATAAAATCAGAAACTTTTCTTAGAATTATAACTGTGGCCAACAAGATTTAGATTTTTGTACATTTTGAAATTCTCTAAAGTTATGTTTCTGAAATGAGGTAAATACAGTTTGTAGAAACTAAGTATATGAATATGCTTGCATGGTTTATGAAAGATTTATGTGTGTGTATGTATGAAAATCACTCCTGACAAAGATTGCAGAAGAAAGTAGAAAAGAAGGAAGTAAAGGATTTTTTCTAGATTGCCTCAGAATGTACTTGAATTTTGTTTAAAAAAGTAAATAATAAGCGTGGTTTATTAAAAAACTTATTAGGATAAACTGTTGCTCTACAAGCCTGGTGTACTATTTGTTTTTGCTTTAAAACATAGCCCTACATTGGATTAAAAAGAAACAAAAAACAAGATAAATCTTTCTGCTATCTTCAGAAGAACCATTTCACATGTAATGACACCCGTAGACTCAAAATAAAAGGATTGAGAAAGATCTGTCACACAGGTGGCAAACAAAAAAGGACAGGGATTGCTATTTTTGTATAAGATAAAAAGATAAAATAGACTTTAAAGCAACAATAGTACAAAAGTACAAAGAATGGCATTACATAATGATAAAGGGCTAAATTCAACAAGAAGATTTACTACTCTAAATATATATTTATTCAATATTGGAACTCCCACATTCATAAAATCTTACTTCTAGACCCAAGAAAAGTGTTTAACAGCAACACAATAATAGTGAAGGACTTCAACACACCACTGACAGAATTAGACCATTGAGGCAGAAAACAAAGAAGTTCTGGACTTAAATTTGGCACTTGACCAATTGGACCTAATATACAGCTACAGAATCTTCCATCCAAAAACCGTAGAATATACATTCTTCTCATCTACACACAGAACATACTCTAAGATTGACCACGAACTTCATCATAAAGCAAGTCTCAATAAGTTTTAAAAAACTGAAATCACACCAAGCATCTTCTCAGAGCACAGTAGAATAAAACTAGAAAGCAACACCAAGAGCAACTCTCAAAACCACACAAATATATTCTTAGAAACTAAACAACCTGCTCTTCAGTGATTTTTGTGCAAACAATGAAATTAAGGGAGAAATTTAAAGAAATTTTTGAAACGGGAAAATAGACAGTGTACCAAAACCTCTGCAATGCGTGAAAAGCAGTGATAAGAAGAAAGTTTATGGTGCTAAATGCCTGGGTCAAGAAGATAGAAATGTCTCAAATTAGCAACCTAATCTCAACGTAAAGGAACTAGTAAAACAAGAACAAACTAAATCCAGAGCTAGCATAAAAAAGAAATAAGTATAATCAGAGCAAAACTAAATGAATTGAGACCCAGAAAACAAAGCATCGATGAAATGAAAAGTTAGGTCTTTGAAAGGATAACAACATTGATATACTGCTAGCTAGATTAACAAAGAATGAAAAGAGAGAAGATCCAACTAAGCACAACTGAACACAGCAAATGTGACATACAACTGATTCCACAGAAATACAAAAGATCCTGAGACTGCTATAAACATCACAATGGACACAAACTAGAAAATCTAGAGAAACTGAGTACATTTCTAGAAACACACAACCTTCCAAGATCAAACCAGGACAAAACAGAAATCCTGAACAGACTAAAAATGAACAAAGGAATTGAATCATTATTGCTAATCAACCCAAAAAGCTGTGGATAAGACGGACCCAAACTGAATTCTATTACATGCACAAAGAAGAGTTGGTACAGGTCCTACTGAGACTATTACAAAAATTTCAGGTAGAAGGACTCTTCCCTAACTCATTTTATAAAGCAGCGTCATCCTGATATCAAAATCTGGCAAAGATACAACAAAGAAGAAAACTATAGGCCAATATTCTTGATGAACATGGACACAAAAATTCTCAACAAAATATGATCAAACCAAATCCAGCAGCACATCAAAACATTAGTTTACTACGATCAAGTAGGCTTTATTCCTGGGATGCAAGAATGGTTCAACATATGCAAATAAATAAATGTGATTCACCACATAAACATAATTAAGAGAAAACCATATGGTCATCTGAATAGATGCAGAAATGCATTCAATGAAATACAACATCATTTCATAATAAAAATATTCAACAAACCAGGCATTGAAGGAATAACCATCAATGCTAAACCTATAGCCAACATCATACTGAATGGGGAAAGGTTGGAAGCATGGCCCTTAAGAATTAGAACAAGTTCGGGCACGGTGGCTCGCGCCTGTAATCCCAGCACTTTGGGAGGCCGAGGCGGGAGGATCACAAGGTCAGGAGATCGAGACCATCCTGGCGATCACGGTGAAACCCCGTCTCTACTAAAAATACAAAATATTAGCCGGACCTGGTGGCAGGCGCCTGTAGTCCCAGCTTCTAGGGAAGCTGAGGCAGGAGAATGGCGTGAACCCGGGAGGTGGTGGAGCTTGCAGTGAGCGGAGATCGTGCCACTGCACTCCAGCCTGGGTGACAGAGCGAGACTCCATCTCAAAAAAAAAAAAAAAAAAAAGAACTGGAACAAGACAAGGATATTCACTCTCACCTGTTCTATTCAACATTGTATCTGAAGTTCTAGTGAGAGCATTCAGGCAACAGAAAGAAATAAAGGTATCCAAATAGGAAAAGAGGAAGTAAAATTATTTCTCTTCACTGAATTTATGATTCTATACCTAAAAAACCCTAAAGATTCCTCCGAGGACTCATAGACCTGATAAATGACTTCAGCAAAATCTCAGAATACAAAATTAACATACAAAAATCAGTTGCATTTTTATACATCAATAACATTCAGACTGAAACCCAAATCAAGAATGCAATCCCATTTACAATAGCCTTAAAAATTATAAAGAACCTAGGAATACACCTAACTGAAAAATGTGAAATGTCTTCATGAGGAACACTAAAGACAAAACAAAACAACAACAACAGCAACAATCACACTGGAAAATGACACAAACAAATGGAAAAGCATTCCATGCTCATTCCATGCTCCTGAGTTGAATGAATCAATATCATTATATTGTGCATACTGCCCAAAGCAATCTATAGATTCAACACTAATCCTGTCAAATTACCAATGTAATTTTTCATAGAATTTGAAAAAGAAACTATTCTAAAATTCATATTGAAACGAAAAAGAGGCTGAATATCTAAGGCAACCCTATGCAAAAAGAGAAAAGCCAGAGGCATCACACTACCTGACTTCAAATAATACTACAAGGCTACAGTAACCAAAACAGCATGGGAATGTTATAAAAATAGACACATAAACCAACGGAAGAGAACAGAAAACTCAGAAATAAGGCTACACTCCTACAACCAATTGATCTTTGACAAAATTGACAAAAACAAGTAATGGAGAAAGGATACTTTATTCAATGAATGGTTTTGGGAAACTGAACCATATGCACAAGAATGAAACTGGACTGCTACTTTTCACTCTATACAAAAATTAACTGAAGATATATCAAGAAAATTAAATCTAAGGCCACAAACTGTAAAAATCCTGGGAGAAAACCTAGGAAATACTTTTCTAGACATTGGCGAAAAATTTATGACTAAGTCCTCAAAAGCAACTGCAGCAAAACCAAAAATTGACAAGTGTGACCTACTTAAAGAGGTTCTGCATTAAAAAGATATTTGCAAACTATGCATCCAACAAAGGATTAATATCCAGAATCTAAAAGAAACTTAACAAGAAAAGGAAATATCCCCATTGAAAAGTGGGCAAAGAACATGAACTGGCACTTCTCAATAAGAAGACATACAAGAGGCCAAAAAGCATATGAACAAACGCTCAGTGTTACTAATCATCAGAGAAATTCAAACCAAAACCACAGCAAGATGCCATCTCACACCAGTCAGAATGGCTATTATTAAAATCGTAAAAAAAAAAAAAAAAAAAAAAAAACCACCACACACACAGATGCTGGTGAGGTGGGGGAAAAAAGGGAATGCTTACGTTGTTGGTGGGAATGCAAATTAGTTCAGCTCCTGTAGAAAGCAGTTTGGAGATTTCTCAAATAACTAAAAATAGAATTGCCATATGACTCAGCAATTTAACACAGAAACAGAAAACCAAATACTGTATGTTCTCACTTATAAGTGGGAGCTAAATGTACACATGGTACACATGGAAACAAGATGGGAACAATAGATACTGGACATTCCGAAGAGGGAGGGAGAAAAAGAGAAAGAAAGAAAGGCTTAAATACCTCCTGTTGGATACCACATTCTTGGTTGACAGAGTCATGAGAAGCCCAAACCTCAGTATCACTCAGTATATCCATGTAACAAACCTGCACATGTAACCCCTGAATCTAAAATAAAACGTAATTTAAAAATAAAACACAAGCCCTAGATTATGATAGTTATTCCTTTTCTATATAGAAAGTTCAGTTGAAAGTGATTTTTTAATAGTATCTTGAGGTATCAAAATAGGATTTGCTTTCCAGACAAGAAAACATATATGAACCCATTTGGAGATACCTATCACCAGTAGTTTTTGATTTTCACAAACCAGTCATCTCCTGTATTGCCTTTTCTTGAAAACATTGAGTTGTACTGATGGTAGCTTCAAGGCTTCTTCACTTGTTCTTCCTGGTATTCTCACTTCTAATTTTGATAACCTGTGGTGCACCATGGCTTCTGACATGAACACCAATTAGGGATGGCAGAATTCAGACTTGAAGAGCCACAATGAGTAGTAGGAAATTGGAAGATGGACTCAGACAATGACAGGAAGGTTCTTAGCTTTACGGAAGTAAAAGTACATTTATTGGAATGACAGATACTGAAAAAGAAATAAAATAATACTGTCCTGTCAGTGGAATAATATCAATCAACTGTTATTATTATTTATGGTTATCTATTACTTATTGTTCTTGTTGGTGATTTCTTGTGACTATGAATTGGAACTTAGTTTTTGGCATGTCCAATTCAATTTCTGCATATTTTTCCTGTAGCATTTAGGGTAGTATGAGTTATTGATATACAATGAAAATATTACTAGTTAAGCTTATTGCCAACTAATATTCTTAAATATATGACCCCTTCCCATTTTTGACATCAGAGTTTTGCTATGTACATTTATAAAACTTAAAAAAAATTTATCTGAGAACAAAATAACTGAAGACTATTTAGAATGCCTAAAATATGGTTTAGATCAGTGGTGGTATTTAGTAAAATAATTTAAATCACAAGCTTGGTATCATCTGTAGGCTCTGGAAATACAAGAAGTTACTAGTCTTTATAAATATTAATGATACTAGATTCTTATTAAATCTCATCAGGTTAAAAATACAGTTTTAATGAATGCTAATAAATGCATTATAAAGGAATCATTTACAAATAATGTAATAATCTTTACTTCTGCATTTCTTTTTATATGCTTTCTGAAACTTTTCTAAATGATCTGCTAAATTAGCACTTAAATATATTTTGTTTTCTAATATTGATAAATTTGAAACTCTTAAAAATTGTTTTACAATTATAAGGCTCACAATTTTAGTCAAACTCATTAACAAAGAATTGGCTATGTAAGAAAAAACCCCCAAAACTCCTTTATTTATCACCATAATAATAAATGATTTTATGAAATGTTCTTAAATAATAAAAAAGAAACATATTTTCTGAAGCAATTTAGGATAAATGTGTAAGAACAACCAATCATTTCCAACCAATAATCACAAATTATTAAAAGTTAGGCCATAAGAATATTAGCTCTTCATTCTGCTTGAAAGCATTTGAGCATGGCTCAGCTCCTCACTTGGCAGGTGGCCTGGCACTCCTATGCCAGCTGTCAAGTTGAAGACACGGCTGGACAGATATTTCAGAAGAGCTATATATGAGGTTCCTGAGTCAGATCTAAAGAAAACCAGAAACCGAAGAAACAAAACATGAAGTTTCCCTTCATTAAGAACCTGTTTTTCTATAATATACTTTCCATTTTTTAAAAAATCTTGAACCCACTCTTTCAACACAGGTGCCCCTTATTATAAATTCTGGTTTTGGCTTTAGAGTTCAAATAATTAAAATTATCTGCAAATCTGTAATCAAAGAACTGTCTAGATGTCCATAATGAAAGCTATCCTCATTACGACTGTGAAATATTTGCTTCCTCTCAACTTTCCGATGAAATTCTCATGAAGATTCAGAAGAAACAACACAAATACAATTTTAAAAGTAATATTTTAAAATAAAGTTAAAGGGAAACTATCACAATTTCAGTAGAATACACAAATAGACTTTATTGGGATAAATTTCTGTGATTGAATATCTTTAATGCTATAAACATAGAAAAAATATCTTATTTTTGAATTTTTTTATCAAATCAATTTATGGAAATGCTCCTATATTTAAGAGATTTACAATTAATTGTTCATTAATTATCATCAAATTGCATTTGGTGATAACTACTCTTCATGCCTGTTTTTTTTTTGTTGTTGTTGTTGTTGTTTTTTGTTTTGTTTTGAGACGGAGTCTCGACCTGTCGCCCAGGTTGGAGTGCAGTGGCATGATTTCAGCTCACTGCAACCTTTGCCTCCCAGGTTCAAGCAATTCTCTGCCTCATCCTCTCGAGCAGCTGGGATTACAGGCGCCTACCACCATGCCCAGCTAATTTTTTTTTTCGTATTTGTAGTATGGACAGGGTTTCACCCTCTTGGCCAGGCTGGTCTTGAACTCCTGACCTCGTGATCCACCCACCTTAGCCTCCCAAAGTGGCCTGTTCTCATTTTAATAGCATTTTCTTTTATTACTCTTAACAATTATAATAGATTTATGCTCAAGAAAACCTTTTATTTATACTTTTCCAATAAATTATTTTTCAAGAATGGGCACTAAATACAATTGAATACCTTGATCATCTATAGAGATTGTCATTAACATTCTAATTGTACTTATTATGATTAATGTATTAATTAATTTTTAAATAGTAAAAATATTTATATTGCAGCAGTAAGCTATTATTGGTAATGGTTAAAAAATATTCTCACAAACTGCTATATTTTGTTTGCTCCATTATATTTAGGTATATTCACTAGTGATTACTCAATAGTTACAGTATTTAACTACTTTGCTAGTTTCTTTTATCAGGGTTATGCTAACTTCATTTAAACAAAGATGAACTGGTTTCAGAGCGTTTACTATGGTCTAAAGCAGTGTTCGGGTTATGAGGTTGTTTTATTGTTTTATATTAGGTGAAAAATAAAAATCCCAAAGTGTTTTTTTTTTTTTCCTCTGGAAGAAATGCTTCAGTAGCTTTCATAATTTCTTTTATGCTTATTGACCTTTTCGTTTTATTGAATCTTTTTGAATCGATTTTATATTGTGCACTGATGTATAACAAGGTATTCAAATTTATTAACATAGATTTTCACATAATGTCACCATATAAGTTTTATAATCTCTATTTACTGAATCTCTTTCTCACATAAAATTCTTTGAGGCTTAAAGTTTCTTTCCCTTTTTTCTTAATTTGGTTGATGAAGAAATTTCTTTTATTATTATTGCTTTTACTAAAAGACATGTTTACTGTTTAGCCATTTTCTTCTTCTTTCCTCCTTTGTACTTCACTATTTTTTTTTTTTTTTTGGCATTTTCTTGTTATTTTTCTTTTTGCTATTTGGGTTTTTATTTTGGAGTGTCTATTTCCCAGCCTCTTACGATTTAAGTACTCCATTTATTTATTTTGATTTTAATCACTTAATAAGTTCATATGAGGCTGAACTTTTCTCTGACACGTTCTTTGAAGATATTTATAAATTAAAAGTAGTATAGCTAGTGATTACCAGAGTGCTTTTAAATCAAGCAGAACACTTATCTCTTAAATCAAACCAGACTTTGGATTTCAGATAACAGTTCTTTAATAATTCATTTAAATAATACACTTTAAGAAATTGCTTTTAATATCTACACATTTCTTTTTATTTAGGGAAATTTAGACAATTTTGTTTATTGAAGTTAGTGTTCATGGTCTTTTTAAATATCACCTTCCAGGGTGGTCATGGTGGTTGGGATGGCTTGATACCTGAAGCTCAAGAGCAGCCTGGGCAACACAGAAAGACCCTATTACTACAAATAATACAATTTTTAAAAAAATACCCAGGCATTGTGACATGCACCTGTGGTCCCAGCTACTGAAGAGGCTGAAGTGGGAATATTACCTGAGCATGGGAGATCAAGGCTAGTGAGCCATGATCTTGCCACTGCACTCCAGCCTGGGTGAGATAGTGAGACCCTATCTCTAAATAAATACAAACTTACATACATACATACATACATACATACATACATACATACATACATACCTAAAGTCAGCTTCCACGTTTTTTGGCCCTTAACTTGACTAGTGCCAGTAAGTATTTTTAAATGAAGTGTGTATGTTTACTAGTTTTCATTCCATGCATATATTGCCTGGTGAAGTGACTGAAACATTACATTTTTAAAATTTTCACATTTCCTCTTGAAAGCAATTTTGGTATTTCTTTTCATTGGTTTAACTTTGGTTTTATTATGGCTAGCCAGTTTTATTTTAACTTGTTTAAAGTTTACAACACTATTCTCCACTTTATGTTTGTAATTTGTTTCTATACATTTATTTTTGTCAGACTAGGTTTAAGTAAAGGTGTTTTTAAATCTATTTGACAGTTTTCTGTGAAAATGTCATAACTTCATCCTCCAAATCTCTTACCAATCTGAAAAAACTACTCAATATAAAAAGAGGTACAGATTACCTATGAGTTCCTTTTTTTATTATTATTATTTGAGACAAAATCTCGCTCTCACCCAGGCGGGATTGTAGTGGCACAATCTTGGCTCACTGCAACCTCTGCCTCCAGGGTTTAAGTGATTCTTCTGCCTCAGCCTCCTGAGTAGCTGGGACTACAGACGCACGCCACCATGCCTGGCTAATTTTTGTATTTTTAGTAGAGACGGGGTTTCACCATATTGGCCAGGCTGGTCTTGAACTCCTGACCTTTTGATCCACCCTCCTCGGCCTCCCAAAGGGCTGGGATTACAGGCATGAGCCACCACAGCTAGCCTGTTGCATTATATTTCTGTTCAACAGCACTGGTCCAGAATCTTGTTGGGCATATTCAGTCCAGAGACTCGGTTCCTTCTATCTTGAGATTTTTTTTTTAACATTAGTTAACATGGTAATTTCCTTTCCATCATTTCTCATTGTCTGTATCATTGAGTATCCGGTCATCTGATGGTTAGACTTCCAAGTACCATGTAAACAAGAGATAGATTCTGTTTCTTTTAAACATTGATGTCCAGGTCTCACATTCAGACATTCAGGTTGATGAAACCCAGGCAATATTGTCTGAAATCTCCCTACATGATTCTACTGATCCTCTAACTTCCAGTTGTGTGATGAGTAAGTTCTGGAGATCTAAGCTACGACATTATAGTATTGCTAATGATAGTATATTGCAAATCTGAAGCCTGTTGAGAGATTAGATCTTAACTATTCTAGCCACACACACTAAGAGGTTAACTGTGAGGTGATGGATATATTAGTTAACTTTGTGTTAATCATTTCATAATGTATACATATACCAAACATTGTTTCATATGCCCTAAATATATGCAATTGTATTTCTGAATTACACCCCAATAAAGCTGGAAAATAAAAGAAAAAGGGAAAACAATCTGGGGAAATAATTTTAGGCTGATGCACGTTTTTATTTAGTCTTCTAGATTTCAACATAGTACTTAATCTCTGCGAATCTAGAGTCACTTCAGCTCAATTACTTCTTCAGTTTTCTGCCAGGGTCAGGACAAAAAGAATGGGTAGTTCTCCAGAAATGGGTTGAAGTTTCTGCCTAATTTACTACTTGGTGCAGATTATGGACCTCTGAATGAGGACTTTTGTTGGGAGAAGAATGAAATATTTCTTGCACCGTCTCTATTCAATCAAGGATTATTGGTTTTCTGTGGCCTTATATTTAGTGTCAGTTCTTCCAAAATGATAGGTAAAGTTCTTTATGGGGTTCAGGGCATGCTACCCCCAAATGTGTCTCCTTGGTATTAAGAAAGTCTAGGAAGTTCACTTTCTTTTGCCCTTCTCCCCCAAAGCAGGTCATAAGACCCTCATCTGAGAGGTACCCTGCCTACACTTGGAAGAACATCCTTATCTTTGAAATCACAGGGACACAGAGAAGAATATGAACAAACAGTCCTTGCTAAGTTTCCCTCAGTTTATTACAGTTAGATCCTACCCTTTTGTTCTCAAATCTTATTTCTCCATAACTGTCCATTCTTCATCAAACTTAAGCGTAAAAGTACACAAGTTTACTTCATTTTGGAGAGTCTTCATTTCTGAAGGTTTCCATGTCACGTAAAACTTGTATTAAGTAAATTTTTATGTTTTGCTCTTGTTAATCTATATTTTGTTATAGAGGCCTCAGCCATTAATCTAGTGATGAGTGAAAAAAGAAATCAAACCACCAAGATTCCTTTATCAATTGCCTATAACTCTGTATATTTTCAGTGTGTAACAAAAAAGTCATGGATTCCAGCCACATGTGTAAGCCAAGTTGACCATCCTGCTCTGCCAGTGGAAACACACTGTGACAGTAAGACTGTGGTATTACCTATGAATCAATAAGACCACAGACGGAATTTTGTATCTGCAATTTTTCCATTTCAAGAGTACATTTATTTTAAACATAATTCATTACCAACAACCAACCCTCTTTTTTCACTCTATTAATACAACTTTTTCTTTACTTTTTTTTTTTTTTTTTTTTTTTTGAGACAGAATCTTGCTCTTGTCGCCCAGGCTGGAGTGCAATGGTGCGATCTCGGCTCACTACAACCTCTGCCTCTGGGGCTCAAGCAATTCTCGTGTCTCAGCCTCCCGAGTAGTTGGGATTACAGGTGCCCACCATCATGCCTGGCTAATTTTTTTGTGTTTTTAGTAGAGATGAGGTTTCATCCTTTTGGCCAGGCTGGTCTCAGACTCTTGACCTCAGGTGATCCACCCACCTCAGCCTCCTGAAGTACTGGGATTACAGGCGTGAGCCACTGTGTCCAGCAATACAGCTTATTTCTTAAAAATAGTCCAGAATATGCTTTACATTTTTCTAATTGAATGAGGCTCTTTTTGATGCCAGGTTCATGCTCCTGCACCAGTTTTGTTTGTTTGTTTGTTTGCTTGTTTGTTTTTACAAGAATGCCTACAACTTACCAGTTACCTTCCAACATGATTTTTTGTACATATCTGAATTCTGTGCCTACAAACTTTTAGCAAGACTCCGTGCTACTCTGACTTTCAAGTTCTGAGTTTGTATCTTTGCTCATAACCTTACAACTACTTTGGTTGGGTGCTAGTAGAGGCAATGCCAGTGCTTACTTTTCACCAATCCTTGAGCTATATTTGGTTTAGGAATATGAGTCTATATTAGGTGAAGAAGGAATGTAAGATAATCCAGATAGTGGAGAAAAGTATATTGGAAGGCACCTATGTGTGAAAGAGTTTAGGATATATGAATAACTCTTAAGTAGTCTACTACTGATGCAGCACAGAAAATGTAAGGGACCGGCGATGGATGAGTGTGAGCAGATAGGCAACATCGAAGTAGAAAACCTTTGTAAGTTTCTGGAAGGAATTTCGTTTTTACAATACTAAAGAAATTTTGAAGGATTTTAAGTATATGAACAGTATGATCAAGTTGGGGGTTTTAAAGATCCCTTTTAGTATTGAAGGTGGAATTGTTGTTTACTGGACAAGATTTGGTGAGAACAGTCAAAAATATTTCAAGAATATAAGCTGATAAGATCTGAATTATGGAAGTTTCTGAAGGGATGGGGGAAAGAAATCAGATTCGTAAGGTATATGGGGGAAAAATGAAGAATACATAGTTTGAAAATTGGGCTTTATGAAGTCAGAATTTAGGAAGACATTTTTCTGATAAATATGGCTGGAAATGGGATTGAGGCATAAAAGCAGAATTGAATTAATACAGAATAAATTTAATTTTGAACATATTGCATTTTATTTTCTTGTAATTTATTGATCTAGTTGGCAGTTAGATATGTAATTGCAGAACTCAAGAGAATGTTCTGGCTTGGAGATAACTTTTGGAGTTAAGATGATGGTTGGCCTCATGAATAATGGTGTGATAGTTCACTCAGGGAGCACACACATGTTTCAGTACATTTACACTATTGCACATTTCTTTCTTCTCCTGACACTATTTCGGTGATTCTGTCCTAAAACTTACTGTATTCTGTTTGGTTTGACAAGCAATTATAAATTATGGGCTTCCAGGGAAGGTAAAAAGCATCTGGGAGCAAAGGAATATAATGTCCTTTGAGTCAGACTCACAAGTTCTTTAAGCATATTGGGAAATGATGTTTTTAAGATGACATCCGTGAAGCATTCAAAACGAGTAAATCCTGAATGTGTCAGATACCTGCAACCTAACTTCATTTCCTGATAATATCAGATTCTCAGGTCCTGATCTCTGTGTTTTCAACTACAACTTGAGTACTTGACATTGATTTCTAATTACTTCTCTTCTTTTAAGATTTATTGGATACTCTTAATGACAGACTATCTCCTGACTCCAATTAACCCCACCACTGTGACTCAAAAAGAAAGTTACAGACTTCTTCCTCTCATAGAAAACACACATATTTTGTCTTGCTGGCATTACTGGAATCAGTGCTTTAACATAAAATCCACAATAACAGATAGTCCTTGGTTTATCCATTTATCAGTCAATTATTTTATTAGGCATACTTCTTATTAGGTGTTTATACATCGTGACATTAATTAGGTACCTAACCTGGAATGAATATTCTTAACTTGAATCCTATGAATTTTATATTCTGAGCTCTCTTAGCTTTAGTTCTACATAGTAATCGATTAAAAAAAAAAAACAAAACAAACAAAAAGCATGAATTTATTTTAACTACTTTGAGTAAACTCATATTGGAAAAGCGAACAAAACATTTTTTCACTTCTTCATCTGAGAATTAATAAAAGAAAAATGATTTTGCCATATAGTTGTTTGAAAAACATTTCATGTTATATGAAGAATATTTTATGCAACATTCAAATATAATTAGAGCCAAAGGCACTAAAATATTTATTTTCATGTATGTCACAGCTTTATGTCTTTAAAAACTCAAAATTTGTATTTGCTGTTTTTAGCTTTTAAATTTACATTGTTGGCAAATATGATACTCCCTGACCTTGAAGAGAAACGAAACAGTACCTTCAAAATGCAGCACACACTTTCTGTGCCCTGGAGCAATAGCATTCCATGTTTACTATTTGTTTACATCAGAATTTCAGTGTGCTCCACAGTTCTGATAGGTGTGTCATATAGGCACACCCTAAAGCTGTCTTGTATTTAAATAGCTTTTAGAGGATACTGGGTTAAGCAAAGTTTGTTAGGTTTTGTTATCACTGAATCTTTAATAAATTAATGTGCATTTCGAGTATCTCAAGGGGACATAGGTATGTAGAATTTCCAAATATTTTTAATTGCAGAATGATTTTTTTTTTTATACGGTTTATCTCTCTGTTGCCCAGGCTACAGTGCAATGGAGCGATCTTGGCCACTGCAACCTCTACCCCCCAGGTTCAAGCTACTCTCTTGCCTCAGCCTCCCGAGTAGCTGGGATTACAGGCAAACCATCACCATGCACGGCTAAGTTTTGTATTTTTAGTAGAGACATCGTTTTGCCATGTTGGCCAGGCTGGTCTCAGTGATCCTGACCTTGAGTGATCCACCCGCCTTGGTCTCTCAAAGTGCTGGGATTACAGTCGTGAGCGACTGCCCCCAGCCTGCAGAAAGACTTTTTGAAACTAAACCTTGGGGCATAATTTCTCAGAATACACTGTGGAAAACAATATGTTAGACTTTAACAACTTTCAAGCTCTTACTAATATTTCTAATGGAATTCACTTACACGTGCAAATCTATGCACTACATAGCCTACCAATGATTAGCAGAAGAGCAGACCATTTCTGCAATTAGCTGACACTTGGTACCTGAATTTAATATATAACTGAAAGGAAGCTTTCAGTAAGGTCTGCGAGTTGAATGGAAAAATGGAAGTAAAAATCTGGTTTTGAATTGTGAGCCTGCCACTTAGTAGTTGGTTTACTTTAGGTGAGTTGCCATAACTGGAGTGGGGATAATAATGAATAACTTGAAGTTTGTTTCTATTAGAGATAAAAATGTATAAATTATATGACATCATTCCTGGCACAAAATTGTCAGTAAGTGATCATTTTTAATGAGCACAGGGTAATCTAAAATTTAAAACATAAGAAATGGTGTTCTTTACTAGTTTCCCCCTGTAATTTCTAATATGTTTGCTAACATCTTCTCCTATGGGCCACCATTTCTCTTCTTCAGGCCATGTATTGGTGAACTTCTCTATATTCTCTTTCAATTTCATTTCTCTTGCTTGGAAGCTCATTTATCTCCATTTACTTCATTCTACTCATACCTTTTTCTGATGGTTTTTCCTCTGGGATGATTTATCTGACTGACTTGAGACATTTGTACTTTTCCTTCTCTCACATCTAATGATCCTTTTGTCTATAAAATGTATCTTTATGCATTTAAATGCAAACTTTTAGTATTTGTTTATATTTTTCTGTAGAAGTTCTCTGTCCTCAACTAGATTAAAAGGTGCTTGAGAGAAGCAACACTGTCTTAAAGCAGAGTATTTCTTTTAAACGATAGGTACTCACAAAACATTGTTTTTTGTTTACAAAAGGCAGCAACTGAAGGTTAAACTCACTATTATGGGAAAAGAACTTTCAGTAAATAGATGTGGCTAACTACTACTGATCATTGAGGAATAATTCTCATTGCACAAGATCTTTTTCATGTCTGTTTTACACACATATTCAGTGACATTGAAGGGGTTTGCCAGTGTCTGATCAACTTTTGAGTGGGACATGGGTAGAAAGCCAGTTAGTATTCAGTTCTTTATTCTAATTCATTTCTCTATCCATATGTTTCCATTTGTTTTGGAGAAACAAATAGAAGTACAGGATGGCAAACACTGGAATCTCCTTTCTAACACCAGAGAGCTTCCAAACCAAATGTTCAGTGAATTAAAAGAAATAGAATCCCAGACATTGAAAACTCCACCTTCTAATCTTTGGATGCAAAAGTCTTCAATTTTTGACTGGCTCCATCTTTCTTTCATACATTCAAATTTATTCAATCTTTAAGTAGTGAAAAATACATAATGAGAATATTGAAGAAAAAAATTCCAACCTCATTTATTACACCAAATTTGGTTTTAGGTAGATGCTTCAAAACAATTTTAGGAAATGGAATGCCATTCTAAGCAGGATATGAATTCAAAGAGTGGTAATCAGCAATAATTATATCTAGATAGTTTGTCAGAGTTTGTAGGAGTAAAGTGTTTTTCCTAACTTAGGCCTTCATGTCCTTGTATCCCCCTATCTTTCTTGCTCCACACTTTTCTTCAGTTAAGTCCTACAGAGCTATTTATACTTTCCATCATCCACATGAATCATTTTCTCTCTTCAAAGTATTTCCATCTACGCCACTTCTTTAACTCAATAGTTATCTGTCTTGACTGCATATTTGACCAGCTAAATAATTTCTATCCCATATGCAAAATGAAAGTGAGGGATCTCTTGTTAAACAAGTACTAAGAATTTCAAAAGGACACCAGCAGAGCAGAAAACCCAAAAGCAGAGCCCTTTTAAATGTTGGGCCCTGTACCATGGCACAGGTCACATTCCCAAGAAGCCAGCCCAACTGCACATTATAATCACGTAGGAAGTTGTTTTTTGTTTTGTTTCATTTTTAAATAATGATGCTAAAGTAGTTCCCAGATGCATTAGATCAGAATTTCTGGGGGTAAGGCCCAGACCTCAGTTTTGTAATTTTAATTGTATTTTAATTGTAAAAAATTTTACAATTACATTTTAATGTGTAGTCAAGGCTGGGCACTAAATTCAAAGTCTATTTCCTTACGACTTGCATATACTTACCTATTTACTTTTCTATCTCTCTCATGAGACTATTAGGTTTCTTAAGAGTAGATATCATGTCTTATTAGCCCTTTCATCTTTATAACATAGAACAACACCTGGAACATTTTGGATATCTATTAAATAGATTTTAATGAATGAATGATTAAATAGATACTAGTATGACCTCGTTTTTAATTTTACAGAGTGTAATCAAGAAAAAAGAAAGTAAAGGCAGACTTATTGGATGATACTTTGAAAGTGTAAAGAGAAAGCATACTCTTAGAAAAAATGTAATAAAATATTTGAGAAATTAGATCTAAATTTTCTTTTTAAATTGAAGGTTATTGAGAGATACAATCGTCCCCTCATTTCTGTGCTTAAGGGGAAAATTATTTTATTTACACTATTACTCATTACACTTTCAGAGTTGAGGAAAAGCAAGAATAAGGAAAAGAGATGGGAGAATGTTGACAGAATTAAGGAAAAATAATGTTTCTCAACATATGTGTGACACAGTTGAATAATAGGAGAGTAAAGTTGTGCTAGAAGATTCCTTCTCAAAGAACTACATGGCTTATAAATGGTACTAGAACTGGAAAAAATGAGCTATTATTAGCACCGGTTTTGTCTGATCAAATTAATAGAATAAATGTAATTGTCCATAAGCGCTTGTAAAGAACAATCTTAAGCATTTGCTAGTTTTAAATAATTTGGTCTAGATTTTAAAATAGCATATATTTTCCATTATATGATTGTGCTGTTGTTTACAGGTAATGTAAGAGTATTGCATATATAAATAACTCATAATTATATTGTGTTTATGGTATATCATAGCAATTTGAGGACACATGACATGTCTCATTTTTTTTTCTCTTTGGTACAGTGTTTGGCAAACTAAGTTCAGAGGGCTAGATACATGTTTTTTTGATTTTATTTTTTATCGAGGTAAAACTTACATGATGCAAAATTCATCATTTTCACTAAGGTATATAATTTAGCGGTTTTTAGTACATTCACAATATTGTGTAGATATCACCACTATCTGGTTCCAGATCATTTTCATAACCTCTAAAGAAAACTCTGTATCCATTAATCATTTATTCTGCATTCATTTTTTTTTGTTGTTGTTGTTGTTGTTGTTGTTGTTGTTTTGAGACAGGATCTCATTCTCTGTCACCTAAGCTGGAGAGTAGTGGTACTATCATAGCTGACTGCAACCTCAAACTCCTAGCTCAAGCAGTCCTCCCACTTCAGCCTCCCATGTAGCTAGGATGGCAAGCACACACCACCAGGCCTGGCTAATATTTTTCTTTTGTACAGATGAGGTCTCGGTATGTTGCCCAAGTGGGTCCTGACCTCAAACAATTCTCCCTGTACAGCCTCCTAAAGCACTGAGATTACAGGTATTAGCTACTGTGCCCGGCCTTGCGTTTGTTTTTACTCCTGAGACCCTGGCAATAGCTTATCTGCTTTCTATTTCTATGGTTTGCGTATTCCGGATATTTCTGGGGGACTAGAATCATGTACTGTGTGGCTTTTTATGTCTGCCTGCTTTCACTTAGCATAATATTTTCAAGGTTCATCCATGCTATAACATGCATCAATACTTCAATATTTTTATGATTAAATGATATTCCATTTTATGAATATTCATCATTTAGTTTATCTATGAAACCACTGATTGGCATTTGGTTTGTCTCCAAAATTTGGCTGTTGTGAGAGGTTCTGCTATGCACATTGGTTCACAGTTTTTGTTTAAACACCAATTTTTAATCTTTTTGGGGTATATACCTAAGAATAACATTGCTGAGTTTTATGGTAATTCCATGTTTAACTTTTTGAGGAGGTGCCAATTTTTTTATAGCAGCTGCACAGTTTTACCTTCTCACTAGCAAATGTATGAAGATTCCATTTTCTCTATATCCTCACCAAATTGTTATTTTCATTTTTAAAACATCCTGGTAGATGTGAAGTGGTATCTTTTTGTGGTTCAGATTTGCATTTCCCTAATGACTAACGATGTTGAGCATCTTCCTGTGTGCTTGTTGACATCTGTATGTCTTCTTTGGAGAAATACCTGTTCGAGCTCTGTGCCCATTTTTAAACAGCATTGATTGTTTTTTGTTAAGTTGTAAGAGTTCTTTATATATTCTGAATAGTAGAATATTATCAGTTATATGATTCATAATATTTTCTCCCATTCTTTAGGTTGTCTTTTCATTTACTTGACAATGTCCTTTCATACACAAAAATTTTCACTTATGATAATGTCCAATTTATATGTTTTTTGTTGATTGTATTTTTGGTGTCATATCAAAAAACCCATTGCCAAATCCAAAATCGTGAAGACTTACCTATATATTTTATTGTGAGAGTTTTACAGTTTTATCTTTTACATTTAAGTCATTGATAACTTTGGATTAATTTTTTTGTATATGATGTGAGGTAAGTATCAACTTCATTCATTTACATGTAGATTTTTAGTTGTCCCAACACCGTTTGTTCAAGAGATGATTTTCATCATTTTGTTGAGAAGTTTTACATCTATATTCTTAAGGGTCATTGGTATGTAGTTTTCTTTTCTTGTGAAATCTTTTCTGGTTTGTTTTCAGGGTAGTGTTGGCCTGAAAGAATGGACTAGGAGGTATTCTCTTATGTTTTATTATTTGGAAGAGTTTGAGGAGGATTGGTGCTAAATCTTTTTAAATGATGATGGAATTCATCAGTGAAGTTATTTGGTTCTGGGATTTTCTTTGGAGGTTCTGGATTACTGATTCAAACTTTTTATTTTCTCTAGATATATTCAGATTTTTATTTCTATTTGAGGAAGTTTTGATAGCAGTGTCTTTGTAGGAATTTGTCTATTTCATCAGGGTGGTCTAATTTTTGATGTACAATTATTTCTATGATTCTCTTGTAAACATTTTATATCTACAAAGTTGGTAACAAAGGCCCTCTTTTTTTCATCTGATTTTTCTCCTATTATTTTTTCTTGATTGGTCTAGCTAAAGATTTGTTAATTTTGTTCATCTTTTCAAATAATCAAATTTTTGTTCCATTGCTTCTCTCTACTTTTTTTTTTCTGTTCTCTATTTTATTTATCTCCAAGGTAATCTTTCTTCTTTTCTTCCTGCCTGCAGGTTTAGTTTGATCTTATTCTTCTAGGTTTCTATGGTGTAAATTTATGTTATTTATTTGAGATTTTTCTTCCTTTTTAATGTAGATATATACAGCTATAAATTCCCTTTGAGGGACTGCTTTTACTGCATCCACTGAGTTTTAATATGTTCTGCTTTTGTTTTCATTCATCACAGAGAATTTCCCTTCTAATTTCCTCTGCAGCTCTGGTTTCTCTCAAGGCCAGTTTCTATTAATTTCTTTTTTCCTATCAGTGGGCTGTACTTTCTTGTTTCTTTGCATTTTTCACTTTGTTTTGGTTAAAAAAGTGGACATTTTAAACAGTACAATATTGCAACTCTATAAATAAGATATTCTACCCACCCATTTTTTTTTTAACTTGTTATTATAGTTCTTTATTGTTTAGTGGCCTTGCTAAGCTAATTTTGTAAAGTCTGTATTTTTTGTTCTGGGTGGTCACTGAAATGTGTGATTGTTAGGTTAGTAGTACCTTAGTAACTTGACAGAGATTTCCTTAAACTCCTGGAACGAAGCAAGAAGAAACAAAACCAAACTTCCTGTCTTTGTAGTTTGGTTGTATATTGGGGCACTCCTTTACTGTTTAGCCAGGCAGTTTACAATTCTGCCCTATTCTTCCTTCCTGCTTGCATGGAGCCTGAATCTAGCCAGAGGTAAGGGCTTAGGGTCTTGTCAGGTCCTTTCTGAACATACATCCCACCCTGGTTATGTGCATGGACTTCTAGATTCCCTTGACTACATAGGAGCTTGTCCCAGCTCTTAGTGCCCCCAAGTATTTCCTTCCTAGTCTTGCAGTCTCAGGTTTTCAAGTGAATCTATTTCTTGCCCCTACTTTTCCCTCTTACCCACCAGGTGGCAGATAATATATTTGCCTTTAAATGCTTACAAAAAACACCACGTGTGAAGCAGCTTCAACCTTAGGGAAACTCCTATGCAGATGAACCAATGGCAAGTCCTTGAGCCCATCCCTCTGGGAGACACCACACAGGTTAAAGCACATACCTACAATTTGGTAAGAATAAGGTCCATATGGTTTCCTATGGTGTGTATTACCTGCATCAGGAGTGCGGGCTACTATCTTCAAGACTGTTGTGGAACTGAGGAGTACCAAATAGTATCAATAGGGTAAATTAATATGCCACAGAGCTCTCCTACCAAGATTCTGTAGTTTTTCTCTTCACTAAGCATTTCCTTGTTGTTGTAAGTTTTTATTAGATTCTGGAGTTATTTAAAAATTGATTCTGATGGCTTGCCAGTTTATTAACTGCTTCTATGGCTGCTTTCACACTATAATGACAGAATTGAATAGTTGTGACTATATAGTTTATAAAGCCAAAAATATTTACTATTTAGTCTTTAAGGAAAAAAAAAATTGAACCTCTCGTCTGCATATGTATATTCAGAATTTACATAAAAATATTTGTTTCTTGAATATATTAATGACTAAACTGGTGGATGAATGGATGAATGAATACATCCAAAGTATTTATATTTTAACAAGAGGTATTCTGATATAGATATCTACATGCATCTTGTTAAACTTCAAATAACAATTTAGAAAATCATGGTAATTTATTGATCATCTTTGGAGTTGCTCTTTTCACTTACAGGTTACTATGGAAATACAGGAGTGGTGGTAGTCAATTAAAATCAATAAACATGCCAATCAAACACATATATTACTACTGGGCATCATTCCCGTGATGTTTATAAGCTGTCCCCCATCCCTTGATCAAATCATACCTCATGTGTGCTAAATCTACCCAAGAGTGTTGCTTATTAGAGCAATGAGTTGATAACATTTTGTGAAAGAAAAAAATTTTCTTTGCTGAAAATCTTCCTTTATTCTGCTTGTATTTCTTTGTAAGTATTAGTTATATTTCTTGGGTGTTTTTCACCATTCAAGAAAAACACCTTCTACCCATAATAAAAGTAAACCTACCCATGAAAATTTTATTTAATAAAAAAATTTAGTTTAGGTGCCTGAAATGAAATAAAAATAATGTTAAACAGGGTTGAAAAGAATGTCAAAACAGGTAACTAAAACTTGCTGCCTTATACTATCCAGTAAAGCAGACTTTCCAAGTGTTTGTCCTCTGTGCTTGGATGAGAGGACAGCAAGTGAAGACCTGGGAAGGTTCAAGTAAAGCATGGTCTAGATAGAAAGGGAAACAAACAAAAACCCCCAAACCAAAACTAACCCAATGACAAAGGGCAGAGGGTTATCCTTTGTTCCATCTCCTTAACATTGCTGTCCATAGTAATGCCTTTCATCCTTAATTTCCCTTTTAAAAGTGTGACTTTCCCCTCTGCATTCTCCTGAGCACCTCTTGGAGGGCAAGATGTTGAGGTCTGTTTTGTTTTATTCTTGTTAAGGTGTAAGTCATAGTTATAATGAACCAACTCACCTTCCTGAAAAGCATAATTGTTCCACCATTTCTGTTGCCCATTCATCAGTCTTCTACTTTCAATCAACTTAACATCTGCCTTGATTTACATACCCTATAAAAACTAGATTGCCCTCTTACTAGTTGTGATTTAATGCCTTTAGTGAGAGGGCAGTGATAAGATATAGAGACTCTGAACACACTGTTCAGAAAAGAGAAGGAAATTATTTTCAGGAAATTATGAAATTTCAGGAAATTATTAATTATTTTCAGGAAAATATGAACTGCTCAGTTTTGTTTCAATTGCCATAATATTACTTTAATCTTAGATTATTATTTTTGTAACCATTATGTTTGTAACCATTATGTTTTTTCATTTGGCCCATAAGGATGCTATTTTAAAAAAGGAGGGTTTTTGTTTGTTTGTTTGTCAACCCTATGTTCATGAAGGAGAAAATAAAAAGCACCATTAGGTAATATTTTCTAAATGCGTTGCATTGATATCTTTAAGAAACTGGAATTTCAGCTGTTGCCACAAATAAACTTTACAAGTTTCTTAGTCATAAGGATAAATTCAAGAACATGATTGGGGTTACCTGAATATACCTGTCTATTTTTCAAAATAAACGATTTGTGGGCTACAGCATCCTATGTTCTGAGATTCACCACAGTGCTCTAAAACAAGACACATGTCCCTGTTTCTCAAAAACGTAGCCTGTGAAAACATTCCACATTCCACTTCTGATAATTAATGAAGCAAAGTAGACGTGTAAATAAATACAGAATAATATATAATTGGAATGTATTTCAAGTTCACCACTAGATTGGGAGTGCCAATAAGGGCAGGAATTTTTCTATGTTGTTTTGATTTGTTTTTCATTGTTCAATGTTGTATACCTAGCACCTAGAAGAGTGTGGGGACAGAGTAAGAGTTCACTATATGCTTGGGTAAATACATTGGTTAGTTTAGTCTTATCATTGCCACACCAGGGGATATTTTATACATATCACATTAAAATTAATTTATATTTTAATGTCCCTATGTTTTAAGTAGCATGAGTAAGACACTGATATCTCAGGGTTAACATATGAAAAAGATAATCGAGCCCTAGATAAAAGCTGAGAGATACGTGAGTTACATGCTTTAAAAATTATTAAAAGTTTTATTATATTTAAATAAAGCATTTTTATTCCCTTAACCTTAAAACATATTTTACTTTTTCAGAACTTCATTTTGTATTCATTCTGTGCCAACTCCCAGTCTAATGCAGATAAAAATGCATGAGTTATTGGGTTCCTTAAAACTGGAGTTGATAGTAGAAATGCTGACAAATCCTTATTACAGATGCCAGTGGAATGAAGTGCCTTTACCTCTAGCAAATGCTGATGTGGAGATTTAAGACTATATGAGAAATCAGTAAAGTTGCCCAGGAGAGTTTTATCATATTATTCATTGAACTTGGTGTGTGATACAGTAATTGCTTCTGGTACCATTTTTCTTTTCTTACGTGAGGTTATTATTTATCCTTGTGCCATGTGAAACAGAGAAAGAGAGTTTAAAGGAGAGTCATAACTTGATGTAAAACTATCCCATGACACAGTGTAGCTGGAGATAGGAATCACAGCAAGAAAACTGCATCTTACTTATCAGAATTAAATATGGGAAGAGTGATATTTGACATTGTGGAGATCCATAAATACTAAAAGGATGCACTCAGACCACACATATTTTTTTTCTAGTGATGTGCAAACCTGTTTAAGACATATATCTAAGTAGGTTTTTAATCTCAGAGGGATCAACAAATTTATTTGCCTATGACAAAAGTTTTCTTATTAGCTTATAGTTGAAGGAAATCAAATTAACAGGTAAGAGACTAGTAGGACAAGTTAGATTAATAAGAGTTAAATAGCCTAATAACTTTTACAATTATATGAACGTTTTCACTTCTTGCACACATATATCCCTCATATGCTTCACACACTGCTAACTAATCACCAAATTTTATTATATTTTATCCAGTGTTCAAGTCAGTTTCTGTGAAAAATAAATAAAAAGTACTTTGGAATATAGTTTAATTTAAAATAGAGACAATTATAATTTAACAATGCAAACAGAAGAAAAGGCATTTTTAGATAATCATATGTTGCTACCTAAATCTGATTAGTTTAATAGATGATGTTTTCATAAATTCTTAAAATACTTTATTTTAAAAAAGATGTGCTCTTATTTAGAAATCAGATGATTTGTCATGTAGAAAATGAATTTTGTGTATTATATATTTACTACTTACTTTTTTCCATAAAGTTGTCTTAATTGCATTGTTCAATAATTAATACCACTTTGCATACAATATAGCCCAGTGGTGAATCCCTGTTAATTAAAAAAAAAAGTCATACAACAGGTGTTTAATTATGTAATGAACTATTTACAATTTTATATTCATATGGAGTTTGGAAATGATCACTAAGAATTATTTAATCAAGGAAGTAGGAGAGGGATGGGTAAGTGGTTCAGCAGTCAGCCTGGCTGAGTTGTATACTGGTTATTGACTATGGGCAAAAAAAAAAAAAAGAAAAAAAAACCTTAAAATCCTTTCCTTCAGTTTTTTCATAATATAAATGATATTACTGACCTCATATAGTTGTTATGGAGAATACAATTGAATTAATCCAAGTAAAGCATTTAGAACAGGGTTTGGCACATGGTAAGTGCTTGGGAAATGTTAAATAGTACTATTGCTTAGTCATGGGAGTTGACAAATTGTTGATCTTTTTTCCTTTTACGTAAAACAAAACAAAACAGCAAACTCTGTATTTGAAAATAGTAACCTAAGTAAAACAAAAGTATGAAGTCAATAGAGCTAATTTACTATACCTACATGCTTTATTTTTTCCCATTCCACCAACTCAGTATTCTCAGTCTTTCCCCTATGCTGCAAGGGAATACGATATTCTCCTCAAGTCCTTAACCCTCTGCATATGGGTTAGTGACTTGAGGATTTGTTACCATCATGCCCAAGCCTCATAGGGGAACTTAGCTGTCTGAATTTTTTTCCTTCAAGTTCCCTGGCTTCCCCGGTTGACCAGAGCAATCCGTCTCTATTCAATTCATTTCAGCAGTCATTTTATTGGTAAGCCTGCTATGTGCCAATAGGGGATGTTTGGTGCTTTTGAAGCAAAATTAAGTAACCATTTTCCCCAGTAAATCGCTCAAGGCTAGTTCAGAAGGCTTACATATACATCAACACTTACTACTCAATATGATAAATGCTATGGTAAAAGTATTCAAAAGTTGTTGTGGGCGAACCAGGAAAAGAAACACCTAAATATGTCTGAAATGTGAATACTCAGTACCAGAAAGCTGTTTCACCACAGGGCTTCTTCCCTTTCTAAGAAAACAAGGGTATATAAACTATGATCTATGGAAATGTGTTATCTACTTGAAAGGCTAGCAGGCCAGGAAGAGCAGTGAGGCAAAAGGGTATGATAACCCGTTGGGTAGAAGGGCACTGCATCTGTCATATTTGCAGTGCTTTGTGTACCCCTGGGGAATAAAGTTTGTATATGATCAAATGGTACATAAACATCGACAAGATCCTAACTGTTCTTTTATTTATGTTAAGCTCAAATATGTAGCTTTGGATGTAGTTAACAGATTAATTTCTGATTCCCATCTGATTCAGTTTAAAAATCCAACATATATGGTTTTCTCCCAAATGATCTTATGGTGTAGAAAGCAACCTAAAATAGTAGGAAAAGTAGTTATTGTGGAATTCGAAAAACCTGGGTTCAAACCTCTTATTTTATTGGCTCTTCTTAGTTGTTCTCTACCTCTTCTTAGCTATGGAACCTGGGAATATTATTTAACCTCTACAAATATTTAAATGGCAAATGAAAATAGTCCCAATAAGACTGCATTGAAACATATGAAAAAAATGCTTAACATCATATGGCATTAGGGAATTGCAAATTAAAACAACGAGACATCACCGTATACCTATAAGAATGGCCTAAATCCAGAACACTGACGGCACCAAATGCTAGGAAGAATGTGGAGCAACGAAGTCTCTCATTTCTTATTGGTGGGAATGGAAAATGGAACTACCACTTTAGAAGACAGTTTGGCAGTTTCTTTCAAAACAAAGCATACTCTTACCATATGAGCTTGCAATCATCCACCTTGATATTTACCCAAATAAACCAAAAACTTATGTCCACACAGAAACCAGCACATGGATGTTTATAGCAACTTTATTTATAATAGCCCAGACTTGGAAGCAACCAAAATTTTCTCCAGTGGGTGAGCGGACAAATAAACTGTGGTATATTCACACTATGTAATATTATTCAGCACAAAACAGAAATGAGCTATCAAGCCATGAAAATACATGGAAGAAACTTAAATGCTTGTTACCAAGTGAAAGAAAACAATCTGAAAAGGCCACATTCCAACTATGTGACATTCTGGAAAAGACAAAACGCTGGAGCTACTAAAAAGATTAATGGTTGCCAGGAGTTAGAGTGGAGAAAGAAATGAATACATAAAAGCATAGAGAATATTTAGGGCATTGAAGCTATTTTGTGTCGATACTACAATGGTGGATGCATGCCATTATACATTTGTTAAAACTCGTAACATAGACAGTACCAGGAATGTGCCCATAATGTAAACTATGGACTGTGAGTGGTAATGATGTGCCATTGAAGGTTCGTCCGTTGTGAAGCATGTACTGATTTGGTGCAGGATGTTGTTGTAGGGTAGACTAGGCCTCTGGGAGGGGTAGAGAGATATGGGAAACGTCAATACCTTCTGTTCAGTTTTGCTGTGAACCTAAAATTGCTAGAAAAATTAAGAATTAATTAATTAATTAATTTGAGACAGAGTCTTGCTCTGTTTCCCAGGCTGGGTGCAATGGCATAATCTTGGCTCACTGCAACCTCTGCCTCCCAGGTTCAAGCGCTTCTCCTGCCTCAGTCTCCCAAGTAGCTGGGACTACAGGCACCCGCCACCACACCGGTCTAAGTTGTGTATTTTTAGTAAAGATGAAGTTTCACCATGTTGGCCAGACTGGTCTCAAACTTCCGACCTCGTGTGATTCACTCACCTCAGCCTCCCAAAGTGTTGGGATTACAGGTGTGAGCTGTGATGCCTAGCTTAAGAAATCCATGAAAAATTAGTGGGAAGCTGAAATAATGAAATTAAATTAAGATGCTGATTTTTGCCAGGTTTGTTTTAATTAATTCCCCAAACATCTTTACATATATTGTTCAATATATTTAGAATCGAGAAAATTGAGTTATAGAAGTAACTAATTTATCAATAATTTATCCAGTTAGTATTTACTGGATACTGCCTACTATATACTAGGTATTGTATTAGGCATGGAAGATATTATAATGAGTTCATATGGATGTTATATTTTAGAAAAGTGAGACAAAGACCCCCAATAGTAAGCCAACAAATAAATAAAACAATTGAAAATGACTTAAGTACTGTGAGAAAATAAATATAATATTGAGATAGAGAATAATAGAGAAGATTCTCTTTAGATAAAACTAAAGGAAAGATTTTATATTTAACTTGAGCCTTAAAGGCAGGAAAAGAGCTCACCATCTGAAGAGCTTTATAGACAGACAGAAAAACAGGTAAAGGGCTTTGAGGTGGAAAATAGCTTTGTATTTGTGAAACTGGGAGAAAACAGGATATCTAGACCTTAAGGAGAAGAAAATGGAGTTGAAGAGGGAAAGGTAAGTTTTAAGCTTTTATGATGAATATTTTATTCATTTAACATATGTGCCATGAGCACCAACTGATTGCCAGTCATTTTCTTCTATGCACTGAGATAAATTAATGAACATAATCTCTAATTCCTCTGTACTCACAGGTTTATGTCATAATAGGGGAAGAAAGAATTGCACATACATCAAAAGATAAATAAAACTTCAGATGGGATGAGTGCTATGAACTAAACAAAGCAGGGTAGAATAATGGAGAGTACCTTAGAGGAAAGAGGTAACTTATATATATGTGGTTTCTTTGAAGTGGTGAAATTTGAGCACAGGCTTAAATGATGAGAAAACAACCATGTGAAGATGGTAGGATAGATCCTACCTGTCAGAAAAATAAATAAATAAAAAGCCAGTGCTAAGAGCAAAGACCTTGAGCTAGAAACGAACTTGGCAAGTTTGAAGACCAAAATGAAGGCCAATGCCTGAAATAAAATGAGAAAGAGAGGGAATAGAAGCTAAGCTCAAAGAGAATAGGCCTTGAAGACCAGGATAAACAGTTTTTATTTTATTCCAGTTTTAATGAAAAGCGACTGTGGTTTTAAGCAAATGAATAATAAAAGCAGATTTAATTTTTACAAGATTGCTATGACTTTCTATGGAGAATGGACTGTAGGGGAAAGAAACGGAAAGTAAAAGAGGTAGTTACAATAGGAATTCAGATTAGAAATAAAGGTTACATGAGCCATAATTCTAGCAGGGGCAGTACAAAGAAATTGGTGGAATCAGTATATATTTTGAGGGGAGAACTTGCAGCATTTACAACGGATAAGACAGAGAGTTTGAGAGTGATTGCCTGGCTTTTGACTTAATCAATTTTGTGAGTTGTGAAGCCTTTTACCAAGATGAGAGCAAGTGGTAGAACAACAGGTTTTAGAACCCATGGCAATGAAGTTGAATGTTATTCTAAACACACTGGGAATCTATGTGATAATTTCAAGTAGTCGTGGGGAGATAATTCAATGTATCCTTCAGTAAGATCCCTTGTGTTGCTCTGTAGCAAATGAGCTAAAAGAAAGGGAAGCAAAGATGATGACTCACCGACCAGTTTGAGTAGCAGAGTAAATGATGGTGCTATTTTCTAAAAGCAGAGAAAACTGAAAACATGTAAAAGTTTTAGGGACAGCAAGAAGTGTATTTGGGACGTGTTAAATGTGAGACATAAAATCATGTCTATGAGACATAAAATCTTGCTGACAAGTGCTATTGGATATGTGTGCCTAAGACTTGCAAGAAGTGTGGGCCTAATGTATAAATTTTGAGGTCATCAGGATAAAGATATTATTGAATTTGATGTGTGTGGATCAGAAAAAAATAGGAATAAAATTTTAAGGAAAAAAGATGGGCTCATAACTAATTTTAGGAACATCAACATTTAACTGAGAAATTATAATAATGAACCATGGAATTTGGGGCCAAATAATGAAGTGAAGTCAGGAGGGGACTGATAAATAGTAGGGAAATGTGAGTTCACTGAATTGGGGGTCTTTGTGTGATTGAAGAGCGTAGGCGTGGGTGTGATTAAACAATGAATTGGATGAGTGGGCTGTGAGAAATCCTAATTTTCTGACAAATGCAGGCTGCAGTTGTGACCATGTGGAAGAGAGACTAGATTTCAATGAGGGAAATAATTTAGTAATGAGGAAATAAAAGAATTAAGAGATCAGCCGTGTTGGATACTTCATGTAGGTGGATTTTGAATATACTGAGAATAATAAAAATTAGAAAAAAGAATTACCATCCATTAGTCAAATATTTGAAAAGTAAAGGCTTCTCTTCCTACTTAATACAACTTTTGAACCAGATTTCATTGAATGACAGCAATTGTAGAGAGCCTGGTCTAGCGGGGTGGCATGAGTCTCAGAGGAGCAGAAGTTATTGCACAAGGCAGGAGAACAAATGGTGTGGGAACAGCAATGAGGGGCAGGGAAAACACCAAATGGGCCTCTGTCTCCAAGGGATGTGGAGGTAATTGAAAATGGTCTATAGAAAAGAGAGCTGAAAACTAAGCAATGTCTTCAGGGTACAGTCCGGCAGAGTAGGGAGATAAAATGGTCATTCTAAAAATTAGGTGAAGATATGGAACAACATGCCAATCTCTGATCAGGACTTCTTTAACGCACAGTGGCAACGTTTAGAAGGGTCAGAATAACAGGAGGTGAGGCTGCAGGGTACATACAACAGTATAGAGATAAGGTAAGTACACAGAGATGGGAAGAAGATGAAAATAATCTTGATTATTTCTTAGATGAGTGTGGGCAAGCTGACACATGGCTGTCATGTCTGAAACTCCTTTAGGATAGCTCTGGGTTGGGGAAGAGAGTGAGGACATTCCTAGGTGGACTGGCATAGGAATTTGTTAAGCTTTCTCACTTTGTGATAGCTTCCTCTGAGATAGCAGAGACTTTGCCCATGAGCAAATAGCGAATAGCAGAACCAATTGTTGCACCTTGGTTTATTCATAGCAGCACAGTCTGCCATGCCATGTGAAAGTGCCTTCAATAAAATGTGCTAATGCATGGAATCTTTTTGCACTTAGTTAAACATACAAATTTCTTATAGGGCCTAATGTGCAGAGCCTCACAAAAATTGACTCCTCATCCCTTTTTTATTCTCATCTTGTCCAGCCAACTCACTTACTGGATGTGACTTCTGTCACACTGTTGCCAATTATCCTTTTCCTGAAACACTCCAGTATTATGTTGATCTCAGGGCTTTTTACCATGCTGTGTCCTTGGCCTGAAATCCTCTGTTTTCAGAGTTTCAAGTTTCTAGACTCTTTCTCACCTGTTGGATTATACTTCATCTCTTACCTTCTCTGGAAAGGCTTTCAGGAAATTACTTAATTTTGTCTTGTCTTATTTTACTAAGTACCTTGCAGTTGTTTTCTTTTCTATGGACCTATTTTATGTTTCTATACCACTTAGGAGGATCTGATAATATGTGTTGTATTTGTTTAGGCATTTGTTAACTGTTTTCATCTCTTTATCATGAACTTCATGGCTCAAGGATTTCTATTTATATAAAGGAGGGCTAGCTCACAATAGGTGCTCCTTAAAATGATGTTGGATGAATGCACAAGCACTTGATAAAGATCACTTTCTCTCTCTCTCTCTCTCTCTTTCTCTCTCTCTCTCTCTCTCTCTCTCGCTCTCTCTCTCTCTCTCTCTCTCTCTCTATATATATATATATTTTTTTTTGAGATGGAATCTCGCTCTTTTGTCCAGGCTGGAGTGCGGTGGCGCAGTCTCGGCTCACTGCAAGCTCCGCTTCCTGGGCTCACGCCATTCTCCTGCCTCAGCCTCCTGAGTAGCTGGGACTACAGGCACCTGCCACCACGCCCGGCTAATTTTTTTTTGTATTTTTTAGTAGAGATGGAGTTTCACCGTGTTAGTCAGGTTGGTATCTATCTCCTGACTTCGTGATCCGCCTATCTTGGCCTCCCAAAGTGGTGGGATTACAGGTGCAAGTCACCATTCCTGGCCTTCTTCATCTATATTTTAAAGTAAATTACTATTTTTAAACTATAATTAAATATAGTAGTTGTAATTTTCATGGTTGTTGGGACAAAATGTGGTTATATATATAAAAAGTCCCCACTCCAATTCTTCGCACATAGTAGGCAATTAGTCAACAATTTTTTTCATTCATTTTATCCATAGATCCCATGGAAACAGCATACCAGATATTGATTAAATGATATAATTCAAATTGGGGTGTTATCATGGTGAAATTAGATGTTGGATATCATGTATTATATAGCATATATTACATGTCACATGTTATTCATTGTGTATAAGATTTATGGCATAAGATATAAAATATATCGTATTTTTATTATATAGTTGTGGTGAGATTATAATAGTTAAGTTATTTTTTTTTGTAAAGCACTACTATTTCCTACAAAACTTGAATTTTCTTTTAATATTCTAGACTTCATTAATTTTAATTAGAAGAAAATAAAGTTGACTTCGTCCTAAATAAATGAGAAATTTTTTGTCTTCTAAGAAAAGCTATAATTCTGATGATGAGTTTCATGATTAACTGTTACCTTTTTTGTTCTTGTTCAATGTTTTCAGGAAGAACCCTATGTCCTTTTTAAGAAGTCTGACAAACCTCTCTATGGCAATGATCGATTTGAAGGCTATTGCATTGATCTCCTCAGAGAGTTATCTACAATCCTTGGCTTTACATATGAAATTAGACTTGTGGAAGATGGGAAATATGGAGCCCAGGATGATGCCAATGGACAATGGAATGGAATGGTTCGTGAACTAATTGATCATGTAAGTCCCTTCCCTCATTATTTATTAGTTTGTTATGTTGCTACAAGGTTTATACTTTTTTCTTGATGTATGTAAGTAGTAACTACAAAAAGCAGTGATATATTTCAAGTATGTATTTCCTTCAATAATTTTATTTAAGCTAAATAGTATTTGTCACTAAATATAAAAGAATCTAAGAGGGGTATATAGCCCTGTGTATGTAAACAGATTACATTTTCCACAGAAACTGAGAGATGGAACATTATCTCTCTTGATTATTACATTTCAAAGAGATACTTCCCAGGTCCTTGAGAAAGGCTCTCCTGGGCCATAACGTTGGCAAGAGGCTTAATTAGCTTTTAAAGGAGTTACATACATTTCAAAGAGAGAGGGAGAAAGGACCTATAACTATGAATTTTTAAAGTAAGTGTTCTAAGAACAGGGGGTGAGGAGGGGTGTTTCTTTCCTTATTTGCAGTTGGAAGAATCAGACCTTTTATTTGTAATTAGAATTTAGTATTTAATTGGCATTTAGTATTTTTAATTAGCTCTTGCAATTGCAAGTGTTTGTTATTTTAGAAATAACATGTTTGTCATCTTCTTATTTCCATCCCTCCTTCTTAAGGGGACCTTAAACATACAGGGTTTGGTATGATCTTTCAAATTCATTATGATCTAACCAAGATGGTTCTCGGTGATACAATATGAAGATGCAACTTCAGATGGATATCTTAACTTTAAAAAGTATAATTCATAAATTTAGAAAAGGAGACATTATTTCTTACAAAGGGTTGCAGTATGCAGAGTGGTCATTCAGACAGATTGGGAAGCATCGTCTCTGGTTGGAAGTCAAAAGCAGACACTTCAATGGAGGGGCAAAAAGAACAGGAATTTACAGCAGGGTGGCTGAATTTTATATATATATATATATATATATATATATATATATATATATATATATTTTTTTTTTCCCAATGGGCTATAGGAGAAGTCATGAATATTTATGAAAGGAGAAACTTGTGCATGAGCATGAACGTGCCTCTCCATGGATCCCATGTACAAAAATGGTGGCATTAGCATAGTCTGAGGGTGGAATTTTCAGCCCTATGGCATCAAAACGTGAAGCAGAGAACATGAAAATCCTTACTAAGCATTCTCTAAAGATGGCTAGAACCCTTCAGTGGTCATGGTCTAACAGGCACAAAAAAGGAAGGGCAGAATCAAGGTTGGTTGATATCATTGTTGAAGTCTTTTGAAAGGGCCGTTTTCTGTTTTCAGTGGTGAAGTCTTCTGAAAGGACTGTCTTGTTTAGGGAAGAAAGTCTGAAGGCAGTTAGTGAGGAGATTGGTGTATATTGAGGCCTGTCTGCCTTTCTATCCTGTCATGGTTGAGAACTCAGTTTTCAAGGTTACTCTGGGGTTCCCTTGGCCGGGAAGAGGTCCATTCAGTTGTTTGAGGGGCTTTGGATTTATTTTTATTTCTCAGATGTTAGGAGAAAGTGATTTTCCGAGGCATTAGGTATTATTAGTCCTTGAAAAAAGACCTTTTCCCTGAAAGCATCATTCCCTCTTCTCCACTCTCCCATACTCAGTAGAGCTCTATAAAATAGTGTGCTAGTGAGCACTTGGTAGGGCAAAGGTGAGTTCAAATCCTAAGTCTTCAGATGTGCAGTTGCATGCATTGAGAACACTGCCTTAAACACTTTGAAACTTAACTTTCTGAAACATAAGATAAAGATAATTTGTATCATTTTAATAATTAGGAATGATATATGGGAATTTTCTAACACAGTGTCTGACATATAGTACATAATCAATAAATAGAGATGTAATTAATAAGCCCAAACTTAGTGTCTTCTTACTTGTTCTGTCTTCTACTATAGTATTTATGAGTGTTTGTGTTGAGGGCTAAAACATAAAACATTTAGACAGTATTACAATGAGAAAGCTGTAGGGACTATAGCACTATTATAATTAAATTTGAATTTAATCATAGTCAATGAGATCAATATTAGGCTTTGGTAGTGAAGTTTATTAATTGGATCCTTTGCTATCACAAAGATACCAGTCCTTTCCTACCTAAATGACCTATATGTTGTGAATGGCAGTTTTATATTAGCATTAATTAAACATAGAGAAGCATTAGGAGAGAGTCAAATTCACTGTTAGATCAGCAATAGGCAAGATAAAGAAAAACAAAACAAATAATATTTAGGATACTAATGAAGCAGGGACATCGTTATTTTTTCTTGAAAATTACTCTTAATATTTAAAAAAAGTCAAAGTACTCATTATAGATAAAATCAAAACATTTTTGGAACTTCTTATACTTACAGTTTGATATTTTGTCAAATTTGAATTACACATATAGGGGACAAAGCTCTTGACCTGCTATAGTTTTGCTGAAAATCACTGATATGAAGCTAATTAATTAATAAGAGAAAGTACATATAAATGTATTTAACTTGTGTATACAAGACCCTTCAGAATGAAAACCCAACTTCCCAAAGAAGTACAGAAGCTCGTATTATCATCTTGAGGTTACAATGAGAATGGGGCTTGCATCCTGGTAAAATAGTTTATGAGAAGGCAAAGAAAATGAATTCTATGGAGGAACAATAAATGATTACTACAGAACAGAAATTAAGTTGTAAACATTTTTTTTTTTTTTTTTTCTAGAACTTAAATGATGCTTGAAGACAATGATTATCTTGAAAAAGGGTCTGTTCAGATGTGGTTAGATTTTTTGTTTTCTTTCCTGTAATGGATAATGAGATTACAGGGAGGGAAACAAGAACACTTGTTCTCCTAGGCGGGTAAATTCTTTTTGTAGATAGGAGAAAAGTCTCTTCTAGTGATTATTGATCCCCAAGAGTTTTTAACTTAAAATACTCTGACAGTGAAAAGATTTATTTTCTTTCTTAGATCTTTGAGGATCTTAATCCAGCATTTCTCAAATACATTTTATTCTCCTTATTATTATTAGTTTTTTAAGAGATGGGATCTTTCTGTCACCCAAGCTAGATAGAGTCCAGTGGCATAATCATAGTTCACTGCAGCCCTGAAGCCCTTGGCTCAAGCAGTCCTCCTGCCTCAGCCTTGCGGGTAGACATGCTAACATCCCTAGCTAATTATTTATTATTGTTATTGTTATTATTTTAGATATGTGGTCTTGCTATGTTGCTCATGCTAGTCTCAAACTTCTGGACTCCAGGGATCTGCCTGCCTTAGCCTCTGGAGTAACTGGGATTATAGACATGAGCCACTGTGCCTGGCTTCAAATACACTTGAAAAAATTAATTTCATGGAAACTTTGATACATTTTAAAATGTTAATAATATATGTCCTACTACAGAGAAAATACAGAAGCAAGTAATATATTTTGCTTTTCCTTTATGTACTAATAATCTACTCTTTCAGTCCTAACATATTTTCCATGGGGCTGATCATCTTTTGAGTTTTTATGATGATTGATGACTTGAAATTTTTTGGTTAGCTATAAAAGGTTGATAACTTTTGAAAGTTATCAAACTGATTGGAATCTAAATTAGGATGCTATTTTATCATATCCATTCACTGCATTCATGATCTTCTTTATTGTACTGCGTATTTGGTATAATTTATCTTCTTCAAATATACTGAAAATAACTAGGAGACATAAATAATAATAGTGCAGAAAATGTTCAGCATTCAACAATATTTATTGAAAGAATGACACAAATATTTCACAATGTTCCACAACAAACATGAAACTCAAGCACCACGATCTTTAGAGAATATGACCACATATATTCCAAATGCTTTTATTGTTAGATTGCCTTCCAAAAGCCTCAGTGAAAGTTCCTGTTCAAGGGCCAAGAAAACAGGGCCATACCTTCTTCTTGAAATTAAAGCATCATAACCTTTTGTATTCTAGTTTATAAAATATTTTATCACATTTTTCATTCTTAAAAGGAAGCTTAGCTATTGAGCCTGCCATAGTAGAGATGACTACACAGAAACTTACTAATGCAACCATTTTATTAAGTCGGGTATACATTTTACTTGTAGCTTTGGGTTTTTTTATTGTTTTTTTTTTTTTTTTTGTTTTGTTTTGTTTTTGAGACGGAGTCTCGCTCTGTGGCCCAGGCTGGGGTGCAATGGCCGGATCTCGGCTCACTGCAAGCTCCGCCTCCCGGGTTCACGCCATTCTCCTGCCTCAGTCTCCGGAGTAGCTGGGACTACAGGCGCCCGCCACCTCGCCCGGCTAGTTTTTTTTTTTTTTTTTGTATTTTTTTAGTAGAGACGGGGTTTCACCGTGTTAGCCAGGATGGTCTCGATCTCCTGACCTCGTGATCCGCCCGTCTCGGCCTCCCAAAGTGCTGAGATTACAGGCTTGAGCCACCGCGCCCAGCCTTTTTTTTTTTTTTTTTTTTTTTATAGCTAATAACTCATTTGTGGGCTCATGAGACAACTGTGATAAGCATCTTATTCATAAAGCCAACTAGAATTATTCATTAGCATAAGGGAAAACACTTAGGCTGCAATAAGCTACCACAGCATATTATTATGGGACTGCTTAAAGTGACAAGGTCAGTAAAATTACTTTCAAATCTCTGGTGATGTTTGCCTTGGCATTGGAAAACCTCAGAGAATATTTATGCTTGTAGACATCCATGCATAAGCTAATAGAGTAATGCACAAAGTATCTGTAAGGGCAGGCTGCAAATAAATCTCAGATTTGTCCCCATCTTTAGTTTTTCACCCACCCAAGTAGCTCACACGTTTGCCATTTTATTATGTCTCTATTATATACTTCCTGCCTTTAATATCATCTCCAGGAATGCATGTATACATTACAGTCAGATTTTCATTTAATCAGCAATGTTATCTCAAACCTTTCTCACTGAAATCATTACAGACATACTGAAAGATTACAGCATATCATTTCAGGTACTCATGTTGGCCTTTAATTTCTTTTTCTTTGTCCCCTGACACCTGATGATTTGTGCAGTCCTCAGCTCTTTCCTCTTGTCGACTGTTTAATGTCCATCCCCAGGGTTCTCTGTTGGGGCTGTACTCCAAAAGGCTTTGTGTGCCATTTTATTCTTCTAAAAAGCCTACTTTCTTTGACACCTGTAGAACTACTACTTCTGGTACTTAATCATAGACATTCCTTATTACTTGAAATTCTTTATCCTTTCATCTTTCACGCAGACTAATCCCAGCTGGAGGCAAAATTTCAGAGTATCCTTAAGCCAGTGTTCTGCTGATAATTCTCTGACCTACTGTCATAATACTGATAAAATGTGTGTGGGAATACTCAACAGATCTACAGTTACTTCTTAAGTGTGCAAATTTGGGCACCCTCTCTCTAACTTCTCTCTCTCTTACTCTCCGCTGTAGCTTGGGGAAAGTTTCTTACTCTGTCTTCAGTGACTTCTATCATTTATGCAATGGGAATAATGATACTTCATTGAATGATGATGTGGATTAAACGTAAATATCAGAGGAAAGAGAAGGACTATAGCCTTCTTTAACTTAGTTAAATACATCAGTCAGACGGCAGAGATTGCGTGTATTTGGAGGAGACACAACAGAAGGAAAACCGTAATGACAGGAAGCAGGAAAAATTTAAATGCTCCAGGACAGTGATGCAGATCCCTCTGTAGATATTAGGCCCCTCATGCCTCAGTGTATGAAAAGCTCCTGGCATTGGTGGATAATCTCATGCCTATAAATACAAATTTTTCCTTTTTAAAACCTGACCTCTAGTTAAAAAACTGCTACCTAACCTGGGTTGCAACTAAAGAAACAGCATAGAAACAGTGCTAAGACTGAACTACTTAATGGGTTTTCAAATCAGATTTGAGAAGTAAACTCTAATTTGGGACATGAGTGCATTGTGCAGGCCTTAATGTGCTGAATGGCAAATAGGAAATACTCAACAATGTTATTATTATTACTATTAAAGTTTTTATTATGGTTAATGTATCCAAAAGGTTGTCAATGTTTTTGAATGTTGCTATATTTTGTCTATTCAACCCCATGAGCTAGTTTACAGGATTACTGTTGAACCATGATTATATTTAAAACAAATAATTGACTAAATGTGTGCTATAATGCTATTAGAGAAAAGGGGCATTTAAAAACAGATTTCTAAAGCCACATTAGTCATTCCTTTACCCATTAGAATTGTGTAGACTATGAAAAATTATCTAAATAGTAACATTTAAAGTTTAGCTCTTTTATAAGTGCCAAACATCTTTACAACTTCTTTGTCTTTAAAGAGATTTGTGTTTTAATATAATTAACCATTTGGTGTAGGTAAAAGAGTGCATTGAGCAATAAATGCTTATTTTTTAGAGTAGGGTAATTTTTGTAGCTTCAAATGTTGAAATTTTAGAAGTAAACAAAACTTGATCATTTGACAGGTTTTCTTAAGAGAATGAGAAAGAAATTCTGTTTCAGCTTAGAAAACAACTCAGTAACATGAGAAGTCTGTTGGAATCTAGTTCAGTATTTTACATTATTTTTAAAAACACCCATGATGCCATGGATTTCCAGCTGTCTGAATACTTCCCAGCATGCTGCCTTGGCATTGCAATTGGTATTTAATATTATCAAGCCTTTTATGATTCATAAATGAGCCTTGGAGGACCTCACTACACTTTGCTTTTGCCTCCTGATTGCTCTTTTATTATATGTGAGGAAGGAAATCAAATATTTGTTTTTCAGGGAACTTAAAAAGGCTCCAGGTATTATCACAAAAATGGAAACACTAAATCAAAAAGCAGTTTATTCTAAATGGGAATTGACTTGCACAGACATTAGCTTTAAATTTTGGCAGTATATTGTTTAATTTTGCATCCTAGTTGAGGCACTCTGGTACTTCCTGTGAAAAGAAACACAAAGCCTAGGTGCGGTGATTCACACCTGTAATCCCAGCACTTTGTGTGGTCAAGGTGGGCAGATCACCTGAGGTTCGGAGTTTAAGACCAGCCTGGCCAACATGGTGAAACCCTGTCTCTACTGAAAATACAAAAAAGTTAGCCGGGCATGGTGTTGCACGATTGTAATCCCAGCTACTTGGAAGACTGAGGCGCAAGAATCTCTTGAACCTGGGAGGCAGAGGTTGCAGTGAGCTGAGATCATGCCACTGAACTCCAGCCTGGGCAACACAGTGAGACCCCGTCTCAAAAAAAAAAAAAAAAAAAAAAGAAAAGAAATACAAATTTAAAAAAATCACAACCACCACCAACAAATGAAGACTGTTGGGGAGTAGAAATACTATTATTAATGTTATTTTTTAAATGTTGGCAAAAATAGCTAAAATCAGAAGTACAAATTTATAATTTCCTATGACCCAAAATTAACCTATTTATTAACTTTGCTTCAAGTGTCTCTTTATTGTAAAAGTTATAAAATATTACAAATAATGCTGAAATGCCTTCCTCACCATGGTTTTTCTCAATTTAGTATTTTCTACATCAATCATAAAATATAAAACTACATTTTCCTCATCCCTCTCCAGGTGTAGCCATTATCTTAAGTTTGGTATTCTCCTGGCACATTTTGTATAAATCGTTCAATAGTACTATGTAACAGGATTATATCTTTTTTTTAGTCTTCTACTGATAAACATTCAAAATACTATAATTGAAGATGCACATCTTATCTTGCATAGCACCTATGCCAAAGCTTTTCCATGATATATGCTTATTTCACATTACATGCCTGTAGCAAAATCTCATGTACCCCATAAATATATAAAATATATGAACAAGGAATTGTTGATCAGAGTTCATGTATTTTTTTTTCCCAATTTTGTTAGGGACCTCATCTGAAAAACAAATTTCATTAGATATTGAAAATATTTTTCTCCAAAATATTTTTACTGATTTACATGTCCACCCATAGTTTATAAATATGTCTATTCCTCTGCAAAATCATTAGTACTTGAGATTAGACTTTTAGACTAGACTATTAGAGTATTTGACTATTTGAATTTGGTCAGATAATCTGGTGAGAAATAGCATCAAACTGCTTTAATTTTCAGATACTCATAATTAGCCATTCTTTCTCCATATTTAAATAGGCTTTTTAATTTCCCCGTCTTTGAATTCCCCATTGACTTCATTCCTTCTTATTCATGCATAGTAATTTATTACGTTTTCTGAGTACCTATAATGCAAATATTTCCCCCAGCCAAGAGTTTATCTCTTAATTTCATTGTGTGTGTGTGTATGTCCATGTGTGTGAATGTATGTGTGTGAATGTATGTGTGTTTACATATGGAAGTTTTAAAGTTTTAGTTTGTCACATTTAGTCATTTTTTAAATGGCTTGTGATGTTTGTGATTTGTTGGAAAAATTCTTTTTTAACTGAAGCTCAAAAAGATATTTTCCTATTTTTTAATATTCTTAATGTTTTTATTTCTCAATTTTAGTTCTTTCATCTACTTGTAGTTTGTTTATTAAGTCCATACTGATTGGACCTCAGCCTAAGTGAAAGCCTGAATTTCTTTCAGCCCGTTTATGAAGCAGTACCCCTACAACACACCAAATTCTGCTACAACATGTATGCCAGTAATTTTCTCTTCTTTGTAAAAAAGAAACTTGAAAAGCAAGTAATTTTTACTTTTAAAGAGACATTCTGTGAATATCATCTCAGATGATAGAGACATTAGGAATTATGAAAAGTATGTAACATTTTTTAAAAGGGCTAATATAGTTATTTTGAAATGTTTTTCTCAACGTGAATTTAAACAGTGAGCTGCTGAAGATATAAACAAACTGGCTCAGCAATGAGGATATTTTGAAATTTAACCCAGAAACATGGGCTATCACAGATCAGTGTACTTCTGATTTATGCTATACTAGATTATGATTCCTTAGAAATTATACCAAGATAGAGCCTCAACAACCATTTATTGAATGTATATTCTGAGAAAGACACTGTAACCACAGCAGTAATAATAGTTCTCAAATATAATGACTATCTTTTATTTTAAAAAGTATAAGTGTTTACTTTTTCTTTCAGTGCTAATGTAATAAAGAATGTCTTCTCTCTTCATGCAGTTCCACAATTAATATTATGTTTAGAAATATTTATATATATATTTAAATATTAAAATTATTTATTTATTTATTTTTGCCATGATGTGTTCTCAGAATACTTAAAAAAACTTGTTTCCCTAATAACAATCTTCTGGTAATTTGCTCTTAATTGCAAAATCATAGCAAAAACCAAAGCTAAGGATTATTTTATTTGGCAATTGTATCATGAATTATTGAATAAATATCCCCAATGTACACTACTAAGTTCCTTCCAATATGACTTCTGAACTTAAGATACTTAAAATGTCTGTAAAAAAAGTCAAATTATGACTTCAAAGTCATAATCTGAAGATTGAGAGAAAGTAAATTACTAAATTGATATTATAGAGACTCCTGTAAATGGAGACTTCTGTACACTGCTATCCATCCTATTAATACTTTTGCCCCTAAAAAACAGGAAGCAACTAATTTGTTATGCAATACAGAGCATTGAAACTTTTCCTTAATGTAGTCAGGAAATGCTTCTTTAAAAAAAAAAAAAGCTTCAATATCTTCTTAAATAAACAAAGGAAAACAGGTTAGAGTAGAAGAGGCGTGAAATTGGAAATTTCATTGCTCAAACAAAATGTTATGTAAAAATGAAAGTAGAAATATAAATTAAGGGTAAGGGAATTCTGTGAGGGAGCATGTCCAAAACTTAGGATTATTTAAAGTCAATAATTAAAATTTTGTATGTAATTTAATAGTAAATTTACATTGACACCGTTGAAGCAGTGGGCTGAAAAATTTGTTTATCTGTGGTATATGGAACATCTGTGTGTTATTAAATAATAAATACTGATTTGCATCTATTAGCACCATAACAGCAGAATAAATGTAACTGAAAATAGATATAAAAAAGTGGCTTTTTCAAAGATGACATGTTCTGTAGAGCATAGAGCAAATCTAAACAGAAAGAAAGAAAAAAAAAAGCCCAACAAAACTTTAAAAAGTTAAAAAAAGGAAAATCATAGCATGAAATTTATTAATGCTATAGAAATTTGTTCAGTGTGATTGGATTTTCCTTTCATGTTAAATTGCATAAAGTTTCTTTTCAAAGTAAATTTGAGTGATAGAAATTTCAGAAAAAAAATGCTAAAATAAGATATTCTTCATGATATTCGCATGTGGAAAAATAATTCAGTATTGTTCATTTAGCATTTTTGTGCCACTCACAGTTTTAGGTACTGAGAAACATATAAATCCTAGGTGAGATGATCATTAAATACATTTTATATACTTTAGATAGTACAACAATAGAGATATTCTGAAAATATTTTGGGAAGCGTGAGGGGGTATATCTAATTTTGTCTGGAAGGGAAAGGGTCAGGGAAGTCTTTAAGCTTGAATTATGAAAAAAAAATGACAGATGCTTTTTCAAATACACTATTTTTAGTGCTGCAGTTCATTTAATTGCAGCATGTATTCCACCTGAGGGATGTTGTCTTTTTTTTTTTTTTTTTTTTTTTTTTTTTTTTTTTTTTTTTTTTTTTTTTTTTTTTTTTTTTTTTTTTTTTTTCCAGACACAATACAGAAGCAGAGTTTATTGGCAAGAAAAATATCAGACATCTTACCTCATGCAATCATAGGGTAGAAAAAAAGTAGACATTAAGTGAAAAATCACTAAATTATGATTAATGTGAAAATAATTCCTCTACTGGCCAAGCAAAAATGGTAATTTTAATATTCTCTTTAGCACTTAATTTCTTACATTTACTATGATGTTGTTAACATCATTGGTGATGAATCTCAGCTGAGGTGATAGTGATACCAAACTGCTAGTTGAAACAGACCTTTAAAAAATATGGTTTGGAAAAGGAGCCCAGTGGATTTGGCTATGTAAACACTTCGAAGGATTGAAAGAGTCACATTAAATACACTCTGAGGCTGGCCAAGCCACTGAAGACTTCAAACTGTGCTTGGCATATGGCAATTATCCAATAAGTATATGTTGGAGGTAGAGCTAATATTGGAGTAAATATTATCATTGTTTTATAGATTGAAAAGCTGAAAACTTTACAGGATGTAAATGCATGCCTACTTGACTCGAAAATGTTCCCTCTTTATTTGGGATGGTAAATGACTGACAAAAGTATAGTTAAAATTATGAAATTACAGCTCCTGTCTCCTCCAGCAATCTAGGCCTTCCATAGCTCTGGGCACAGAGAGACACAATTCAGGATAACTTTTTCATCTTTATGTGGGAAAAAAAAAAAATTTCCCTTTCCTGTCATAACCATGTATTTCCCAAAAATGAGCATGACATAGGAAAAAGTACCCAGGAGAATTCATGTGTTTTGAGAGTGTCAAATGGGATTGGGTTCCTCTCCCTCATTCTTTGCTGGGGTCTGGCCAGGCCCTGGGTCAGCGACTGCATTTGTGGACAGCTTAGACTTACAGACCGAAGAGAATGAAGAGAATGTTCTTGTCACTCCTTTCCCTTAGAGTTATAATATTGCCACAATTCCAAGTTCAAATAGAAAGTGAGCATGTGTTTTATGTTAGTGATTAGAAGTGTGTTTTTAGAGCAGCCAATAGCTATTCTTTTTTTTTTTTTTACTTTGACAGTAGTAAAAGAATAAATAATGATATCTTGTTTATGTGATTTGCTAATATTTGCTTGCATTTTTGTGGTTCAAATAAACTCATACTCAATACAAAAATTTAAACAATAAATTCAACAGTTGGTTATGGCATATGAGAAACTTTCGATAATGTAACCATTTTTTAAAGTAGGGAGAGAGACTCAGAGACAGAATCAGAGAGAGGCAGAGAAGAGACCATAGATGTAAAGGTGGCCACTTTTCTGGCGAGACTGAGATTGGATGTTGTCTTATGTAACACCACACATGACCAAAACGGTGTACTTGGTCAGGTTTATTTAAATATTTTGAAAGCCAATTCAATTTAAAATGAATTGATAAGATTCAGACAATTTGTGGAGGGAGAATTAAGATAAAGAAAGTTTCCACATTTTTTTTCTCCTAAGGAGAAAATAGATCTAGTTTTCTCAATTAAGAAGAATTGATTGAAAATGTATTGGTATGCTAATATGTAATTACACTAACATTAACCACTGTTGTTTTGTGCCAAAATCATGTGCCTTCATCCATATAATTTCCTGACCACTTCTAATTGCATTTTAAGGTTTTGTGGCTCTTCTAGGAAATTCAGTTTGCAAAAGATATGGCCACTGAACTGGAGTTTATTTTTTACATATTTTATTATGATATTCATCTGATCAAGTCTTTTGTATTTTTTAAACATTATCCAATTTTGATCATTGAAAATCAGAAGTAATGTCTGTGGGACCTTTATAGAGCAAATAGTCTCACTGTCCAATGTGCACAAAAACACTGGCTTTTGAGGAAAGAAAGGCCTTTATTTGTCTTTTTTCAAATAGGCAAGTAGTCAGCAAGGAGACAGGAGTGAATTCAAATCTGTCTCCTCAATTTAGGTACCCCTTGCTTCTGAAAGAGTTTCAATATTCAGGTTCCAGTCATGTCCCAGTCTTACTGGTATAGAGGGAAAGATTGATTGGTTTTGGGTGTTGTTAGAGATCAAAGCTTTTTCTATTGTGCATGCCTAGGCTACATGACTTGCAGTTTTTATTTTTATTATATCTGAAAGATAACTCAACAGTTTGTTACCAACTAAGCAGGCCCAATTTGGGCTAGTCCAGTAGATGCAGGACTTATTCAAGTACAAATTCAATTATGAATTTATGTGACAATATTTAGTTTAATATTAAACAGCATTAAACTATCCTTTATGTCCTTGTATTTTCACTTCCATGAAAATGAATGATTTTGATATCTTGTAATCTACTAAACTCTCTTTGTTGACTGTAGATTAATTTGCTCTTACCAAAATTTAGATTTAAAATACTCTAATTTTACTTTGTGCATTTCAATACATACATCATTAAGGTCCTTTTCTAGTTAGAATATAAGCTGTTGGAGGGCAGTAACTATATCTCTAGGATTTAGCATTATGCTTAATACATAGTAGAAAATGAGTGTTTGTTAAATGCATGAATCCTGTTTTTCCATCCAGGCCAGTTTGTCCAATTCCATGTATAAAACTACTTATAATCAGGAATATGCCACAAATGGATTTGCCCAAGCATTATATTCTATTGATGTGCATGTTTTGTCTCCTCTATGTAGGTGTCAATGTCTTGTTTGAGGCAGGAATGATTTGATTTTCTTGGTATCTTTCATAGCACTTGCCACAAGGCTTTACACATAGTCAAGATGGTCAATAAATGTCTATCAAATAAATGGGTAGATATAATAAATTATCCACCTAGCCATTTTTTCTTTCCACAGGAATGCAATTAACTTGACATTGTACGTGTGATTACTTGAAATCATAGCTATAATATTATCACACTTTCCTTCAGGAAAAAAAAAAAAAAGGGTAAAGTTGGTAAACTTATTAACAGAATTTTGAAGTAGAGAAATACATCATAGCTATCGAATAATAGATAAAGGCAATCTGAAACACAATATTTCAAATGTAGACACATAAAAAAGTCATTTTCAAGTATTTCTTAAGCAGATACTGTCAGATATATTGGACAACGTATGACATGAGATATTTTGAGAGCATGTGTTCTGAAAAACAGGGTAAAGGCACTTGGACAAAGAAGTTTTGTCTTTAAATCCTACAAAATAAACATACACAAAAATCAGGATTTTTACCGATTACATTGGCGTACTTCAAATGAGATTTGATTACCTATACACACTATCAAAAAATAGCATTTCTGTGGGGCAGGAGCAGGATGGAAATACGGTATACACTGTAATAAAAGCATCATCAATGTAAAAGTAAAGATTTTAGCATCAGCATGTTAAGAATGAGTAATCCTGGGCAACACATGCTTTATCTTTTTTTTTTTTTTCTTTTTTTTTTTTTTTTTTGAGACGGAGTCTCGCTCTGTCGCCCAGGCTGGAGTGCAGTGGCCAGATCTCAGCTCATTGTAAGCTCCGCCTCCCGGGTTTACGCCATTCTCCTGCCTCAGCCTCCCGAGTAGCTGGGACTACAGGCCCCAGCCACCTCGCCCGGCTAATTTTTTTTTTTATTTTTTAGTAGAGACGGGGTTTCACCGGGTTAGCCAGGATGGTCTCGATCTCCTGACCTCGTGATCCGCCCGTCTCGGCCTCCCAAAGTGCTGGGATTACAGGCTTGAGCCACCGCTTCCAGCCACATGCTTTATCTTTTAAACATCTTAAAAAATCTTTTTGGATGGATTATTTCTAGAATGTATTACATGTATTTACTCTTTGAAACTGCAGGGCAGTAATCATAATCCAAACTCTAGTTGAAAATTTCATATCCATTTTGATGCTTTCACGATCATTCATCCTATTTATTTATAAAAGTATTTCATGCAGTGTCTTCTTTTTCCAACTTTTATTTTAAATTTAGGGTTACATATGCAGATTTGTTAGATCACTATGTTGTGTGATGCTTAGGTTTGGAGTGTGGATGATCCCATAACCCAGATAGTGAGTATCACACACAATAGGTAATTTTTCAACATTTGCCCCTTTTCCCCCAACTCTGGTGTCCCAAGCGTCTATTATTCTCATCTTTATTTCCATGTGTACCCAATGTTTAGCTCCCACTTATAAGTGAGAATGTCTAATATTTGGTTTTCTTTTTTTGCTGTTAGTTCGCTTAGAATAATGGCCTCTTTCTGTGCACTTGTTGCCGCAAAAGACATGATTTTGTCATTTTTTATGGCTATGTAGTATTCCATGGTGTATATGTACCGCATTTTCTTTACCCAGTCCACAGTTGATGAGCACCTGGGTTGATTCCTTGTCTTTGCTATTGTGAATAGCTCTGCGGTGAGCATACAAGTGAATGTATCTTTTTGGTAGAACAATTTATTTTCCTTTGTGCATAAATTCAAAGGATTTGGTGAGTCAACTGATGGCTCAACTCAGTTCTTTGAGAAATCTGTAAAATGCTCTCCATAGCAGCTGGACAAACTGACATTACCACCAACAGTGTATAAGTGTTCCCTTTTCTTCACAGCCTTGCCAATATCTGTAATTTTTTTTTTTTTTTTTTGACTTTCTGACAATGGCCATTCTGACTGGTGTGAGAATTGTGGTTTTCATAATAATTGTATACTTCACATTGCAATCACCCAAGTATATGAAATTAATGTCTACCAAATTTCTTATTCATGGTTTGAGCTTGAAATGTTGCAAACATTTACCCAGTAACCACTTACTGTATTAGTCCATTCTCACAGTGCTATAAAGAACTGCCTGAGACCTGGTGATTTAAAAGAAAAGAAGTTTAATTGACTCACAGTTCCACGTGGCTGAGGAGGCTTCAGGAAACTTACAATCCTGGTGGAGGGAAGCAAACATGTCATTCTTCACATGGCAGCAGCAAGGAAAAATGCTGAGCAAGGCGGGGAAAACCCCTTATAAAACCATCAGCTCATTCACTCACTATCATGAGAATAGCATGAGGGTAACCACCCCAGTGATTAAATTACCTCCCACCGGGTCCTACTCACCACACATGGGAATTATAGGAACTACAATTCAAGATGAGATTTGAGTGGAGACACAGTCAAACCATAGTACCATCACTTTTATTCTTTCACATCTTTGTAGGTTCAAATGAGCGCTCATCAATAATTCCTACTTCCCATCCCCTCCGAAGAGCATGTACTTGTATCTCATCTTCTTCATCTTATTTCCTATTATCATTTACTTACTCCATAATTCCTCACATACATTATATGTTTTCTACAAAATATTAAATAGATTAGGTATTTTTATGTCTGTTTTCAGTGAGCATTTAAATCCTTTGAAAGTCAGCATTTTAAAAGATAGGTTGATAATAAGCTACTTTATGAGCCGAGCTTTATGAACTGATGAAAACATTGAACATATTTAAAGCAGAGTTCACTGCTTAGCAGAACTGCAAATGATAGTGATACCATTGTGAAGAATTCTTGATTCTATTTCTGATCCTTAGTTATAAAGGTCCCCAATGCTTATTATGCATTTATTTAGGAGGTATTGAAGTAGTTAAACACAAGTGATTTTTAAATTGGACATTAATTTTTAATCTGAACGTAACAAGGATGAGGGCTTCCCATTCCTCTTAATCCTTGTTGAGAGGTGCAATTAGAAGTCAATTTACAAATCAGAGGACAAGAAAACAAGGACAAAACCTGGGTAACAGATCTCTTGTACTGTATTTTGGGTGATATTTCTTTTTAAGTACTATTGCTAGTCATTTAGATTTAGAGTATCCTTTCTTAGAGATAAAAACTGTGCATACTATTTTTTCTTTCATTTTGCTAGGTAGACCATCATATATCTGCTCAGCCAAAAGAGAAATATCTCAAAGATGTTACAGTGCAATTGAGTAGGCCATTGTTTTTTTTTTTTTGTTTGTTTGTTTGTTTGTTTTTTACAAAAATAACTACTTTTCTTAAATTAAGAAAGTGGTAACAAATTAATTATTTATTTCTGATGAAAATTTTATATTTTCTAAATTTGCTTTCTTTTTGTTTTTCTCTTTACTTCTTTTACATTGAATGAGTTTTCTTTTGATCCGTTGTTTTTTTCTCCATTAATTGGAAGTTATAAGCTTCATTTCTCTTTATTATTTAGGGTTTTTTTTTTTTATTATACTTTAAGTTCTAGGGTACATGTGCATAACATGCAGGTTTGTTACATATGTATACTTGTGCCATGTTGGTGTGCTGCACCCATCAACTTGTCAGCACCCATCAATTCATCATTTATATCAGGTATAACTCCCAATGCAATCCCTCCCTCTTCCCCCCTCCCCGTGATAGGCCCCGGTGTGTGATGTTCCCCTTCCCAAGTCCAAGTGATCTCATTGATCAGTTCCCACCTATGAGTGAAAACATGCGGTGTTTGGTTTTCTGTTCTTGTGATAGTTTGCTAAGAATGATGGTTTCCAGCTGCATCCATGTCCCTACAAAGGACGCAAACTCATCCTATTTTATGGCTGCATAGTATTCCATGGTGTATATGTGCCACATTTTCTTAATCCAGTCAGTCACTGATGAACATTTGGGTTGATTCCAAGTCTTTGCTATTGTGAATAGTGCCGCAATAAACATACGTGTGCATGTGTCTTTATAGCAGCATGATTTATAATCCTTTGGGTATATACCCAGTATTGGGATGGCTGGGTCATATGGTACATCTAGTTCTGGATCCTTGAGGAATTGCCATACTGTTTTCCATAATGGTTGAACTAGTTTACATTCCCACCAACAGTGTAAAAGTGTTCCTATTTCTCCACATCTTCTCCAACACCTGTTATTTCCTGACTTTTTAATGATTGCCATTCTAACTGGTGTGAGATGGTATCTCATTGTGGTTTTGATTTGCATTTCTCTGATGGCGAGTGATGATGAGCATTTTTTCATGTGTCTGTTGGCTGTATGAATGTCGTCTTTTGACAAATGTCTGTTCATATTCTTTGCCCACTTTTTGATGGGGTTGTTTTTTTTTTTTCTTGTATATTTGTTTGAGTTCTTTGTAGATTCTGGATAATAGCCCTTTGTCAGATGAGTAGATTGCAAAAATTTTCTCCCATTCTGTATGTTGCCTGTTCACTCTGATGGTAGTTTATTTTGCTGTGCAGAAGCTCTTTAGTTTAATTAGATCCCATTTGTCAATTTTGGCTTTTGCTGCCATTGCTTTTGGTGTTTTAGACATGAAGTCCTTGCCCATGCCTATGTCCTGAATGGTACTACCTAGGTTTTCTTCTAGGGTTTTTATGGTATTAGGTCTAACATTTAAGTCTCTAATCCATCTTGAATTAATCTTCGTATAAGGAGTAAGGAAAGGATCCAGTTTCAGCTTTCTACTTATGGCTAGCCAATTTTCCCAGCACCATTTATTAAATAGGGAATCCTTTCCCCATTTCTTGTTTCTCTCAGGTTTGTCAAAGATCAGATGGCTGTAGATGTGTGGTATTATTTCTGAGGACTCTGTTCTGTTCCATTGGTCTATAGCTCTGTTTTGGTACCAGTACCATGCTGTTTTGGTTACAGTAGCCTTGTAGCATAGTTTGAAGTCAGGTAGCGTGATGCCTCCAGCTTTGTCCTTTTGACTTAGGATTGTCTTGGCAATGCGGGCTCTTTTTTGGTTCCATATGAACTGTAAAGCAGTTTTTTCCAATTCTATGAAGAAACTCATTGGTAGCTTGATGGGGATGGCATTGAATCCATAAATAACCTTGGACAGTGTGGCCATTTTCACGATATTGATTCTTCCTATCCATGAGCATGGTATGTTCTTCCATTTGTTTGTGTCCTCTTTTATTTCACTGAGCAGTGGTTTGTAGTTCTCCTTGAAGAGGTCCTTTACATCCCTTGTAAGTTGGATTCCTAGGTATTTTATTCTCTTTGAAGCAATTGTGAATGGAAGTTTATTGATGATTTGGCTCTCTGTTTGTCTGTTACTGATGTATAAGAATGCTTGTGATTTTTGCACATTAATTTTGTGTCCTGAGACTTTGCTGAAGTTGCTTATCAGCTTGAGGAGATTTTGGGCTGAGACAATGGGGTTTTCTAAATATACAATCATGTCATCTGCAAACAGGGACAACTTGACTTCTTCTTTTCCTAACTGAATACCCTTGATTTCTTTCTCTTGCCTGATTGCCCTAGTCAGAACTTCCAACACTATGTTGAATAGGAGTGGTGAGAGAGGGCATCTCTGTCTTGTGTCAGTTTTCAAAGGGAATTTTTCCAGTTTTTGCCCATTCAGTATGATATTAGCTATGGGTTTGTCGTAAATAGCTCTTATTATTTTGAGGTACGTTCCATCAATACCGAATTTATTGAGCGTTTTTAACATGAAGGGCTGTTGAATTTTGTCAAAAGCCTTTTCTGCATCTATTGAGATAATCATGTGGTTCTTGTCTTTGGTTCTGTTTATATGCTGGATTACATTTATTGATTTGCGAATGTTGAACCAGCCTTGCATCCCAGGGATGAAGCCCACTTGATCATGGTGGATAAGCTTTTTGATGTGCTGCTGAATCTGGTTTGCCAGTATTTTATTGAGGATTTTTGCATCCATGTTCATCAGGGATATTGGTCTAAAATTCTCTTTTTTTGTTGTGTCTCTGCCAGGCTTTGGTATCAGGATGATGTTGGCCTCATAAAATGAGTTAGGGAGGATTCCCTCTTTTTCTATTGATTGGAATAGTTTCAGAAGGAATGGTACCAGCTCCTCCTTGTACCTCTGGTAGAATTCAGCTGTGAATCCATCTGGTCCTGGACTTTTTTTGGTTGGTAGGCTATTAATTATTGCCTCAATTTCAGAGCCTGCTATTGGTCTATTGAGGGATTCAACTTCTTCCTGGTTTAGTCTTGGAAGAGTGTAAGTGTCCAGGAAATTATCCATTTCTTCTAGATTTTCTAGTTGATTTGTGTAGAGGTGTTTATAGTATTCTCTGATGGTAGTTTCTATTTCTGTGGGGTCGGTGGTGACATCCCCTTTATCATTTTTTATTGCATCTATTTGATTCCTCTCTCTTTTCTTCTTTATTAGTCTTGCTAGCGGTCTTTCAATTTTGTTGATCTTTTCAAAAAACCAACTCCTGGATTCATTGATTTTTTGGAGGGTTTTTTGTGTCTCTATCTCCTTCAGTTCTGCTCTGATGTTAGTTATTTCTTGCCTTCTGCTAGCTTTTGAATGTGTTTCCTCTTGCCTTTCTAGTTCTTTTAATTGTGATGTTAGAGTGTCAATTTTAGATCTTTCCAGCTTTCTCTTGTGGGCATTTAGTGCTATAAATTTCCCTCTACACACTGCTTTAAATGTGTCCCAGAGATTCTGGTATGTTGTATCTTTGTTCTCATTGGTTTCAAAGAACATCTTTATTTCTGCCTTCATTTCGTTATTTAGCCAGTAGTCATTCAGGAGCAGGTTGTTCAGTTTCCATGTAGTGTAGTGGTTTTGATTGAGTTTCTTAGTCCTGAATTCTAGTTTGATTGCACTGTGGTCTGAGAGACAGTTTGTTATAATTTCTGTTCTTTTACATTTGCTGAGGAGTGCTTTACTTCCAAATATGTGGTCAATTTTGGAATAAGTGCGATGTGGTGCTGAGAAGAATGTATATTCTTTTGATTTGTGGTGGAGAGTTCTGTAGATGTCTATTAAGTCCGCTTGGTGCAGTGATGAGTTCAATTCCTGGATATCCTTGTTAACTTTCTGTCTCGTTGATCTGTCTAATGTTGTCAGTGGAGTGTTGAAGTCTCCCATTATTATTGTATGGGAGTCTAAGTCCCTTTGTAAGTCTCTAAGGACTTGCTTTATGAATCTGGGTGCTCCTGTATTGGGTGCCTATATATTTAGAATAGTTAGCTCTTCCTGTTGAATTGATCCCTTTACCATTATGTAATGGCCGTCTTTGTCTCTTTTGATCTTTGATGGTTTAAAGTCTGTTTTATCAGAGACTAGTATTGCAACCCCTGCTTTTTTTTGTTCTCCATTTGCTTGGTAGATCTTCCTCCATCCCTTTATTTTGAGCCTATGTATGTCTCTGCATGTGAGATGGGTCTCCTGAATACAGCAGACTGATGGGTCTTGACTCTTTATCCAGTTTGCCAGTCTGTGTCTTTTAATTGGAGCATTTAGTCCATTTACATTTAAGGTTAATATTGTTATGTGTGAACTTGATCCTGCCATTATGATATTAACTGGTTATTTTGCTCGTTAGTTGATGCAGTTTCTTCCTAGCCTCGATGGTCTTTACATTTTGGCATGTTTTTGCAATGGCTGGTACCGGTTGTTCCTTTCCATGTTTAGGGCTTCCTTCAGGGTCTCTTGTAAGGCAGGCCTGGTAGTGACAAAATCTCTAAGCATTTGCTTATCTGTAAAGGATTTTATTTCTCCTTCACTTATGAAACTTAGTTTGGCTGGATATGAAATTTTGGGTTGAAAATTCTTTTCTTTAAGAATGTTGAGTATTGGCCCCCACTGTCTTCTGGCTTGTAGAGTTTCTGCCGAGAGATCTGCTGTTAGTCTGATGTGCTTCCCTTTGTGGGTAACCCGACCTTTCTCTCTGGCTGCCCTTAAGATTTTTTCCTTCATTTCAACTTTGGTGAATCTGGCAATTATGTGTCTTGGAGTTGCTCTTCTCGATGAGTATCTTTGTGGCATTCTCTGTATTTCCTGAGTTTGAATGTTGGCCTGTCCTACTAGGTTGGGAAAGTTCTCCTGGATGATATCCTGAAGAGTGTTTTCCAACTTGGTTTCATTTTCCCCCTCACTTTCAGGCACCCCAGTGAGACGTTGATTTGGTCTTTTTACATAATCCCATACTTCTTGCAGGCTTTGTTCATTTCTTTTTCTTCTTTTTTCTTTTGGTTTCTCTTCTTGCTTCATTTCATTCATTTGATCCTCAATCACTGATACTCTTTCTTCCAGTTGATCGAGTCGGTCACTGAAGCTTGTGCATTTGTCACGTATTTCTTGTGTCATGGTTTTCATCTCTGTCATTTCGTTTATGACCTTCTCTGCATTAATTAGTCTAGCTGTCAATTCTTCCACTCTTTTTTCAAGATTTTTAGTTTCTTTGCGCTGGGCACGTAATTCCTCCTTTAGCTCTGAGAAGTTTGATGGACTGAAGCCTTCTTCTCTCATCTCGTCAAAGTCATTCTCTGACCAGCTTTGATCTGTTGCTGGCGATGGGCTGTGCTCCTTTGCAGGGGGAGATGCACTCTTATTTTTTGAATTTCCAGCTTTTCTGCCCTGCTTTTTCCCCATCTTTGTGGTTTTATCTGTCTCTGGTCTTTGATGATGGTGACGTACTGATGGAGTATTGGTATAGGTGTCCTTCCTGTTTGATAGCTTTCCTTCTAACAGTCAGGACCCTCACCTGTAGGTCTGTTGGAGATTGCTTGAGGTCCACTCCAGACCCTGTTTGCCTGGGTGTCAACAGCAGAGGTTGCAGAAGATAGAATATTGCTGAACAGCGAGTGTACCTGTCTGATTCTTACTTGGGAAGCTTCCTCTCAGGGGTGTACTCCACCCTGTGAGGTGTGGGGTGTCAGACTGCCCCTAGTGGGGGATGTCTCCCAGTGAGGCTACTCAGGGGTCAGGGACCCACTTGAGCAGGCAGTCTGTCCATTCTCAGATCTCAACCTCCGTGTTGGGAGATCCACTGCTCTCTTCAAAGCTGTCAGACAGAGTCGTTTGCATCTGCAGAGGTTCCTGCTGCTTTTTTTGTTGTTGTTGTTTAGCTGTGCCGTGTCCCCAGAGGTGGAGTCTGCAGAGACAGGCAGGTTTCCTTGAGCTGCTGTGAGCTCCATCCAGTTGGAGCTTCCCAGCGGCTTTGTTTACCTACTTAAGCCTCAGCAATGGCGGGCACTCCTCCCCCAGCCTCGCTGCTGCCTTGCGGTTAGATCGCAGACTGCTGTGTTAGCAATGAGGGAGGCTCTGTGGGCATGGGACCCTCCCGGCCAGGTATGGGATATATTCTCCTGGTGTGCCCATTTGCTTAAAGCGCAGTATTGGGGTGGGAGTTACCCAGTTTTCCAGGTGTCGTGTGTCTCAGTTCCCCTGGCTAGGAAAAGTTATTCCCTTCCCCCTTGTGCTTCCCAGGTGAGGCAATGCCTCGCCCTGCTTCAGCTCTTGCTGGTCGGGCTGCAGCAGCTGACCAGCACCGATTGTCCGGCACTCCCTAGAGAGATGACCCCAGTACCTCAGTTGAAAATGCAGAAATCACCGGTCTTCTGTGTCTCTCGTGCTGGGATTTGGAGCCTGGAGCTGTTCCTATTCGGCCATCTTGCTCTGCCTGCCTTATTTAGGGGTTTTTATGGAAATTTTAACCAGCAAAGTTAACAAGATATTGATAACCAATATTTTAGCCTTCTTCCAAACAATACAAGGACCTTAGGAAGCTTAAACTGATCAACCATTCTGCTGACATCTGCTATTATATTAGTTTTAATCTGATTCTTTCATGTTTAGATTGAACATACTTAGCACATTTGTTTGCCTTACGTCCCGTTTACTATTTATTTATTATATCATAGTCTTCTGTGGAGTCCTCTTTCCTTCTAGAATTACATATATTTGTGTGTGTGTGTGTGTGTGTGTGTGTGTTTGTGTAAAGATCTCTCATCTTGGGATCAACATTACAAATAAAAACTTAATTTGAGTTACACATAGAATCTGAGGTCTGTATTTAGGAAGAAAAAATTTAAGAAGAAAACGTGTTTAGGTGAGTCTGTTAATTATGTAAATAGTAAACTTAGTTTGAAACACGAAATTGTCATTTTTGTAGGTGAAAATGATGTCTTAGGCATTTCATATGACCTAACCTGTACATTTTTCCTCCTCATAATGTCTTTAAAATGTTTGCAGAAGCTTTTCTTACCTTGGGACCTAAATATGCAACCTTAAAGATTAATCTAGAAAATAATCTAGATGCTTTTTTATAGATGATAATTGTGATAGACTCCTTTCCGATATTTCACAAGTTTTCTTAAGAACCCAGATCTAATTAGAAATGAAAACAAGTCTAAATGATTAAAATATGGTTTCCTTAGAAAACAAAAGCAAACAGACACACACATACACACACACACACAAACCTCATCCCTGCAGCACCATTCAGGGTCCACTTATTCTGAAAGTGCCAGAGGCCTGTCACCATTGTTGAAAGCTTGGCAAAGTTCAAAGAGAGCATATCAATGCACAGTGAGATTTAATGTGCACTACTCATTACCGTGGTGAGAGCCTTTGTTAAAACAGTTGATTTCTATGCTGTTTGTAAGGTTATGCAGTTGTAATTCCTGGATGACTGCCAGAAATAGCCTTAGTAACAAAACACCCAGCATCCTTCTGTTCTCAAATCAATCAGTCATTGTGTAAAGAACTTTTTGATTTACGATGAATCTTGTGTCCAGTATTTTTAGGTTATCTCACTACACTAAGTCAACAATATGTTACTTCTAGGTATGTTATTATAAATGGACTTATTCCCATACATCTTTACATATAAACTTTTTATGTTATGGTTTGTCATAACAGTTGAAGTTGAATTTGTTAATTAAAAAAGAGTATGTAATATGCATACAAATAATAATACTAGCATTCTGATATGCTTTTGTATTCTCTCTTTACAAATCATGAGCCACTTAAGAAACAAACGTATTCATAGTTTTCCTAAAGTAACTGGTTCAGTGTTACAACTAAACACACACACCCTCATACACACACACACACACACACACATATGTTTATGTTTTTATGCTTCATACTTATGCAGAGTATATATGTATATGTGTGTATATGCATATAGATGTTTATGAATACATACAGTTGGCCAATTGTCCTTCTTTATCCTTGGGTTCCAGATTCAACCAACTGAGAACTGAAAATATTGGGGCTAGGAAAGGATAGTTGTGTCTGTACTGAACATGTACAGACTATTTCTTTGTTTTTCATTCCCTAAACAATGCAGTATAACAACTATTTACATAGCATTCACATTAACTTCATTGTTATAAGCAATCTAGAGATGATTTAAGCTATACAGGAGGATGTGCATAAATTATATGCAAATACTATATACTTCATATAAAGGAATTGAGCACTGATGAATTTTGGTATCCAACAGGGGCATTGAAACCAGTTTCCCCTGGATATCAACAGATAACTATACAAAGATGGCATATATGTGTGTACATGTGTGTTAAAAATAGTTTTAAAAGAATAAAAACATCCGAGTACAAAATAAGTATTTGAATAGACTAAGATTCAGTATTTTGTGGAGGACAACAACTCACGTTTAAATGTCAATATTAACTTTGATAACTTAGGAAGGACTTGATACATCTTTATTTGCTTTTTTGTTGAACTCTGTTTTTCAATTCATTATTCCTTAATACATTTTCATTCCATGTGGAGAAATAATCAGTCCATCAAATGTATTGTGGTTTTAAAAAGGCTTTGTAACTGTTAACTGTAGAATGACTTGCAAGTCAGCCAGGTTTTCAAATCTCCCCCCAGTCTTTATTTGTAGTGTGATCTTGGGCAACTTGGTTACATTCTCTGAGCCTCACTTCTCTCACTTAAAAAAGGGCATTGATGAAAACACACACGTCATAGTAATGATTAAATGACCTAAAATGTATGAAGTGCTTAGAATAGTGCCAGATATATTATATTATAAGCACTAAATTAATGTTAGCTGTCGTTTGTATTTTTTTTCTTGATGGAAATAATAGCAAAATTTCTGAAATAAATGAAAACATAAACTCAGGCATCTCACTTCCTCAACCACTTACCCAATTTCCCTTAGAAATTATCAGTGGAGTAAACAAATAAGTAAAAGTTTGCATTCTCACTGGAATCTAGGGATGGAGCCTTCAAAATGTCAATTTTTTTTCTATTTAGTCTAGTACATATGAAATTAGAGTGAAGGAAGAATAGAAGGTTGGTACCTGATCCCCCTCATAAAATACCAATATGTCTGACAATTACATGGGAGGCCAAGAGAAATTGCTGTTTGTATCCCCAGTAGGGTTTTGTTTTAAACATTAAAATGATTCTGTGTTAATCTAAACACAATATACCTCACAAATTTATTACTGTTAGATATTTTAAACAATTTTGAGACTCTCTGGTCTATTTAACTCTCTCTGTATTTTTATTTACAAAATACATTGGGATCTGTTGACTTTGCTCTGACTTATCACTCTTTCTCTTACAAGTCGTTAGTTTTCTTCTCTGAATTCTCCCCGTCCTCCGTCATGAGTAATCTCCCTTCATTCCTAATCTTTCTTCATTATTTGCTATCTTAGTTCACTTCTCTTCTATTCAAACTGTTTATTCTGTGGCTCCGCCCGTGCTGGCTGCTCTGTCTCTCACACTCCACTTATTTGAAGGGTGTGGTTCAGATTCTTTTGACTACCTGGATCAAGCAGTATGTACTAGATTATTTACTGTTATAAACTCAAAAATCTTAATTTATACCTACAGAGATTGTTTCTCATTAACACTACTTATAAAGCATAAGTCAGCTGAAGGCTCTGTTTCATATTTTCTTACTCAAGGACTCAGGCTGATGGAGCCACTACCACGTGGTGTGCTTTTACTTCTGGAAAGCGAAATGAGAGAACATGGCGAACTGCATACCATCTCTCAAAAGTTTCTTTGCAGAAGTGAAAGCACACAATTTCTGCTTACATTCCTTGACCAAGGTAAATCATATTAATGTGCTCAACTTAAAGGTAAAAAAGGAGTACAATATTCCATGTACACAAAGAAAGACAAAGTAGAATGTAGTTAAATAGCCCTAATGCTTAACCTATTTCCCATTGCTGTTTTAATTCATGGTTTCTCTAGAACCCAGAAAAAATACATTCTTCTTTGAGGCTCATTTCTCTGGATATACCATTCCTTTCATTCTTATATTATCACCTACTCACTTTCTGATCACAATTACATATGCACTGCTTATTCCGTCAATGGACTCATAGCCTTTCACTTTAAGAGAACCAATTTCATAATTTTATTTGAATTCAGTGTCCTTACAGAACACTCATCCATTACCCTGGACTCTATGCTTCTTGGGTTCTTGAACCTCTCAGCCACCTAGTCCTAAAGTCACATCATAGTCATGATCGTAACCTAAAGGACAGCAACAATTAGATCAATAATCTGAAAATTCAAATCATTTCTACTTGCTTATAAATTTGATTGATCTCATTACATTTTTTTTATCCCATCAAACCTGTGAGTTGGGCAACTGGAAGAAGCTGTATTAGCATAAAAATAAGAAGCCCCAGAACTCCAGAAATTGTGTGCCTTTATGGCCTGATACTCCTATTTCGGAGTGGGTAAACTTGGACTACAGAAGTTTACTTTCAAATGGAAAGCGAGGTCTCACTATTTCAAACAGTGAAACTCAAAAACTCAGCCAGAGAGGCAGCAGTGACATTTTGGCTTTACATGAAATTTGGTAGCTATTCCTTTGGAGGAAATTTTATCTACCAACCCATAGCTTAAAAATAAAACTGCTGACTCAATAGGGCCCTAGATTCATATGGCTTATTTTAAGTACCTGGGTTTGGTTAACCGACACATTGAAACATCATGGTGTCCCTTGGACTACTGTGACTATCTAGTGTCAGAGCCAACTATACAAAACTAAAACTGACTGTGATCATTTTGGTTAGTAGGCAGAACTCAAGGCCATGCTTATAAGTCTAGCTATGACCCTTGAGTTGTTTCCAGTGACCTGAATATTTGGTTTACTCATCAGACTGGCAGATTAAATATACCCTTCTTTGGGGTAACCAAATATAGAAACAAATTGTGGCTGCTAATTGGACAGTTTGGGTCACTAATGAGTTCAGAATCTGTGTTTATTAACTGCTATATTGCTCTTTCTCACTCATAATTTATCTCAAATATTCCATAAATCTTCTCCTAACTGCTCCATTGATCTCTTGCTTATATAGTTTATTGTGTTCTTAGAGTTTCTCTGGGTATTTCTTGCTTCAAAGAATCATGTGTAAGCTCTGGGAGGGATCATGTTTAAATATCTTGACATTCCTACTCTGCCAAGTCTACCAGTAGATACTGATTGATAGATTCTGTCATATTATTTCACAGTTGAGAAAATAGAAACTTATTGTATTTTACTATGAGATATTTTTATATGAACTCTTTTAACTAGTGAAGGGATGATAATTACCTTCTGAAATTAGAGATATTTAACGTTTTTATAATTTTGTCTTTGTTCCAAGTCTTATTTTTACATCTAAACAGAACAGTAATCTGATTGATTATTACTTCATCTTATTCCTGGAAAAACTGCATGAACATATGAGAATAATAAGAATTGGTAGCATTCAAACATAGTAGCAAACAGTTTCCTGCAACACATTACTTTATATTTGATATCAGAGATTCCATTTGAATTGTTCCAATTAAAATATATTTATAAAAAGGGAGCTTAGTTTTCCTTGTCCTCAAAATATGCAACATATTGTCTTCATTTCAGCAACTAAAAATAAAGCAAAACATTCACTTAACTTTTTACTCATTTCATGTATTAGTAGTTTATTTTCAGAAAAGAGTTGTATTTGTACAGAACCTACTCTACAAACTTAGGCCAAATAAAACTTTTTATATATGCATCTCAATCTTTAAAATCTTAAATTTAATAACTATAAAACATTTTGTGGCCTTTATTGTTTAAAATTGTGCTTTATTTGATTAATGAAGTTTTTCAAGATAGAATATATGAATTTACAAGGCATGTATTATGTTTTTATTGAAATAGAGAGTATATTTTCATTGTTAAAATTGTGCAATATAGAAATATGTGAAAAAAACAACCACAATTCTAGTAACCATAGATAAATACTATTAGCATTGCTTGATGTCTTTCCATTATTAATTCTACACTTTTCAAACACACTGTAGAAATGTTCAAACCTGTGCAAATAAAAAAGTAAAGTGAAGTTCCATGCACCCATCACCAAGCTTCCAGCATAATAAAACCATTGGCAATCTCATTTCATCTTTTCTCCCACCAGTTTCCTCCTTACTTGCACTATTTTGAAGCAAATCCAAGACCATGTTGTGGGACTAAAAAGAAAGGGACTTAAAAAAAACACACACACACAGATGATCATTATCAGAATCTTTAAAATTTCAATTCCTAATGACATCAAGTTTCAAGAAATAGTATTTATGTACCTTTTTCTGATTGTCTTATAATAGTTAATTATTAATTTATTATAATTTACTTCTTTAAATTGGAATCTAAATGCTTTCATTTATGATTGGTTGATATATTTCAAGAATTATTTAATCTACAGTTTCCCATCTTACGATGTTTTTATTTAGTCGAATTAGTGTTTATTATTGCATGTTTTAGTATTTATCATCATTATCAGTGTCCACTACATTTCACTGGAAACATTATAAATTGCTGCTTAACAGTGAATGGTAATTTTTTCTTGTTGTATTCTGTTTGATTTAGCCATATAGTTCCAGATTACAGATGATCTTGGAAAAACACTTTGTATATCAACTTGTTTATGAGCTTTATTTCTCAAAAATTCCAGGTATGACATATTGGTGTTAAGTAATATGGATATATTAATACTCTGGCAGGCTGGAATAGTAAGTGGTCCACTTTTATTTAACAGAAAAAGTACTTTGTTTCTGATCTTTTTCTTAGATCCTTCCACATCTGCTATTAGACATTTAATTTTATATAGTTTTTAGTTAAAAAATTATCTGTGGTTAAAAGAAAGAAAGGAAGGAAGAATAAAAAAGGGAAGGGAAGACCCAGGCACAGTGGCTTGCACCTTTAATGCCAGCACTTTGGGAAGCTGAAGTGGGAAAATCACTTGAGGACAGAGTTCCAGACCAGCCAGAGCAACATGATAAGACTCCATCTCAAAAACAAAACAAAGCCAGGCAGGGCAGTCATGGTGGTGCATGCCCTGGCTACTCAGGAGGCTGAGGCTTTGGGATCCTTTGAGCCCAGGTGTTCAAGGTTACAGTGGGTTTTGAAAAGGTTCAGTCATAACTATGTTATTCAATATTTGTTAGAAGTCACGATTTTAAGTTTCCTCATACCTCAAAAAGTCTAACAAATATTGATAACATAGTTTAAACCTTAACAAAACTTAAAGGTGCAGATTCAGGGAATCTTATTGGTCATGAGAACCCGATAAAACATGTTATAGAATATTTTTTGGTTTATAATTAATTGAAAAGATATCCACATGTAACACTAATAATGACTAGCATATATATATTTTTTACCACATGGAGTTACTTCTTTTTTTTTTTTTGAGATGGAGTCTCGCTCTGTCGCCCAGGCTGGAGTACAGTGGCATGATCTCGGCTCACTGCAAGCCCCGCCTCCCGGGTTCACACCATTCTCCTGCCTCAGCCTCCCGAGTAGCTGGGACTACAGGCGCCACCACCACGCCTGTCTAATTTTTTGTGTTTTTAGTAGAGATGGGGGTTTCACTGTGTTAGCCAGGATGGTCTCGCCCACCTCGACCTCCCAAAGTGCTGGTATTACAGGCATGAGCCACCGCGCCTGGCCTCATGCAGTTACTTCTTTTGGTGTGTAAATTTATATTTTATATTTGACCCATTCAAAGATAGGTTTGCTTAGTAAGTCAACACATGGTATGAATGAACTTAAGAAGCAAGTTCTGGGCAAGGTAGATTCTATGTAGTAAAAAGTTACCTGGTTTTTTACTTGGAAGAGATACTAAAAATCTTGTTACAATGTATTTGCTACAGTACTTAGTTCAGTTTAATATATGCTTTCAGGTACTAATAATAAGACTACACTGGAACGCTCTCTAATGTTTATTTCTATTTTAGCTGGAAAAGAGAACAGGAGGGAGGAGCCACAAGTGCCTTCTAGTTGACTTACATGGCTTGCCAAGTGTTAACCTCTCTTCAGCTCTTCTTATTTCTGTTGAAGAATGAACCACTCTAAAGCCTGTTTTAATTTATAAACTTATCATCACAGTTTAAAAAAAAATTCAGAAATTAACAGTAGGTTAACAGGACCTGTGAGATGGGTTACAATACTTGTCACTTTTCCCTCTTGAGTCCATTGCACTTTCATTAATGCTCACTTTGTGCGTGGGCCCCATTTCAACTCCAGGATTTGCAGAATTAATATAAATTTTACTAATACATTTATGTTTCTATTAACTAATTAGAGCAATAATTGAGCAAGTCAATAAAGTTGTAGCACAACTATTTTTATACATACTTCAACCAAAGTACTTAATTGACATTTCTGATTATTAGTTTCCATGTTAATCTTTCCTATGCTGCTATGAGCACCTGGGAGATGAGACAGTTATCAAAACCTTTGGATTCTATATGTGGCTCCAGGCCTAGTGCATAGTTGAATTTCAGTAATCTTTTGTCAATGAATGTTTGTTATTGTAAAATGTACTTTAAATAAATAAAAGCTAATGTGCAGTTTTAAAGTAATATGATCATAATAGAAAATTTTATAGCATTGATTATCTACAACCATTGTCATTTACCTATTGTTTGAAGTAGACCCTGGGAATTCAATGTGCTTAATCCATTACACACTAAAGAAAGGTTTACTAGAGCTGATTTGTAAGTTCAAGATTCCATTAAGTAGGTTCCGTGTAGCTCACAGTCATCCATTTTAGTGCTAGTAGTTGTTTATTGGTCCACTGATTATGGTCCTATTGCATTTGAATGGGGAAATTTACAAGGGTTTAGCAGAAAATATATAGGTGAAATAGTATCTTAAATTCATTAACAAGAAATTATGTGAACGTCTTAGAGGTTTAAGAAGTAACCTGAGATTTTTAGTAACATTTTGAGTTATTTCTAATTTTCTATTTTGAAAGTTTGCATATAAGTTTATTTCAAAGAAACCACTTATTTTTTTCTTTCCAAGTACTTGTTTGATAAATATATCGTGACATTATGTTTTAAGTAATAGCCTTGTTTTGGTTTTATATATGTTTAAATATAATAATTATAGAATGTTACACAATATTTTGTATATAGGTAATTGTATGAATAACCTTTTTCACTTAAATTATGATTTCAAAAGATGCTAATTATTTCAGAATCAAGAAACCAGTAATATCTAAATCAGAAACAGGAAATATTAGAAACATTGTTTAATGCAGTGCTATGATCATGAACAATAAAATAATAAGAGACATAGTAATATCTATTATAATTATAGAAATAATACATATTTGGAATATTGACATGCAAGATCTCAGATTATTTTTAAATAAAAGTTTAGTCTTTTAGGAATTATCACTGTGAAGAAAACAGAAAATTTCTGCACACAGATATTTTTCTAGGAAGCAAAAGTAACTTGTCAGGTACATTAATTATAAATTCCAGTCAGCCTGGGCAACATTACCAGAACACATCTCTAAAAGAAATAAATAAAATAAAAATAGAAAAATTGGCCAGGTGTGGTGGTGCATGGCTGTAGTCTGAGCTTCTCAAGAGGTAGAGGTGGGAGGAGGATCCCGTGAGCCCAGGATTTTGAGGCTGCTGATAAAGACTGCCTGAGACTAGGTGATTTATAAAAGAAAAGAAGTTTAATGGATTCAGTTTGTTGTGGCTGGGGAGACCTTACTGTCATGGGGGAAGGCAAAAGTCACATCTTACATGGTGGCAGGCAAGAGAGAATGAGAGCCAAGCAAAAGGGAAAACCCCTTATAAAATAATCAGATCTCATGAGACTTATTACTGTGAGGACAGTATGGGGGAACCACCCCCATGATTCAATTATCTCCCACTGGGTCCTTCCCACAATACCTGAATATTATGGGAGCTACAATTCAAGAAGAGATCTGGGTGGGGACACAGCCAAACCATATCAACATTTATTCCATGGAAATATTGTAATAATTTTAGTATAGAGGAATATCAATATTTATGAATCACACAATTGAGAGTACACAACAAAATCAGATTCGGGTGGGGAATAAAACAAAACTAAACTAAAACAATTAATCTCCTCCCCCAAAACTCTAGAAACATTTTAGAGCCATAGTTATTCTGAAGATATCAGTTAAGAAGTTTATTTTTCATTGACATTAATGGCAAGTTTGGTAGATTTACTCAATATTATTTGAAATTATCATCAGGCTTACATCACCATTAGCAAGAAGCAGGTGCTGAAGCAGCAGCTAAATCTACTGTTTTTTTTTTTTTTTTTTTTTTTTTTTTTTTTTTTAAATTATTTCCTATCCATACCCTACAAGTATGAGAGAAATCTCTGAATTTTGTAACTCAATTGCCCACTTTACTTTCTGTTGGTCACTGTGTGGTAACTACTTGGTTTGGTGAAAATGAACTAAATTCATATTTCTGAAACGTAAGTTTGTGTTTTTGTAAACTGCAAATACATATTAGGTTTTGTATAGTATGGAAAATATACAATTTATACAAGTCTTTTTTTTTTCATATTTTAAACTTATGTAACTTTAATCTCATCAGTTTTTTCTTGAACAACACCTAGTGAGTGCTGACTAAATCATATGTGGTAACTTATTTATGGTAATAACTAAAACAGTTAATAACAGAGATATTTATGAAACATTTTAGTATTTACTATTATTTATCATAGCAAAATTTAAAAATCATGCACATAAAAAAATCTCATTTTTAAAAAATTCATTTTTATCCTTTTATATGATTCCAGTATTAACCATGTAATCCAGCATTTCTCATTCATACTGCCAGAGACGGAGAACTCAACAGAAACAGTGGGCTGAAGTTGTTGGGGAAATGGCAGGGATGAAGTACAAGGATGTTTTTATTAAATATCCCTACCTTTACTACAATGTGGTCTTTACAACAAAAATGACCCAACAGTTAATCTAAAAGAAGTCTTTGGGAGAAAAAAAAAAAAAAAAAAAAAAAAAGCAATGAAAATACAAACCTCAAGAGTATTCTCTTTGGCAAAATAATAATAATAATAATGATAATAATAATAATAATGAGGGGGGTCCTGAGTATGGAATTACCATGTGCAATAGTGATAGTTTTATTCATTCAAAAAATAGTTATTTAGTGACTACTCTGTGCCAGTCACTGTACTAGACACTGGAGTTACAGAATTGGGCAAAATAGCGAAACTCCTTACTCAAAAGGAACTTACATTCTAATAGAAAAAGACTGACAAGTGACAATATCTGTTTATGGCACATTTCATGAAGAAAATGAAAGTACTGTATGGAGATAAAGAGTGCTAGAATGAGTGTTCAAGAAAGACCCCTTTGAGTAATTATCAGGCGAATGATAGCCACTATGCTATAGAAACCCCATTGCAAAAGTGACATCAAAACAAGCACACAAATGAAATGAGAGAATAAGCCATCTGTGTGTATAAGGGACAAGCTTTCCAGGGAGAGGGAACAGCAAGTGTAAGGCCTGGAAAAATGAATTTGTACACTCATTTTAGGATTAGCAAGGCAGACAGAGTTGTTGAAACAACAGTGAGAAAGACAGGAAGAGTGATGGAACTAACGTTGATAAAGCCGTATCTTGTAGTGCTTTGTAGGCAAACATGTTCTAGAAGTCATTGGAGGATACTGAGCAGAAAATGGTAATCTAGTATGTGTTTTAGAAAGAACCTTCTGGAGTTTGGATGGGAAAGAGATTCTAGTTGGGCAAGAATGAAAATAGGGGACCAGTTGGAGGCCATTGTAAGAGTTCAGGAAATGTGACCAGGTTGGTAGTGGCAGAGGTGGTGTGCCATATGTACAGAAGGTGAACTGTGTTTTCTTTCAAGTGCACACAGAGACAAATTATTTGTTCCCATTATGCATTGTGGAGAGTTTAGGAATGTGTGGTATTACTTACATGTGACATTACATTGAATATGAATAAGGAACTAGCTTAAGTGTCTTAGTCTGAATAAATGTCTCCAATTTATTCATATGAACTTACTACTTTAATTATTTTATCCATTTTATTAAGCATTTAACCACATCATGGAAAAGAAAACAAGGTTTAGAACTGGTTTTCCAGTGTTAAATTCCAAGAACCTTTAGAAGTATGCATGTTTCACTGACGAGATCATGTATTATAAAAATAAGATCATTATGTTCTTTGACTTGGGAAACTTCATAAAGAAGAAAACCTCACAACATACTGAAATTTGGAGTCATTGTGCCATTCATGAAGATATGCTTTGTTATCTAATTTTTGGTTTAAGTTTCCAGAAATTAGACCAATAATTTTTACCATTGCTTTATAAGATATAATTGGTAGTTTGCTATTAGTTATGTAACTCTGTAAAAGGAATTAATCTGTTCTATCCAGACGGTTAGTTCAATTGGAATTATATTATTGTACAAATAAATTTTATTTCTATAGTAAGACAAGAAAAAGTTTCATTTAAAAGTTCTCTGAGTGGTTTTCTTTGAAAATTTTAGTAAGTTAAATTGAAACTGTATTCAGCAGACATTTACTAAGCAGTTCCTTGGTGTCAAATTTTATCCAATGCCTTAGGGATGTTAGGTTCATTATGATCATAAAGATGAGTAAAACACTTTGGAAGAGTTTCACATAGAATGGTAGAATATTAAATAAATGCTTATTAATTTAATAAGATGGCTGCTGTGTAGGTGTCTTTGTAAGATTTCCAGGGAGAGAATGTTACCATTCCCTCAGTTTAGAGTTACATGCTTTGATCGAAGGGTATGCCTGCAGGCTTTCAAGTGTTTTTACTCTTATAGGAACTGAGACAATACAGTTACAATAATATGTGCATTCAGATCTCTCATATCATATTTATGACTTATATGTGAAATAACCAGAAATAACACAACATAAAATATTGCTGCCTGTTAAATTACATGATTCTGTTTATAATTATATAAATTATAAGTTTATAAATTATATACAAATTCACTGAAGAAAAATTAATGTGGATAAAGTATTCAGGAGGAAAAGAACCAGAGACGTGTCTTACAGAATTCAAATACTAGAAAAAAAGAATATCATTTTGGGCAGGGAAATAACAAAACCGGTAGAACAACAGAAATGGATATGATATATTTGAATGGTTGTACAGAAAAATAGTGGGAAATGAGCATCATTAAGTCATCTTTGGAGCATACTTTCCTTAAGATCTCAGGTTTTGGGTTAGCTATTCTGTTTTGTTTTTCATTTGTAAAAAGGAAATCACACTACAAATTTTGTAGGGCTGTAGTGGGTACCAATAGAGGTGAAAATCTTCCATATAGTATAGCACATTTTAGCCTCATAATAGACACATTAATGCTAGCTATTACTATGAGATTCATTTTTCTTTCCCCTTCCACCTTCCCAATCTAGGGCTGCAAACACAAGCAAAATTGTTTTAACACAATATATCTACTAACTGAGGATATAGTAAAGACAACATATTGTTATTTAAAAATATATAATTTATTTTTTAGAGAAATTTTAGGTTTACAGATGAATTGTGCAGAAAGCAGACTTTCCTGGACCCTCTCCTTTTTCATTTCCATACGTATTTTCCCGTTATTAACAACTTCCATTAGTGTAGTATATTTGTTACAGTTGATGATTTATTATTGATACATTTATGATTAAAGTCCAAAGTTACATTAGAATTATCTCTTTGTATTGTACAATGAGTTTTGATAAATGCATATCATGTATCCACCATTATAGCATCCTACAGAATAGTTTCACCACCCTAAAATCATTCTGTGCTCTGCATATTCAATACTATCTCAGTTCTTTTGAATCCTTGGCAACTACTGATCTTTTACTGTCTCTATAATTTTGCCTTTTCCTGGATGTCATATAATTGAAATCATAAAGTGCGTAGCCTTTTCAGAGGCTCTGAACTTGACCCTCTAAATTCTCTGGTGTCTTTCACTTAGCAATATGCATACAAGTTTCCTCCATGCTTTTTCATGGCTTGAAAGCTCATTTATTTTTATAACTGAATAATAACATTCCATTGTATGGATATAATACAGTCTGCTTGTACATTAAACTTTTTATGAAATGTCTGAATGTGTCTATTTGTATCCTTTGTTTTAAATGGCTAATATCTTTCATAATTAAAAATATTATAGAATTACGTATTTTCTATTTTTCTCTTTCATATTTGGAATAGAATTTTTATTTTAAGCGATGCTAAATAAATTTTAAAAATTAATATATGACTATTCAATCCTATTAATATATTCCTATATTATAACATTTTTGGAATAATGTAGCTGTGTTCTTTTAATATGTGTTATTTGAATATTTTTCTAACTTTTTTGTTGTATATGAATTAGACATATTTTACCATTTTTCAAGAATGCAATATATTATTACCTATAATATTCATTTTATACAATAGATCTCTTGAACCTATTTCTCCTGTCTGAGATTTTTATTTCCTTTGACCAGCATCTTGACAACCTTTCCCGCTACCCCTACAATCAGCCCATCCCCTAGTAACCACCATTCTTTGCTCTACTTCTTCTTTTTTTTTTTTTTTTTTTTTTGAGATAGAGTCTCACTCTGTCACCAGGCTGCAGTGCAGTGGTGTGATCTCAGCTCACTGCAACCTCTGCCTCCTGGGTTCAAGTGATTCCCCTGCTTCAGCCTCCCAAGTAGCTGGGACTACCGGCATGTGTCATTACACCCGGCTTTTTTTTTTTTTTTTTTTTTGGATTTTAGTAGAGGTGGGGTTTCACCATGTTGGCCAGGATGGTCTCGATCTATTGACTTCATGTTCCACCCACCTCAGCTTCCCAAAGTGTTGGGATTACAGGTGTGAGCCACCATGCCCGGCCTCTTCTCTCTACTTCTATGAAATTAACTTTTTAATATTCTATATAAGAAGAGAGTGGATGTAGTATTTTCACCATAAAAATGATAACTGCATGAGGTAAAGCATATGTTAATTAGCTAGACTAGTCATTTCACAATGTATATGTACTTCAAAACATGTTGTGTATACATAAAATTTTATCTGTCAATTAAAACATAAAATTTACCACTTTATAGCATATTCGCTTATATGGTTTATATGTGATAAAATTTTGTTTTTCATGTGCCTAAGAGAAAGGAGGTACAGAATGAAGTAACACATGCATAAATTGTGCTGTGTAGTCCACCCTCCAAACAGGGACAAACTACTACTTTATGTTGTTCACTTTTTACCTGAAGTCTATATTTCTTAAACTACCACTGCATTGGTCCATTCTCACACCGCTATAAAGAACTACCTGAGATGGGGTAATTTATGAAAAAAAGAGGTTCAATTGACTTACAGTTCTGTAAGCTGTATAGGAAGCATGGCTATGGAAGCCTCAGGAAACCTATAATCCTGGAGGAAGGGGGAGGTGCTACACATTTTTAAACAACCATGTCTCCTGAGAACTCTATCAGGAGACAGCAGTAGAGGACTGGTTCTAAACCATCAGAAACCACCTCCATGATCCAATCACCTCCCACCAGGCCCCACCTTCAACATGTGCGGATTAAAATTCAATGTGAGATTTGGGTGAGGACATAGAGCCAAACCATATCAACTACTTTATTTCTGATAACAAAGTTGTTCACTTTTTCAAACAATTTTTAGTTTCTCCCTTACGTCTTAGAGGAAGTACTGTCTCCTTCCTGGAGAAAATACTCTCTCTGCCTGCACTCTACACCTGAACCTCTAAATTCTGAAAGACTGTAATATTTCAATCACTAGAGTTGTTTCTATACATTTCCCTTTCCATCTGTACAAATGAATGAATGAATGAATGAATGAATGAATGAATGACTTTTCCATGATTCCATTGTTGGTTTTTGAGATGCATGTCATGGTTACACTTTAGGTGTAGACTCCCACAGCTTGACTTTATACCCTGGTTCCAATGATTGATTAACTCTATGAAAATGAATACGTTTTCTAACTTCTCAAGGTTTCATTTTCCTTATCTGAAACAGGGAATAATAGGATTATGTAAGTTTTATGGGAAATGTGACAATTTCTGTGAAGTTCTTAACATAGTGCCTGTTTTACAGCTACCTAAAGAATATTAGCAATTATTATTTTAAATTGATATTTTCTTTGATTTATGAATATGAAATATGATGCTCTCCCCCAGAATTTTTAAAACCCTTTTTCCTCCTGATTTTTAGAGAAATGTCTTTCTCTGTAGCTCCTCTCAAAGATATTCTTTCCAAGCATTTCAGTATTCTTTCCCTGCACACCACCAACACACACAAATGCGCAAAAACACACACAGAGAATAATATCATCAACAAACTTAGAAAAGTGTCTTTGTTAAGTCCTTTGACATTGCCTGAGACAAGAAAACATGGAGGGATAATTTCATGTTTTTATGTCTTTCTCTAACTCTTGACAGTGAACATTTTGTTCTTTTCTCTTTGAAAGTTTTTATATTTATTAATAATAAAATGTAGCAATATAGTTTCTCATCATAGATGCTTTTGTTATTTTAAAATATTATAATTATTTCTTACAATATATTAGAGCTTAAGTTCATCTTTGACAGATGATTGTAACCCGATGAGTGAAAAGCATTACTAATTCAACATGTTTAAGCTACCGTGGAAAATTAGCAACTTTGTGAAAATGCAGTTTAGGCAAGGCTGCAAGGATTTTCATTAAATAATATAAAATAAATTAGAGGTAGTAAACAGATTCACACTGAGAGATGTTTCAAACAATAGTTTAACTATTTAAAGACAAACCTTTTAACTGTATTCTATAGTTTTAAAATCAGAAATGTCTCTTAATTCTCAGCTATATAATTTGATGTAGTTATTATTACTATTATAATTTGACCAATGTATTAAGAAAATGATAGTTAATATTAAATAGATTTTTAAAGTTTAAAATAAAAGCAATTATGAGAAGGTTGGTAACATAATTTATGTATTGAGTGTACAATAGTTGCTTCAGTTGTTTTATTCTATGAAGTTTTTTCTCTATGTACTTCCAATAAACACTGATTTGCTAATCCAGAAGAACACAGAAATGATTAGTGCAGTAAATCAGATTCTTTACTTCAGAGTAAGGAATGCTTTAAATTTTAACATAATCATTACTGAGACAATTAAGTGTGAAACCGCTGTTTTATTTAATTTGATTACTGATTTTTTCTTGTGACTGAAAACCAATTTTTTCTTTCTTTCTTTCTTTTTTTTTTTTTTTTTTTTTGTTTCTGTCTACAGAAAGCTGACCTTGCAGTTGCTCCCCTGGCTATTACCTATGTTCGAGAGAAGGTCATCGACTTTTCCAAGCCCTTTATGACACTTGGAATAAGTATTTTGTACCGCAAGCCCAATGGTACAAACCCAGGCGTCTTCTCCTTCCTGAATCCTCTCTCCCCTGATATCTGGATGTATATTCTGCTGGCTTACTTGGGTGTCAGTTGTGTGCTCTTTGTCATAGCCAGGTAACATGCTCACTTTTGTGATTTTTTTGGCAATTGTTACCTCCTTTATCTAACTAATAATTGTCAAAAGTCACAATCAATTTTACTTTTTCTGTTCTTTATTTTCCATGGGGTGCTGAGAAATAATGAAGTTTTAAGAATCACATTCATTTATCAAAATGTACTGTCCTGTCTTTGTGGGCAGAGAGCATGCTGGTTGTGTCAGTAAGCTATAAGTGTTTTAGGGATTACTGTTTTCTTAACCAGAATATAAAAGCTTTTTAAATCTATATGATAAATGAATCATTGCCTCACTTCAAAGATTTCTGATGCACCAAAACCAAAATAACGTGTTTTACTAACTTGAGTTAATAATTCAGTTACAAGAAAAACCAAAGTACTAAAATTTAAAAGGAGGCCTTTTTTAAGGAACCAAGAAATTTATAATAAACATTCTAACTATAAAAGGACTACCCTAGTATTCTATATAATATATGTGTTTTTTTCTTTTTTTTTTTTTTTCACAGAATAAATGTCACTACAAAAAGTACCTTATTGTCATTGACATGTAGGGTATGTTTCAAGTCATAGGATCAAGATAAAATGCCAGGCCAGGCATGGTGGCTCATGCCTATAATCCAAATACTTTGGGAGGCCAAGATAGGAAGATTTCCTTGAGGTCAGAGGTTTGAGAACAGCCTGGTCAACATAGGGAGACCCTATCTCTATGAAAAATAAAAATTAAGAAAAAAAGAAAAATGCCTAAATGAAAAATATATAAATTTTATTTTTTAATAATGGCCTTTAAAATCTGTGATACAGATCAATCTATGTTGATGGTGTTACTTTATTTTACTCTCAGAGGTGGAAATTCGTAATCATGTTTATTTACGCCTCCCTTACTATCAGACTTTCAACTGATTATTTCAATATGATTTAATTTACTTTTGCTTTAATTAAGAAGATTAGTATTGTGCCTCAGGATTCATGACTCTATTAACATGGAGTTAAGCCACATATTCATTATATTCTTTGAATTTTTATATTTTTTAAATATCAAAAAGATAACTCTGAATTAAAAATCAATTAGAATTCTACATATGATTTTTCATGGTGATAAAAAAACCTATAAAGTATAAATATAAATATATATGTTTTGCGCTGTATAATCAAAATTAAATATGCAGTGTCTTTTCAATTACGTTACATAGATTCTTTTGATAAATTTATCAGTAAGGGTATTTGTAAAGAATTGAACTTAAAAAATGACTAAAATCAATTAAAAGTAGCGTAATATTGGCTGGGTGTGGTGGCTCATGCCTATAATCCCAATACTTTGGGAAGCCAAGGTGGGCGGATCACAAAGTCAGGAGATCGAGACCATCCTGGCTAACACGGTGAAACCCCGTCTCTACTAAAAATACAAAAAAACTAGCCGGGCGAGGTGGCGGGCACCTGTAGTCCCAGCTACTCGGGAGGCTGAGGCAGGAGAATGGCGGTAACCCGGGAGGCGGAGCTTGCAGTGAGCCGAGATCGCGCCACCGCATTCCAGCCTGGGGGCGACAGAGCGAGACTCCGTCTCAAAAAAAAAAAAAAAAAAAAAAAAGAAAAAAAAAAAAAAGAAATACAAAAATTAGCTGGGCATGGTGGTGTGCGCCTGTAGTCCCAGCTACTCAGGAGGCTGAGGCAGGAGAATTGCTTGAAGCTGGGGGAGGTTGCAGTGAGCCGAGATCCTGCCACTGCACTCCAGCCTGGGAGACAGAGCAGGACTCCATCTCAAAAAAAAAAGAAAAGAAAAGAAAAGAAAAAAGTAGCATAATATTTTTATATATTTTATATATTTGCACACAGATAATTTTTTACATATTTATATGTAATTATTTTACAAATGCATTATTTTTAGCTAATTAGTTAAATATTAAGAATTGTGTTCTATCATGAGGTCAGGAGATGGAGACCATCCTGGCTAACATGGTGAAACCCCGTTTCTACTAAAAATTCAAAAAATTATCCAGGCATATGGGCCCCTGTAGTCCCAACTACTCAGGAGGCTGAGGCAGGAGAATGGCATGAACCCGGGAGGTAGAGCTTGCAGTGAGCCAAGCTCGTGCCACTGCACTCCAGCCTGGGCAACACAGTGAGACTCCATCTCAAAAAAAAAATAATAATAATAAAGAATTTTGTTCTTCAGATAATTATTGTTTGCATTTGCCCAAAACTATGTATTGGAAGCATATTGCCATATAGCATTTGAAGCTGTACAGTAGAGCCTATTAAAATTTTATGTGACTTTTGGGGTTCTCCCCACAGTAATGAGAATTTGGAGTATGAAGTTCCTAAATTTTTAGCTCCAGCTTTTTCCACCTTCTGTGAGAATAAAACAGCCTTCACATTTTTGATCATCTTTGGACCAATTACATCTTTTTTATAGTGACAGACACAGCCACTCTAGTTTATGTATTCAGAGAAATAAGCGCAAGAGTTTCAGATTAAGCAATTCAATGACTAGAAAACTCTTCAGCCAGCCCACAGGCCAAACAGAAAACGAAATACTCCAAAATATAGAAAAAGGCTTCCTTTATGTCTGCATGTACCCTTGTTTTTCCTTAAATTAACAAATTTCCCAGGAGGATAGAAATAAAGCCTAGAGGAAAATGTCATAAGACCACTTCGAGGCAACTGTGTGGGCATTAATCAAGCTGAATCAGCTCTAATGGTACTTTTCTGGAGATCTTAAACACAGAGTTTTGGGTTACTTCAAATTTGTCTTAGGAATTTTAGTTATTCCTAATTTTCCAAGCCCACGGCTTCTGAAGTTAGATTCAAAGCAATTACTGAAGCATCTGGTTTCCTTTCCAGCTTACAAAAAGTACATTTGCAAATAGAGGCATATGGATGGATATGCACTTATCTAACTTTTCAAAATATTTCTATAACTCACTTGATAAACCATCACAGACAGCATCTGTATAATTACGGTAATCTGTACTGATTTTACATGAAAGAAATTCAAGTATGTCATCCTATTTGAGAACATAAAGTCAGCCAATGTACCATTTTTTTATACTGCTACTGCTTTTATGTTTTGAAATGTTACTGTTATATTTTGTCATTAGTTATTAAGTGAACAGATAGGAAAATGATACTATTTCAGCTTCTTATTCAACAATTTCAAAACAAATTGCCTCATTAAAAAAAATAAGTTTAAAATCTTCATTTGTGGGCAAATTAATAGATATCCCATTAAGTAATACTGTTAGACAAACTGTATTAAGTCATATATAATATTAGAGATTCTTGGTAAAGTAATAACACAAGAATAAATATTTTCTGAATTTTCTCAGAATATTTTTTTCAATTTTCAGTCTTAAAATCTCGTTTAAAATATTTCTAAATTTGAAAAAATAAAGTTGAAAAATCAGATTAAAAGCAAAGTCTGAATATGGTCAATTTAAATTTTAAATTCTCAACATCCCAAATCAAATGAATTTGTTTAATTAAAATATACTCTGAAATAGTATTGAACTTTTACTATAAAAGAAGTTTGTGATGGGCAAAGGCAAATAAAATGCTCAAGTTTAAATTGCATAATTTAATTGCCTTTGTAATTTAAATGGAATCACTATCTGTTAGAATTTAAAATACATTTATTTTCATGCTTCCTTTAGCATTCTTATTTTACCTATCGAAAAATTATGTCTTATATAGAGGTCACCAATATACTCATTGACATCATTGTTGATGTCATAATTCATATGGCATTTTATCTTTAAGTGTATTCTTTCTCTCCATAACAGTTATAGAGAAAAGAAAGATCATGTTTCAAAAAGTTCTTCTGTATTTCATTTTCATTGAAAGACGCAGAAACAAAGGCATAAAATAACTACCACTTTAATAACAGATTTCCTATTTATTAATCATTGGAATTTACATAATATTAACTATTAGGGAATTATGTAATACTTTGCAATAAAAACACTTTATCTCAAAACTAAATTATAATGAGTGATTTAAATATCTATTGGCTACCCGTAAGTACTAAGAATTGTGCCAAACGCTTGAATCCCAGAATGAACCCAACTGAATGAGTTATTTTCTGAATAACTCACAATCAGTGCATATATCTGGTAATAAATATCTGTTACCCATGAATAAAGTTATAATAATATTTAAATTATCCTAAATTCTGTATGAATGCCATGTATTTTAAATAGTTTGTCTGAAAAATATCTTGTAATATATATTTTGCTGGAGAGAAACATACAACTAGAAAGGAATCAGGGCATGAGGAAGATTGTTAAGTTGTCATTAGACTAATAGATTAGAAGCTTATTGAATATCTGCTATACTATCATATTAATATTAATTTATGACAAATTAAGATCTAATAATAATTGCTAGAATTTAACTTTTTCAAATTGGATTTAAATGTAGATTATTTTGTGAATGCCTTTTAAAAATTTCCCCTCACTCTTATGCTAAGAAAAATCATCTAATAATACTTAATAAATGTTTTAAATGTATTTAAGCAATATTAAGAAGGAGATGCATGGTGTTAGTTTTTGTCTCCATATAGTTTTATATTTGATGATCTCCTGTAAGCAGTTGTGTTATTATTTATAGCATAATGACATAATCAGCATGCTTATCTGAATTAGCTCTGAATTCTTATTTAAGAGTAGGTATTAGCCTGGGATAGTGCTTTCTAGGCATAGAATGACCTTATCCCAAGATTCTAACAGTAGCTCTTTGCTGACAGAAGATTAGTAAGAAATCTTGTCCATGATGGGTTCATACTTACTCAGATTTTCCCCTAAATGTTTTCCCCTCCTTTTTCTTTCTCTTTTCTTTCACCTAGGCATATGATTATAGAGATGGCAGTTAGTCATATAAAAAGTCTGGTTAGGGCACCCACCCCTTACACTGATAATTAAATATATTTTTCACCTTGCTTCAAATATTTATTTTATTAAACTAAAGCTACTATTGATATTGATATAATAGATAATGTTTACAAAATGAGTCAATTAAAATTCCCATATAAGTTAGATTTTTTTTTTTTTCCTGTTAACCATATGTATCTCCAAGAAAGTTGAGCTGTTCTGAAATTCAGTGTGTAAATCTTGGTCTAGGGTTCTTAGAAGCTTGATGTACAGAGATGAATAACTGAAGCCCAAACCTAAAAGAAAGGAATAATGGTACACTCATATCTCTCCAACAGGATTGATGTAACTTTAATAATTATTCACTAAGTCTTTAATAGTGCATATTTTATTCTGAAATTGGCATTTAAAAATACAAATAAACTTTGAAGAATAAATTGCTGTACCAAATTTTGTAGTATGAATACTATTACATAAAAATGCATTAGGCTATTTAAATTAACAAATGATTAGGGTCAAATAGAGGAGAAAGTGTAAAGGAAGCCAAACAATATTAACTAACCTGGACTTCTTAGGTAGAAGAGCAAATCAAAGAATATTCAATGTGCTACATGTATAACATTTTTCTAAGTTAAAAGAATATAGGAATTTTTTGGGCATTTCTGAATATAATTGCCTTGAAATATTTTTAGAGTATTAGAATATTATTTATTATATTAGTGGGTTAGGCAGCAGGGGATGGACTCCCCAGAATCTGCTCAATGGTTTATTATTTACAGTGACCACCAAGACTGTCTTAACATTATATTTTGGCTTTAACATGATCTGTGGTCACAAAGTGACAAGGCTATTGCATTACTGAAAGTCCTTATACTTTAAAAAAATATTCTGTATTTCTCTTGGAGCTCAGAGGTAAAGATGTTCTAAACATAGTGTTTTTGATGGTTTAACTGACTTTAGAAAACCATATCCAAAGTGCTTGCATTAACAGCTTTGATCTCAGCTATGGACTAGCGTGCAATAACTTTCATATTTTTGTCACAGTGATGGGTGACATTTAGTGTACGGTGAAGGAAACAATGAATTACTATGCACTTAAAAATAGATAACTGTTTTGGTGGGATGTTCAGTGTTACACTAGTCTGCTGTCAAAACGACTCTTGTCACATTAAAATGAAATGCCAATTTTGTTGTTTATCTTTGCCACCAACTTGCCAACTTTTTACTAAAAAAAAAAAAAAAAAAAAAAAAAAAAAAAAAAAAAAAAAAAAAACTATTTCAAATTTACCTTTCCATAACAGAACTTTAGATATATTTTATTTTTAATGTCCTATTTTTTACTTAAATAAATTGCAGAAAAGCCTATTTGTTATCTTCTTCCCACTTATTCTGCTTCCCAATTCTTAGCCATTTTCCTAAAATTTACTGAAAATTTGGTTTTAAATAAGTGCTGTTCTGCGAATATGCCTATCACATATGAAAGTGATTGTTAAAATTGATTAAATATGAACAAATATTTATCTAAATTATGGACCCAAAAGTAAACATTGATGAAAATTATATACATTTTCAAACTGTGGATTAAAATATTTCCATAGTAGATGAGGCTACTTCTGCATTAAATAATATTTTTAAAATTATTATTTTATGTTATAATGTACCTCTTTATTTTTAGTGGTTCCAATGATGTTTATGGTTGCAAGTATATGTGGAATCACCAACCCAGAAAATATTCTTAGTTTGTATGTTTTGTAGAACCAAACCAATTGAAACTAAGTTGAATCAATGACTTCTTTTCAGTTATGATAAATATGATATTGAGGTAATTGAGGCAGTAGAGATCTTGACTGAAAGTATCCATCTAGGACAAAGAAGAAAATTTAATCTTCAGAGGAGAAATCAAACATATTTTCCACTTCTCAATTTTTAAATGATGGCAAACATTTACAGGCATAAAAGATTTGAGAAAAAATTGAGTAAGACAAAGGCAATTTAAAATTAATGTGCTTTTTCTGTAATTTTCTGTAATTAAATGCTAGTTGGCATTTTTAAAGGACAAATAAAGGATAAAAGTGCTTATTTATTTTTTAGAAGTCTCTACATCAATCTATAAATTATTTTTTCACATAAATGTAATTTATTATTGTTAGGCCAAAATTAAGTATAAACACAAGAGCAGAAATTTGATAGCACATGCTTATTTTTCAAATTCTGTGGATAAATTATTGGCCTCTGTATCCTTCTTTGCCTCCATCACCAGAATTGAATTGAAAGACTCCTGTAAACAAAAAGACTTCTTCTTTGTAGTCATTTTAAGTGTTTCCACTCGAAAAATATCTTGGCCAATGAACTTCTGAGAACTACGGTCATCTGTGATGATTTGTTTCCATTTAGAAGTTTCATGATGTCTAGCTCAGTAAATCACAAAATTAACTATAATAAGTTACAGTTTATGGGGTGACATGAAGAAACTCAGAGTGCTAAAACTTGAAGTTCAATGCTTATTAAATTATTATATTTGCTATCAAAAATGGCACCTCTGTTCTTAATCCTTTATGAAACATGTAATTGTATTTTACACACACACACACACACGTGATAAGAGCAACACACTCCTAAAAAAATTAATGTTTTTCTTTTTGAAGATTTGGACAATAGGGTGTAGTGGGTTCTTTGACAGTTACTGCTGTGTCTTTTATACATTTCTCCCTAGTTAATTCAAGCTGAGAAGCTAATAGGACAAGACTAATACTGGTTTATCTTCCACTTTATTCTTTTCTTTTTTTTTTTTTCCTTTCTTCCTTTTTTTTTTGGATCAGAATAAATAATCTTTCTGAGGTGTCTTTTAAGAACCAACAAGATAAGGAAAAACAAACTTTTTTTAAACCAAGTGATACACTTATTCTTTTATGTTTTGTTGTTTCTAGATAGCAACATTTTTCATAGCTGCAGAATACTGTGAATTGCTTGTAAGAATACACCTCACGAGGCTGGTCTGTCTGTGGTAATTCTCAAAACAAAATTTCACTACTGTTTTCCATAGCCACTGGAAAAATGCTGCCCTTGGTCTTTTTGGAAGGTTTCTCAGTCAACCTAAGAAAGGTCTTCTCAATCTGAAACAACTATTCCAGCAAAATCAGTGGCTTTAACAAAAATGTCAATTTTTTAAATGAAATATTTTAATCTGCAATGTCTAGTAAAGACAGGCGACAGCTTTTATGTGAACATATACCTTGAAACAGTGCATTCTGTGCAGGAAGCCAGTGACATAAAGATCATGAAGAAAGAAAGAATTGTTTACTAGGTATTTTTATTTTTTCATTCTGTATGTCTTAATGATTAAGAGTACTGTGCTCATAAAAGGTAATTTTGTCTTGAGAAATGTAGACAAATAGGTCAGTTTTTTTTCTTTAATATCAAACATGACACTTAAATTTGTTGTAATTTTACTTGGATAAAGCTGTCCTTTTGTTGTGAATTATTTGAGTTAGAGTCCTTTCAAATGGATGGTTCTCTATATAGTCTTGTACTAGAGTGGTGGGTCAGGTGAGGGAAACTATTGAGAGAAAAAAGAAGAAAACTAATACATATTGCATGCCAACAATAACCAGGTTATATTTGAGAACTATAAAGAGATTCAGTTATTACCTTTTTAAAAAATTAGTAACTGTGTGTTTTTATGATTTGATTTAAGGAATAAATATATATATATCAGCCCCCAGCCCCTCACCCTCACCACAAATGAGATTAGAGATGTTTTCTTTTAGTTTAATGCTGTTATTGTAACACTTTTTAACATATTATGGGGAGGAATGTGGCACTAAAGAAAAAATAAATTTAGAAGAAAATAGAAAACATATTCAAAAAGGCATTTTTATCACTTAATTTGTTTTGCCTATCATATTAACTTTACCTTCTCATTTTTCTTTTCAAAATTCTAGAAAAAAGAACTTGGCTGTTTTTTTTTTTTTTTTTAAATGTGCTCTATTAAATCTTTTTACTACTTGTTAGTAGTACATGGTTTTACAGTAACAAGTAATTCCTTGAAAAAAATTCCTTAGTTAGCTATACTTAAGAAGTATGTCTTTTTCTTTAGACTGCAAATAAGAAAGCTTAAAAACTATTTCCAATCAACTGGGCACCTAGACAGGAGACATTAGCAATCAAACGTGTAGATTTGCTTTATAAAACTAGTCTCTGGAAATGCTAACACTTTTTCCCTGAAAATTATTAGCTACATGTATTAAAAGAATAAAACAACATTGTTTTTCCGAAGACTCAAGTGGTATTAGTATTGTTTTGATTTTTTTGTAATTCATGAATATGAGAGAAATATCAATATTAAATAAAAATGTTCAAAATTTTAGTGATAATTCATAACTTCCTTTATACTAAGTAAAATAATACACTCTATCCAAATAATTAATGAGTAGGAGATATAGTGTCATCAACCAGTGTAACTTCATTCATTAGAGCATGTCACTACACCTTAATTGCTATAATTTTTTACATTCCATTACATAATTACATCATTCAAGTTAAACTGTTTTCATATCAATCCTGTTGGGTATACAGATATAGAAAGAGAGAGGTTCTTTTTTTTTTTTTTTTGAAAAAATATCGTGGCTGTCCTAAATAGTAACGGGAATTTGAATATCTTTGGATAGAAATATCTTGGTTGATCTATTTTGTATGTAAATATAATTAATAAAACAAATGACAATGCAAACTATTCCATTAACTTTTAATATGTGTAGTTTTTCTAGTTAGCTCTTACATAATAAAAGTGACTACAAAAATATAAAGTTATCACTCTAAGAAACGTGTTGATTTTATACTCATTTTTGAAATTTTGTTTGGAAGCCCAGAAATTCACCTTTCTTTCGTAATGACAGAAAACCATATTAATGAAGTTATTATATATATATTTGCATTTCAAGCCTGTAGTTATTATTTCTATTTTATTTAATGAGCATTGATTGAAACAGACTTTCAGTTTTAGTACCTTTAACCCTTATAAAGGGTGATTTTCCTCTTTCCCTGCCTGAATATAACATAGTTTCCTGCTATTCTTTATAAGAAATGTTATATCCTAAATTAATTAATTAGTTTTAACTTTCACTTTCTCATGGGCTTCTGATTACACCTTAGATGATAAAATGAGATGAATGCATTTGCAGTAAATTTTCCTATTAAATGGATAAACTTAATATTTGAAGCAAAGGTGAAATTGTAGGTTTTGAATGTTACTGGCATGATAAACATTATAAACAGAATAGGGCTACAACTGTCATCTAAGTTGGTTCAGAATATGCACCTGAATATTATTTTAACATAATAAAATTAGGTAAGTGTTTCCCTGCTTCCCTTACTATTATTGGTATTGAGAATGGGGGGTACTGGGAGGTGTATTTCAGTATAAGTTTAGCAATTCACTAGACTGAAGGTATGTTTTGGAAACCGGTAATAATTTAGTGATTTTACAAAGCAAGAAACATTAAAAATAGAGAAAATTTTGCTTGTAGATGGACATGCAAAAATGAGATTCATACTTAGAGAAATGTGTGTTTATTTTTAAATGTTGATATTACTACTTCAATTTTCAATTAGAGCTTCAATATTTAAAATTAGGAAGATATTAAAAATAATGTTTTACATCATCCACCTAAGAATTTAAAAATATTTATTTTGGGGCCAGGCGCTGTGACTCACGCCTGTAATCCCAGCACTTTGGGAGGCCGAGGCGGGCAGATCACCTGAGGTCAGGAGTTCGAGACCAGCCTGACCAACATGGAGAAACCCCGTCTCTACTAAAAATACAAAATTAGCCGGGCATAGTGGCACACGCCTGTAATCCCAGCTACTAGGGAGGCTGAGGCAGGAGAACCACTTGAACCTGGGAGGTGGAAGTTGCGGTGAGCCGAGATCACGCCACTGCACTCCAACCTGGGCAACACCAACAACAACAACAACAACAACAATAGCAACGACAAATATATATAATATTTATTTAGATATTTTAGTTGAAAACAAAATTAATAAATGATTTCCAAACATATTTCAGCTGTTTTAGGTAGTAAACTGTATATAGAATGCATATATATAATTTTTAAATATTTTATTGATTTGTTTGATACAATAGAGTGTCTATATTTTCAAAAGACATTTCCAATTTATTTAGTGGGAATATAGAAAACCCACAAGTCATTCAGCTTTGTGAAAGATGTTATAAAAATTATTTTTGTAGGTAAAATTTCTAGTAAAATGGAAAACCTTATGTGCTTTATATCTTGATGGTAGCTGTTGCTATTTTTGTGTCATCCAGATAATTGTGTATTTGTTTAAATCAGTTTAAATGGCCAGATTATTTTAGCCTTTCCAATGCTGGTTTCAAGTCCTTGTTGATAATGTCATTTACTTACTGAGTGTCCTTGTTTTTTTTTTTTTTTTTTTTTTCCTTAAAAAGGCATAGTTTGTTTTATTTTTTATTATTAGAAACCACTTGACCTTCTGACTGATCTGAGGACAGTCTGCCTGGAGCCTTTTAATTCTGGACTTACTGCTATTAAAATCCTTAGCAAGTTTATACTGCAAGCTAAACATTTGCTTTTGACCTGTGATTATTTCAAATGTAAATCACTCTCATAGTTCTTCTAAAATAACTACTTTTTAAGTTTGGTATTTTATTTGCAAATAAATAGCTATATTGGTAAGAAATAATTTTTTACAAGACAAATCTGTCTTTTCTTATGTAATATTATATGTGAGCCATTTTCCTTACTATTCTCAATTTAAAGCCACTCTTAATTTGATTGGACAATTGTATGTTTTAGAAAAAAAATGGTATCGATAGCCAGCAAATGGAACTACATGATAGCCATTGTATATTAAAAAATAGACTCCAGTTTTCAATGTATAATTATAGTTTTTATTTTACTTTGACATTTGTAAAATTGCCTGAATTTATGGCCACCAATATTATGACTTTTCTTCAGAAATGTTATTATAAAATGATCAAAAGATGATTATAATAATAATTTGTAATCCCATAACAGTCTCATAAAATGATAATCTCATAACCCAATAAGGAATAATCGCAGCTACATTAAATAAGCTAAAATACAGTATACCATTATAACTTTATTTAAATAATAAGAATAGGTCATAGGATCTGTAATCCGCTTATTGCTGAAGTTAATTTCCTAAAACAATTATAAATTTTAAGTGGAAGTTAGAAGTCATAAATTCTAAAGATGATCATTATTTTATTGTTTTTAGTTAACCATTTAAGACTAAATCCTATTTATTTTTCATTAAGATTATATATTTTTAAAAATTAACCACAATTTAAATTGTACAAATCAGTAGAACTGATCATTGTTATCAGTTCTCTAAGCCTTTCCAGTTCATTTGGATCTACTAAATAATACATTTGATAGCATATTATTACAATGTTATGTACAAAAATCCTTCTACTTCACCCTGTACATCTGGTAACTTTCCGGTACTAACACTACCAATTAAATTGTGTCAAGAATAATTCATGAATCATCTATAAAATTGGCTTAAAAATTTAACATAAATGATATTTATTGTTCAGTGATGTGATGATAGTTGTTTAATAATTGGCTATGGCAGTGAAAGAGGCTTTTCTTTGTAGCATTTGCCAATTTTCATGGTTTAAATATTCCCACTATAAGAAATATCAAACTACCAATGGGGAGAGTCACCAAATGCAGATTTGGTGAAAAGAGATGCAAAATTAGTTATTGCAAGCCAGAATGAGTAGGCCCTAAGATACGACTAATATGTAATATGTTCAAGAGAAGGGAAAAGCAATAAGCTGTAAAAGTTAATAGCAAGTAGTTCAGGTGGAATGTATTGACATACAAATATGCACAATGTATGAGGAGGGATATGTGGAAGATAATGACAAGGTTATAGAGCTTTGAAAGCAAAAGTAAAAAGTTAGGTTGTTATTAAGACAGTTGGAACCTTGGAAGCAATTGTAAACTTAAAGTAAATGTCAATTTATCCTCTTGCTCATGAAAATAAGTTTATACCTAAACAATTAGCATAACATTTTTGAGTTAACCGCACATGGACATATCTATGGACAAGAGCAATTACACCAGGAAGACTTTAGTTATATGATGTTTTCAGGGAATGAGTCATTGTGAATATTGATGTTTTCTTAATTATTGAGTTTTCAATACTAAATTATAAAAATTTAACTCTTTACATGGAAAATGTTTCAACTACAACATATTCTTTCCTGCTTATAATTTTTAATCAAAAATTCTAAAAGAAATAAAACTATTTAAGATCATTTAGTAGCAATATTATAAACATCAATTATTTTTGTGTGAAAGTTCAGTAATACCTTCAGAGCCTGTATTAGAAGAAATAACTTCCCTTGTAGGTAATAGGAAACTTGACCATGTTGTTTGAATTAATAGGGGATGATTGTGTTCATAGTCTCAAATTAGACAAGACAAAATTGAAACAGCAGCTGAAAGGTAATATCAAGAAACCTTGCACCTCTATCTACTTGCTACATCATTCTTAGAGACTTTTATCCTCATGGTTACAAGATATCCATTGAAATGCCAGGCATTTTTACCGTATCCCAGGCTGGGAATAAGGAATAAAAGAGAAAGAGCAACCTACAAAAGTCTTCACCTTTTTATTCAGAAAGGAGATGCTTCCTCTCCATATATCTTATTAAGTAAAATTATTTTGCTTAGATAGCCCTAGCTGCAAGAGAGGTTGCAGAAATGACTTTCTTTTATCTGAGTGTACTGCCACTTCAGTTGTTTTGTTGAAAAGTGATATTATTGAGTATGTAATTGGCAGTGGCTGCCATAGGGATTTATTGAATAGTGAAGCAAGGATTCATCACTCATGCAGTTCTCTCCAAATTTTTATTTCAAGTGCTCATTTCTGAAATTTTATTTTTCCTTCGTTGTCATCAATTGTCAGAATGCCTGTCTCTAAGCAGTATGACTACTCCCTTCTTGTTATTTTGAACCATCATTTTCTTTAAAACAAGTTAATGAAACATTAACAATGTATGAATAGTAAGTGCAAATATTTCACATCTTAGAGTTCTGTTGTACTTTCTTTCTGGTTCTGGCTTATATTGTTGAAATATGAATTTGCCGAACTAGTTTTGTGTAAGAAACATGAATCATTACTCTAATATTTTAAGTGATGCTATCGAAATGTAAAATTTTAATGTTGTAGAAAATAACTCTGATTTACTTTGATGTGGGATATTACAATACATAAATGTTTTTCCCAACTTCTCTATGAAGAAGTTGGAGCAAAAAAAAAAAAAAAAAAAGTTGGTAAATTGATACCCTTCATAGTGCCAATATAATGTAAATGCATCATAGCATATTTTCGAAGAGCTTTTACAAATCATCAGATACTAAACTGTTTCTAGAGGGAAAATATCTCTGATCAAATAAGGTCAGGAGAACTATGTAGTGGAGTTTTCTTTTAGGAATTCACTATTAACAAATTAAAGACTGAAAATTCTTGCAATAAAGAAATCTGATTAGGTTTGTTTAACTAGCATTGCCCAACACTTAGCCATGGGGCCCTTTTTTTATTCCCCTGTTAATCTGTTATCTCTAATTTTGTATTCTCTGTTAACCTTCTGAATCAAAGATGTGAAGGATTGCTTTAGCATATAAGTTCATTTCAATTTTTTATCTTCATCATATACATTCTAAATTGATTAAATCACTTGTAACAAGACTAAGCATCTATTCTCCTGATTCCTAATGGAATTATTATCAGTGCTCATTTTGCTTATGTACATGGAAACATAAGATTGTGTCACATCTATTTAAGTGGCAGTTTATGATTTCATAGAACTTGTATATAGATAACAATCTAAAGTTTTTTAAAAAAATTATGGAAAAAACATCATTGCCTCAATTTTTAATATCTTCTTTTAATAAAGCATATATAATAAATGTGTAAATTTACATTTAATTATGAAATTTAAGACATTTAATTTTTAAATAAAATGACTGATCTTAGGACAACCTGCTATTATTTATTTGTGAACTTGGTCAGAAATTCAAGTTTTGTTATTCATCAAAAAGATAATCATTGGATGCTTAAGAATACATTTTCTAAATGCATTAAAATTTATGAAATAATTAGAAAGTAGGAAAAAAACCTCACAACCTAGCAAACAAACTCTCTTTTTTAATACTGTCAAATCATAATTTGGAAGCAAGCATATGATTAATGTAAATTCCAATTTTATTAATATTATTACCTTCTGTGTTAAAGGAGATTAGAAAACAGCTGATAATTTATTTTGTATTTATGGAAAGAATGAAATTAGTTATCCTTTATAAATGATCAATACTCAAGGTGGATTAATTATGTAGATTTTAATTTCATCCACAATTGTGAAACTATACATTTTTTAAGGTTGTAATCTTTTTGTTAGAGTCTTATTAGTCTAGCTTATGACAAACACTGTACAAGCGAACTGAAAGGAGGTCATTGCATTTTAAATCTCATTTACATGTTAGACAAGAAATGATAATTATTAATGTTCTACTTTGGAATACAAGTACATAGTACAAAAAGCTAAAAGAGAAGTAGTGAATTCAGTTCATATTTGAGTCTAGAGTGTTTAAAACTTGACTGTAGTGATATTGAAATGGTCTGTTTAGAGACAACTAGCAATTTTTATCTACATGCTTCTAGTTTGCTCATCTTGTGTAGGTTGGACAGGTAGCAATTTTGAATGGCTCATCTTAAAATGAATGTAATTAACAAAGGATTATATGGTCCATCCTGCGAGGCATTCACTCATTTTAATCTTTCATTTGCAGCTTTCTGACTCCTGTTATACAATCTCGTTTATAGTTAATGGGAAGTGTTACAGCTTAGTTTTAGCTTAGTCCAAATAAAATATGTCTTTAGTCAAAAGCTTCATAAATAGGAGTTATTCTTTCTCAAATTTGACAAAGTGTTGTTTGTTTCTTAAAGTTAATAAAGATATATTATTTATTTAGTTTGTGATAACACACAAAACAGCATGTATCCAAAATACTAAACTGATTATCATAATTTATAGCTAGATTGAGATTGTGTAAATTCATATTCCATCCAAAACATTAATACATTTGTTTTTTTATTTAGCGATCTTTTCATCACCTGAAAATTATTGCTACTACATCTATCAATCATCTACCTACCTATTTCTATTCATCCATGCATCAATTTGTCAAAGAGTATTAGCATATAAATCACAGTGTGCAAAATTTATTTTGTTATGTCTCTCTCATTCATAATTTCTAATACGTATTTATTTAGAATAACCTGCCAGTCACTATACCTACTCTTTCATAAATCAAAAAAATGGAATTTTTATTTAATGTTTGATTAAATGGAATAATACTACATGAGGCAATGATGATTTTATGGATAAATATTCTGGATAATAAAAGTAGTTTTTACTAGAGCAACTAAAGAAAATATGCTGTGGTTTAATACAACAACTAAAAATAGTTTGATTTTCTTAACTCAAATATTAAAGTGCATTTAGATATTTTATTATATAATAAATCATATATAAAATATTATTTCAAAAATTCCACTCATTGAAAGAAATTAATTATTAATGTTCTACTTCTTTTGGAATACATGTAACATAGTACAAAAAGCTAAGAAATAATTAGTGAATTCAACTCCTATGTGAGCCTAGAGTGTTTAAAGCTTGACTGTAGTGATATTAAAATTGTCTGTTTAGAGACAATTAGCAATTTCTCTTTTCATTTTTGACCCAGGCAATTTGAAGGACTTTTGTGTGAAAGAATTTCCTGCAGATTATTAAGCTTTTATGAATCATAAGTATAAAACAAGATCTGTGTGTTTGTGTGTGTGTGTGTGTGTGTGTGTGTGTTTAAACCTTGGGATAAAGACTATAAACTCCAGAGACTTAAAACCATATACTCCGAAATTTGTGAGTATGATGTCACTAAGAAATGTGGAGAAAGGCAAATGTAATGCATGTTCTGTCTAAGTGGAGGGATTTAAAATTTAATATTGGGAAAGGACAAATGTACATGAGAAGTCATCAGATACTATTAAATTAGTTCACCTGAAGATAGCCCTTTATGTAAAAGGCATAAAAAGCAGGCTCAAGAAGTAGTTAATAAGAATGGATGGCATTTTAGTGTTGAGAATTGCCTTCAGAGGATGTAATCCTACTGATATATTTGTCTATCATGTATCTAAAAGCAATATACCAGAGTACAACAAATGGTAATTTTATTTGTAGTTTCTGCCTCTATTAACCACCTGTTGTCTACCTGAGATTTGATTTACTGACCTCATAAATACTAGTCTGCACTAGAGTGTAGTAGCACAGCAAAGAACAACGAATTGTTGTTGATGGCTATTTTTTCTCATGTGTTATTTTACAAGCTTTTCACTTGCTGCATAGTTGTCAACTTTTGTATAAAGGCAAGGAGCATTATGAATAACATGGTAAAATGACTACAATCTTAAAGATTTTTGCTAATAATTTCTCAGAGATTTGCAGTATAAAGCTAATGAAACTTCTGAATGTAATTCTGAAAATCTTCTGGATATGATATTTTGAAAGCAGAGATATAAAGAAGTGTGTCAACTATATAACATGTTAAGGAATATATATATTAGATATATAACATTTAAATAAGAAATTGGGACATAGGTATCTTATTTTCTAATACAGAGTATTAAGTTCTTGCAAAACTTTTAAATAGACCAAATTAGGTTAGTGGAATTACAAGAATAGTTTATAAACATCATCTGAATGCTTTAAGACATGTAGGGAAACTTAATTATGTGTTTAAACATGACAAAATTGCATATAGCATTTCAAATAAATCTATGGAATTCTAGGCCCCTGTCCGATTAAAAAAACAAACAAACAAAGTGTGCGTATCATTATTGGAACCTCATACTTAAATGAAGAAACTGAAATTTAAAGAAATAAAGTGACCTAACAAGAATTCATATTTAATTATAGAACTGGAGCCAGAGTGATGACAGCATGCAGTGCGCCACAGCACAAAGGCAACATTTAGACACCTATTGATAGAACTTGACTTTCACAACTAGAAGTAAAGTTCAAAGTTTCAGTCTTGAGCATGCAGGACTTGAACACTCATAGTTAACATTCCGTTTTTCAGTTTTTAAAAGGAATGTGTTTCTTCATAATATTTAATGTTACTTTGGGTATTAGGTTATTCTTTTTTATCTTTTTTCTTTCATTTTTTAGAAGATCTTAAATGGTTTCAATCTATAAAATATGACTACGGCATAAACTTTAGAGTTCTATCAGCTATTTAGTGTTTAGCAATATGCTACATTTTAGTTTTTCAGGGTCTTTGGAATTTTCTTCCTCCTCTCCCCTTTTATCTTCCTCTTCCTCTTTCATCTTCTGTAAGAATGGAGGGCACATTTCCCAATTTCCCCTTTCTTTCTCTTCCTAGTGTTTCAGTAGTTACTGATAGGAGCTTTTCAGCGTGATTTGGCCACTGGTTTTTCAGTCCTTCATCATTCTGTCCAAGCTGTCATTTGGTACAGATTACATTTAGAGGAAAATGTTATTTATTATATTGCATTTGGTTGATTTAAAATATAAATAAAAATTTGAAGCTAGTCAAGATTTAATAAGAAATTGCTGAGTCACTTTATTATGTGCAGCTATTAAGTTGGTGCAAAAATAATTACGGTTTTGCCAAAATTACATTAAAATTAATGGCAAAAACTACAATTAATTTTGCACTAGCCCAATATTTTTACATATGACTTTTTATTGAACTTGTTCTTCATTATCCTTCATGCAGTTCAGATAATATATGCATATTTATATGTAAGCTAATTTGAAGGAGGTAAGATTTTTGTTTTAGTCAATTTACCTATACCTTGATTATTATATCTTTTTAGTACATTCCAGATAAATATATTTACCTCTAATGCTATATTTATATAAAAATTTTAGGACCTATAAGTTAATGTTACCATGAAAAAGATTCAGGGAAGAGAAAGAGAGTAAATAGATATTAGAACTTACAAGAAATAATAAATAAGTATATAAAATAATGTAGGCTAATTTATTAAACTTGCTGTCTTTCAATTAATAAATGTACAAAGTGTAATATGTTTAACAAATTAGTACATACATTCAAGTAAAAATATTTCTGTGAAAAGACAGATAAGATGGGAGGAATAAAAATGGAGATGTAATGTTCACAGAAAGCACATTCAGACAAACTAAGGCAAATGAAATATCAATCATATTGAGAGCATTATAAAATTCTTTTGGAATGACAAGGTGTTTTTATACCCCTCCCTTGTTTTATACGTAAGATAACTGAGGCATTGAGTGGTTGAAAGACATACTAGAGATCACACAGTCAAAGGTATGAGAGGACTGGATATAGGGCTCTCAACTAGTATAGAAATTAAAGGATTCTCTTCAAAAAATAATTTTAAACAGTGTTTGAAATTATTAGCAAAACCAGACTTCAAAGTAAAAATCACAAAGGTTATTCTGTAACTTTTATTAAGGTACTACCAGCTGTTACACAGGGATAAAATATTACTAATAAGAATAATTCATTGACCCTATAATCAGTATAAAAGAGATTTTGATGGTAAATATTTGGACAGATTTTCCTGAAGTAAACCAAATAAGGAAAAGTATATAAACATATTATTGTTATAATGTCCTATAAATCTCTATATATAGGGACAGGAATGAATAATTTAAATGTCTTAAATACATACAATGAGGGTTTCAGAGTAAGTAAAAAATTTTTGGATGCTGAGGGAAGATAGTTTTTTTTTTTTTTTTTTTTTTTTTTAAAAGATCATTTGGGATTTAGGGAAAATAAAATATCTACTGCTATAAGAAGTTGGAACAGTTCTGTTTGTTTAGTGAAGTAGATAGTCAAGCTTCAGATGAAAAAATATTTTGAGAAATTAAAGAACTGATAGCTCAGAGAAATGAACAGTCACAGATGGACTTCTTGGCCTTCTTTCATGAGCACATTTCCTATTTTATTGGCTTTGGAAAAGTAAAGCTCTTCAAATGAATAAAAAATGCAGAAGAAAAAAGCATTCTTGGGAAATGTATAAAATATGTTAATTGCCTTTTTGAAGAAAATAATGATGTGTGTGTATGTGTGTTTGTCTATATATCTGTGTATATGTAAACACACATAGATATATACACATTGTATAATAGAGAACACAATGAATAGAGAGATATATAGATATAGATTAATTCTCATTAGCCAGAATTCATAAACATTTCTCAAAGGCATTAAGAAATAATGCAATTTTTAACATCTACATTGTAGAGAATAAAAAATTTTAATTACGTAAACTAATATAAAGCAGTATTGTCAGAAATAAAAATCTGATGAAGTCAGAAATGTTATGAGTTTTAAGGACAAATAAACTGATAGAAGTGTAATGTATAAAAGCTCTTATTTAGTAATTGTTTTAAAAATGATGTATTCTTAAAACTCTTATATGTAGTTATAGAATTTGAATATTAAAGAGGATCACTTAAATATTTTAAATATTTTATAAAGAATCAGAGAGAAACATTTAATAAATTTTGGCAGTGGTATATGTTTCTACATTAAAAATAGAATTATAATCAAATGCATAAACATACTGTATATGCTAAACAGTGTAGTCAGTTTTTGCACTAAAAACTATTATCTACAAGTTACAATATTATAATTAAAGAGTCATTTTTATGACTGTTGAGCAATATGGCCCATGTGATTAGGGGATTTTCTTTGGTTTCTTAAATCTTGATTTTTAAATTTGAGTCAATTGTTACTAATTTACTGTTAGTATACTCTCTACTACTTCTACTATCTACTAATTTACTTTTATCTCATACATCTGCCACTCTTTGAATCTTCCACTTTTCTGCATTTATGTTAATCTAAATAAGTGTTAATTTTTTTCCAAATTTATTTACGATTTCTCTATAAAGTTACATGTCATAATTTTCAGGTTATTTATATTGATTGACTAAAATGAAAATTCTGGGATTATTTAAAATGTTCCTTTGAATATATACTTTCTTGGTTAGAAATAACTGTACTCTATTTTGCCTTCTTGATCTCAGATTTCCAATTTGGCCTACATAATTTGGGAAATTGAAGCTTTTTTTTTTTTTTCTCACAAAATAAATTATATGTAGCATATGTGGCCACAGAGTCAGTGTTGGCATTATATAAGAGCCTTCTAATTATATATCATTGTATTTTCAATAACATATTTCAAAGAACAAACATTGCATGGATAAAGATGCAGAGTGAAAAAAATATAGTAGAATCAATACAAACATTGAAGAATAGAAATAAACATAGGTAGTTGCATTCTTAGAGTACATTTGAAAAAGAAGAGGTTTTAGAGAAAAAGGCTTGACAGTCCTGGTTTTAATAAAATGTTCAAGGTATGCTTTTGGCCAAACAAAACATATTTGTAACCTGAATTTATGGCTTCTGTTTACAGACTTTGGCAAATCATTAAAAATCATTAAAATAACTGCATATTCATTTTTGAATAGATTAGAAATATAGTATTAGGTTGCTGCAAAAATAATTGCAGTTCAACGGCAAAAGCTGCAATTACTTTTGCAGCAACCTAATAGAATCTCACATATGACCTTCCAAATTGACTTAGCTTATTATACATTCTAAAATGGGAAGTAAGTCTTGGGGAGTAGATAGGTTGAGTGATGAGAAGGGCTGCAGGGTAAATATTTAAATGCTCATAAAAACCTATTTATTAGTGATGAGATTCATGATATATTCGTTAAAATAATTAGATGATCTTCTTTATAAATACGTATCAAATTTATAAAGTACCTGCATCCAGACAGTAGAATATTATCATATTCTAAAAATTGTTCTACATTAATAATTTGTCAATAATTTATTTTCTGATGTTGAGAAAATATGCCAGATGCTATTATACTTCTTGATAGTTAAACTACATAACAAGTCAAAACATTAACAAGGTTTTTAAACCACCATTTTTATACAAATCTGTTATTACTTTATCCCTTCTTAAAAGGTATTCAGTTAATCTTTGAGTTTCTGTATAACAATAGTTGCTTTGATCAATATGTTATGTACTTCAAGTACTACGTTCATAGCTCACTTTGTTTTAATATAAGGATTTTTTGACTCATTTGCAAAAAAATAAATTAATTGAATCAAAGCCAATCTGTTTTGCAGTAAAATAAAAGCTCTAAATGCTCTAAACATATTAGTGATTTGTACATTAAAGCATAAAATAATTTAAGTATAAAATCCAAATTAATGTTTGCTTTGGCCGTAAGTAATGACATAATAAAAAATATATTCTTCCATTCTTAAATTGAAAGGAGATAGAAGCCAAATAGTTAAATACGAATGTCATCAGTTCAAATCAAGTGGAAGCAATGTGTAATTTTGTGAGGTTTTTCATTGGTAAATATGTAGTATATATTTATAAGGAATGAACATCGATCTGATCATATTGTATGGATTTAGATGTACAACATGCTCAATGTACATTGTACATAACATTGATTCAAAGTACATAACATATTGATTCAAAGCCACTATTGTTATATAGAAACTCAAAGATTGTATGGATTTAGATGTACATTGAGCATGTTTTACATCTAAATCATATGGCTTTCAGGTGTATTCTCTATTTTTTATTCTACACAATTAATAGTGACTGGTTAGGTCTGACTTTTAAATAATAGATCTGACCATTTATCTTGAAATTGAAACAAAGAAGATCATTAGAGTACTAAAGAATGCTGTAGAAATTACAGGAAAAGAATTAAGGGACTGTAACTAAAGGGGGTCACAGTAAAATAATACCAACATACAACACACACACACACACACACACACACACACACACACACCCATATGCACACATACACAAGCATTGGCTAATAATTTTTCAAGTACCTTTAAGATGAATAATTTTTCAAGTATCTTCAAGAAAATTTTTGTTTTACCCTTCAGTGGATTTACTTCACATATATGTATAGTGTCCCCTTAAAGGGAGGCAGTCAAACAAACACTGCATTTGTATTATTGCTTTCTTATTTCTACCATATAAATGTAAGGTCTGTTTTGTGTTCTGATGGGGATACAGTAAACAAGGAAGAAACGAACTGGTAAGGAGAGGATAAACTACATCTGGAAAAGTCAGAGCTAGTTTGAGATGGGTAAGAATGTAAACAGAGAGAGGAAGAAAGAAGGAATGATGAATGTCAATCAGGAAGTTGGGGCTACTGCCAAGAATTTTAACTGCAACCTCCCCAGCAGTATGAGGTGCCTGTCACAATCACAAAACCATTTGCCTCATTACATGAAGGGGTCAAATTATCAGACCAAATTGGTATTGTATTTCATCAATAGAGTCTTGATTTTTACTTATTTGATTATATACATATAATTGAATAAACAAAGGGAAATTACTACACTTTGGTCATAATAAAAAAATTGTAAACTAAACTGGTTTCCCTGTCTTCTCAGTAGTAAGTAATAAATGACAAACTTGCATTCAATTACACTCTGAAAGTGAAAAGGTTTTCAAACCTCTTATCAAAGGCAAATTTATGCAACTATTTTCTTTTTTTCTATCATAATTTAAGTATGTAATTTAAAAATGATGAGCTTTAATTGCATTATTTTTACAAAGGTTTTACAAAATCCTGTCCTGCTTCAGTAATTACATGTGATATCTACCCTTGTGAGTGAATAGATAATAAGTAAGGATGTATTTTCAAAAGTAAACTCTTGGGTTATCAATTCTAGAAAGAAGCTTTAGTGATCACCAGGGGCAACCTCCTCCCTCTACCAGATAAGAAACCAAGGACAAGAGAGAGAAAATCAGATAGTGGATAATGACAACATTGATATTAACAACTCAGGAATTTTTCTCTCAGGTGGCTATTTGCTCAACAGTGTCAACACTCATATATATATGAAATATATTTTGATTTAGAAAAATGTATGTATCAGAACTTACAAATTAAAGAACATTCATTGTCTTGTTCATATTTGATGGACAAATACTTGAAGATGATGAAATTAAATGCAAAGTAACAAATTAATTGTTACATTTTAGAAATTTTTGCTTAAATCTGTAGCATTTCTTTAAAGTTACTGAGGATGATAATGAATAATGAATTCTGATTCTCTGAGGGGTTAATATACATAAAGTTTTATACCAGGGTCTTATAAATATTTCAGCAAATACTTTAATGTAGTATAGAGACGCACCAGCTATATTAAATAAACATCTACAAAAATACATAAAGTATTATTTATACTTTTATAAAATTCAGGAAAATATGTATCCACTCCTGTAAATGTAATAAAAATTATTTGGGTAGCTTTACTGTATCTGCTACTGGTTCAGAATGTTTTATTTTGGGAGATGCTGACTTCAAGATTGTCCTAGATAGCCTTTAAACTTAAAGGTAATCATTTGTAACACTTTGATTTACTTTTAGTTAATCAACTATTTTAACATTGCCGTTTCTTTACTTCATATTGAATCTTAACTTAGTGGAAGCCCCTATTCTCAAAAACTTTGCTTTTAATACTATTCAAATAATGGTCCCATCCAAAGTTCTCACAAAACATTCTTTGTTTTCTATGTAAAACAATATTGAGAGGGTAAAAATAACTTGAGTACATTTAGTCCAACATGATCATTCTTCAGGGAGGAAAAGTGAGGTGAAGTGACTCATCTTATTGCACAATCACACACACACATAGTTTATGTAAGTTGAAAATGATGAGCTTTAATTGCATTGTTTTTATGAAGGTTTTACAAAATTCTGTCCTGCTTAAGTAATTACCCTTGTAATATCTACCCTGGTGAGTGAATAGATAATAACTAAGGATATATTTTCAAAAAGATAAACTCTTGGGTTATCAATTCTAGAAAGAAGCTTTAGTGATTACCAGGGGCAACACACACACACACACACACATACACACACACACACACACAGAGACCAAGAGAGACTAAACAGCACTGTAGACAAGACTATGTAATCTGTTTCAGCAAGACAATTATCAATTATATTTTTTGTTGAGCATCCGGCTAACTTGCACAGACATCCTAAAACATTATTTTTAAAAGTGTTTGGCAAATAGAACAAGAAAATAAACTTATACTAGTAATCAAAGGAAGAGTAGAACCTTTAAACAAATCATTTTCAGGGACACAAAAAAACTCTAACAGACTCTCGTAAGAAGCGTTTTAGCTCCCACTACTTAGCATTACTAAGTGTGAAAGCGATTCCCAGTCTCAGGCCTACATCCCTGTCAGCTCTTAGTATTTACGTGCACCTCCTTAATTCATGCTCAAGGATTATGTTATCAACAATGATTACCAGTGGTGGGAAAGCCGGGCTTGAAAAGGCTGAATAATGGCCAAGACTCGCTTCTCTTTGTGCACATTTAAAAGCAGTGCTTTCATTGATAGCCAAAATCCTGCTAACAGGGGTGGGTATTATTGTGCCTACTCCTCAGTTTCATGAAGAGATCTATTGTTTCTTAGAATTTTCACGCCACCTCATCTAGTTTCATGTTGTTTTTCCTTGTGTCATTAAAAAATACCTTGTTCCCACTTTTTCTGCATGCTGTTTCCACTGAGGCTGGCCATCCAGCAGTGGCCTGAGGTTCTTAATATTTCTCTCCCTCTTTTTAAAGGAAATACATCTTATGAGGTAGTGTTTACAAACCAGTCATATTTTAGATCCCACCACTCATTGTGTTGAAGAAACTTGCACTGAAGATAAGAGTAATACAAAGCTCATTTTAAAATTCTTTATCTTTATAGGTTAATAATCATTCTGATGTTTTGTTTATTTTTTCAGAGAAATATTTTGCTCGATAAAATATAGAAACTGTATGATTCTGGATATATTTTATTTTTGAATTTAAAGCAGTAAGATTGATTCCATCAGTAGTTTAAATACAAAATAAATCTGCTCAAGAAGTAGATCACACAAAAGAAAAGACAGGTAGACTCGGTAAACAAGGAATTAATACAAATACTTTTTGTCCAAAGTGTCCAATATTTACTAGCAATTAATATTACTACATTGCACTCACTTAATAAAATACACACTGAAGAACAGATACATTTTAGTGATTGTTTTATTAACTCTATAGTACCTCTATTATGCCCAAGGGACCCCTGTGTGCAATTTATTGAAAAGCATTACTCTGCTAATTATTCATGGAAAAAGCAACTTTGCTCTGAATCTTCTACATCCACTGGCATCTACATTCTAAATAACACTGAACAAAGTGCTAAAGAATTTCATTTTTCTGTGTATACGGACCCAATGAAACAATAGTATTTTTGAGCACTTATGCTATTTTCAGTATTGTTCTAATGCTGTAAGAGATGTAAAAATAAAATGGCATACTTTATTCATTTAATTTCTTAGTAAGTGAATTAAGGCTTTAACATATGAAAACGATATCAAATGGACAATAATGAAGTGAGCATTTTAGGTGGAGGAGGCTAAAATAAATATGGAATAGCATATTTACCTGTCAAGGAGTGTATCATTCAATAAGTAAATTATGCTTTAAAATATAAGTAGAATATTAATGAGCTGTAATAAAGGAAGATTTTTCCTGGGAGGAAGAACATTAACAAAGCATGGGGATCTTAATATGAATGCTATGTAAGGTGTTACATTAGTGTCATGTATGAGATATTTATTTGTCTATTTAAATAAACCATAAGACTTGTTAGAGCATAGTAGAAAAAATGATATGACTCAACTTTCTAAAACCTTGAATATTGGGCAGAAGAGGTTCGAGTTTATTGAAAAGAAATATTGGTTTCTTATAGATTCTTGATCAATGAATAAAAAGTATTAAAGTTTGAGAATATTTACTTAATAGTCATAAATAGAAAAGAGAAAAGAGATGTAGGTGACAGACTCAAAAGATAGGGAGATCTGTTGGTTTGGAAATAATTAGAGCCCACCCAAAATTGTAGTAATAAGGGGAATGTGAAATAAAAATGGAAAGGCAAATTCAAGAATTATTTTGCAAAAAGTAGGCAATAAACTTTGGTGATATACTAGATGCAGAAATTTAAGGAAAAGAAAGATAGATGATTTTAAGAATTCTCATTTGGATTGTGGGACAATGCTTGGATTACCTGCTACATTGGTTGAATATAGACAGGTTGTCAGTTTGGTATGGAGAGCGTGATCAATTGGATATTGGTCATGCTGAGTATGAAGTATAGCATTATACCCAGTTACATCTATCTGTGGTCAGATGTAATATGGAATGGGAACACTGGTGATATACCGGTGGATTCAGCTATATAGATATTCTAGCTAATCCAAAATCAGCAAGGGGCTATTCCAGGAAAAGAGGAAATAGACTAGCTGTATATTAGTATGGATGATAATGACTATATTAATAATCTGTCGACATTATAGTCCTTGCAATGTGGGAGTTACTTTGGTTTGGAGTGTGAAGTCATATTACTGATCCTGATGATGTGTTGCCCCGCCCCCCGCAACACCCAAGTGTTACTCTTTCTATTTGGAAACCTTTTGACATAGTGCTAACTAGCTAATATATTGCATTAGCTTTTATATACTCTTATCAAGTAGGATTATGAGTGTATGATGATCAGGTTTCTTGAGCTTTCAGTTATATTCAATTGAACCAAATATATTTATATTCACTTGTGTTTATTTTATTTAAAACCATCTTCCTAAATTGTAAACTTGTATATTATTTCTTAGCTTACATAAAAGTGTTTTCTAAATGTTTTATTACTTTCATTCCTTTCTTAACCATAGTTTAACTTCATCCAACTTCAAAACATCACCATATCATTTTACATTATGAAGCCTTTTATATCTAAGTATAGAGAACACAATATAGCCTTAACTAACATCCTGCTCATTAATGATTTGGAAAGTAACTGAAATTAATTATAGCTAATAAAATATTTTCCTTAGAAACTAACTCTTCAAGTACTTAAATATGTACAACTAAAGAAAAAATGATGTGGGCTGTGTGTCTCTAAACCAATGCACACACAATTAATTTTTAAGTAATACATTTAATTTATTGAACAATAAAAAATATTTTGGGATATATGTTATTCACAACTAACAAAAGAAGATGTAAATAGCAACTGATAACAGAATAACAACCATTCTTATTTAAAGAAATAGCCATGTAGGTTACATAAACTACGTATTAGAAATGATGACAATAAAAATTTTCAGGCTAAGAAGATTGATTATTATTCATTAAGAAAGTAAAAAATTAAAAAACAAGCAAACAAATAATAAAACCTAAAAGTGTAGTGATACTTGCTGAATATAAGAAGATCACACAGTTTCACAGGATAATTTGATGTGTTTGCAGAGCATGCCACTGAAAAGAAACCTTTATTTGATTTACTATGGAATAAAATAGTGTTTTAGGAAATTATCTCTATTTCTTAGTCTTGTAGTAACATCATAAAAGATAACTGCACAGACTAAACTTCAGGGTTGCAAGGATATTTTTACAGAAGATTCTTGTAGTGAATCCTTGAGTTTCATACAGATATTATAAAAGAATTTAATGGCAGTATGTTTGATACGGTGCCTTCCCCAAAGTTATATGACATTATATTTGATAATTGTTTACAGTAGACACATACAATGTTTTAAGGTTGCTTCTTAATATTTTATTTTCTGAAATCAATGTCAATTAAAAATTAATGATTTTGAAAAATAAGCAGTCTATCCTGGAAAGTATTGTTTCCCCCTTTCTTCTAATATGTTTAGTTAAATTCCTTTAATTTGATTTATTTCATTTGAGATATACTGTGGTGTTTCAGAAAAGTTGCTGAGGCTCTTGCTTTTAGTATTTCTTCATGAATTTAAAGAGATAACTTTTTCTAACCGTGTAAAAAATAGCAATATTCTATTCCATATGAAAAATAATCAGAACATAGTTGGCAATGGTAAAATATAGTATAAACATAATACTGTAAAGTTTAGGCTTCAGATGAATTTGAACATCCCTTAAGGATTTCATATCTATGCATATATTATTTAATTTTAACATTTGAAATATTATTAGGCTTGGTATGGCAGTAAATAAAAAATAACATGTATTCCATAATATTTTTAATAGAAATTAGTTAATGTACTTATTAACTAAAGCATGATCTTTTCTTGAGCATTTGTGGCTTTTTTTGTATTCTGATGATATCACAAATGTTGTGAGCAAATCTTAATTATTGAGTGCTCCCAGTGTGCATGATTTGGTTCTACATAGTGAAGGATATAAATATGCTAAAAAGTGATGAAGCAAGGAGTCTTCTATTCTGAGTGAAAATTATGGAATTACTCAATCATTGGAATGTAGGAAAAACTAGAAATAGTATTATTCTATAATTGGGAATAAATTAGATCCTAGGAATTCCCTTCTCTTGTTTCATGGGAAAAGATAACGATTGAAATGCTGACTGGAATGGATTGCAATAAGAGAGTAGGAACATTTTCACAGGCAATCTCCATTACAGACCTGGCTCAATCCTTCTGTGCACTTCAGAGATACCTGACTTATACAAAACTGAATTTTATACTCATGATAATAGTGTTCTTAAGTCATTTGTTACAGCTCAAAATGAAATAATATAGCTAAGTTTGTTTGATAATTGGCAAGTGTGACACAAACATCAGGTGATGTTGTTATTAATTATATGTATCATTTTCAATAGTATATTATTTAAATTTGCCATCTCCGGAATGCTTCACCTTATTCTTTCATGCCTTGTTTTAAACTATTTTAGTTGCAGGCAAATCTGCTTTTCAAAGGCTTGAGATGTTCCAATTTTATGCCTGATTCTACTAGAGATGTCATGAAAATGGCATAATTTCAGCAGATTGTACTTAACAGATATATGGTAAGGTTGTCTATTATCTGATAAGCCTGTAGAGTCCTCATTTCCTTTCTTGCTGACATTTAATCTAATTTTCTGCCAAGTATGATAGTTGTTATAACTGGCCCTCTTCAGGCCATTTCTGGGTTAAACTAATAGTAATTTCATACCCTATAAGTAGAGTTACCCTAGCAACTCTCAGTCCATCTAGATCCAATTTCTAAAATACTCTCTCATTTCTGGCTATTTTCTTTCATTCTGGAGACACAACTATGAAGTCCATTTCCATGTTCTGCTCCTCATGAAAATGACAAACACACCAGTGGATCCATGCTCACTTGTGTTGGCACCAAACTGGCCTGATCACCTATGTTGAAAAAGCACACAGCTCATTTAAATAATGTTGAAAAGTTGAGCAAAGATGAAGTGTAGGATGATTTTTAAAAATCCAGAATTGAGCTGGAAAACGTGTCTTATAGTTATTCTGCAAAAGTTTTTAATGTACATAGGTTTTTAGTGTAGCAATTGCCTGTTTTCCATTTCTCTCCTAAATAACCAAGTTAGCATTACCTTGTCACTTGCCTTATTTTTTTAAGTTTAGATGATATAGCTTCTCTTGTTAAGAATGACAACTGTTTTCTTTTGAGAATTTTATATTTTTATTCAACAAAATGTACCACTCCTTAGCAAATAGTTATCATCCTTCAAAATATTATTTTTTCCATGAATACAGAAGTAACAATTGAAAATTTGAAAATCAAATTTTGAATTTTTAAATTACTTTGGAAATTAAATTTAAAAATAGTAAGAGATCACATCTTCACATTATTAGTTTAATCATATGCCCATGGAAAGAAAAACAAAGTCACAGTAAATATGAAAATAGTATGTAATGAAAAAAAAAAACTTTGTATTTCTCATACTAGAATGTTTGTTTACACTTGATTTTGGAAATGATTGTGTCTAATTTGTTTAGACCAATTAATTTGAAAAGCTACTTATTTTCCCTATTCCAATCAATTTACTCCCATCTATAAAATGAGGTGGGGAATTAATAAATCAGCTACTTATTTTCCCTATTCCAATCAATTTACTCCCATCTATAAAATGAGGTGGGGAATTAATAAATCAACTAAGTAATTAAGTAGAGCAAATAAAACAGAGTATTGAAGTTACTGCTATTAAATTTTTAAACAAGATTTGCTTTGAATTTTTCATAATGCATGTGAAAGTTGAGGATTGTTATGTAATAATAATGATGATGAAAAAATAAAATCATATTGAATTTAAATTCTGACATATAAATAGGACACATTCTAGAAAGGCCATTCCAGCTTCAGGAAAAAATGTGTTCACATGAGTAAAATATATCACTAATTGAGTTAAAATTATGTATGTTATAAAAATCATTTTTGTATTCTTCATTAGTTGTAATGTAGTTTTCCCACGATATGACAAAGTGTTCAAATTAATGTTCAATTAGCTTTTTTTCAAAAAATGGTAATGTATTCCCTCAATGAGTAGTAGATTATTTTATATGTTTCCTAAATTATTTCTTTGTTCTAAAGGTCTAGCGTAAGAAATCTTTAAACAAGGATTATATACTTTCAGCTAACATTTATGTAGCAATATACAGTTTGAAAATGGCTTTGCATATATTATCTCTCATACTGAGTTTTTCCCCCTCCTCTTTAGAAATAAATATTCAGCTCAGAGAGATTTAGTAATCTGTCACCACATACAAAGTATGTATTTGGCTGGAATTCAAACCTTCTAGTCTCAAAACTTGTAGTCATTCTATTATGCCTCTTTTAGGCACTGAAGTAATGCAAGTACTAATAATAATGAGGAGGAGGAGAATGATTTTTAAAAGTCCATCCCTCAAAGGCCTCATAAAACTCTGGACATACAGAATTGATACATGAAATCCCATTAGTACAGCAAAAGACAGTGGGTAATAAATAGATATTTGAAATAGATAAACTTGTGGGCAAAAACAAACACTATGGAATTTCAGAAGCGAGTAGGATAGAAGCTAGTTGGGTGAATTAACTGAAGAGGAAGAGAACTTTTCACTTAGTAGAAACAGCATAAACAAAGGCATAATGAGACAATGGGCCAGTCTACATAATAGTTGGAATAAAATTAAAAGCATTGAGTCATATTATATTGAGCCTCGAAATTCAGAGGCAGAGAAAGTTAAACCTGATTCAGTAGTTAATAAATATTGATTCTACACAAGGGGAGTTTCATGATGCAAAACTTAATATGAGGATAGTTTTGCAAGACAAAATGGAGAAAACGAGAATCAAGTAGAAACTGTTTTAGAAAGTCTGTGATTAAGAATGGAAAGAAAAGTGCAATGAAGTTCATAAGATGAATCAAAGAGGCATTTTTAAAAAATTGACATGTCTTAAGCACAGTTTGTATTTAAGTAAAAATAGTAAAAGAAGACAAACTTTAAGTCTAAAGAGCTCAGAGAAGTAACACATCAATTTTGAAAGGAGAAATTGGGAAACAGAGATAATATGGGAGAAGTTATTTGATTCAATTTTAAACATTTTAAGCATGAGGTAATTGTGAACTGCCTAGGTAGGAAGTTACAGAGATGGGTGGAAATCCATTGATGGAGAATTTATGGCTGTAAATTAAGAGAATTTTGTAATCATCAGCATAGAAGTTAAAGTCATAAGTGTGTTAAGTGATTAAGGAGGAAGGAAAGTTTTGAGAGCTGAAACTGAGCCATGACAGATTATCTGTTAGTGGGGCAGAGAGTGAGAAACAAGGGTGCATGTCAGAAGTTCAAAGAGAAGACATCATTCAATAATAATGTTATTAGAAGTTCAAAAATGGTTAAAAAGTAGACTTGAGGAACAAGACAATGGATTTAAAAGCAAGATTTTAAAGCAGTGGAAGTTTAGGATTCAGGAGAAATTAGGTGTAAAGTTATAGGAGAATAATCATTTTAGATGTTTGACCAGAAATTGAAAAAGAAAGAGAGAAGTAAAAGGAACATACAAATATTTCAAATATGTTTCAAATGCTCATTTGTTTTAAAACCTTGTGCTAAAAATTTGAGGAGTCGAAAAGATAAATAAGGAAATGTATTGGGATATATTCAATTACAATATAATGGGAAAGGGAAAAGATGTGCATTAATTTATAGCAAAGAAACCAGGCTATGATAAGTATGACTTGACACTCTTCATTTTATAAATATTAAGAAAAGAAAGATATACTTGGGTTACACAAGTAGTGGTTAAGCATCTCTAATGAAGACAGCCCAAAATAAAATAGCTTGAATTATTGGACATTTATTTCTCTCTCATCCCCAATCCAGAGAACAGTACAACTCTGGTGGGACAGCTCTGTTTTCCTCAACAAGAGGCTTCTAATTCTTCTCTATTTAGCACCATTTCCTAAAACGAGGAAGATTCTAGGGCAAATGTCTTTAGTGAAAATTTTCAGAAAGTTGTGCATATTGCTTCTGATCATATGTCAGTGGCTCAAATTGGGTTGAATAACAAGAGTGGGTGAAAAATATAGTTTTAGCTGGGCGTCAATGTTACTAGTAAAACCCAGGGAGGAAAACAAATACTGAGCGATAGTCATCAGTCTCTATTTTAGATATCCTCCATGAAGACAGAATGAGGAATGTTACTGAATGGTAGTACTGGATAGTATTGAAGGAGGGGTGTAGGATTTGAATATCCATGGAGTGAAGGATAGGAAATTACAGGGTAAATGAGAGTATGTGCAAATAAATGAATAAGAATAAATACAATGCTTTTTTTTTTTTTTTTTTTTTTTTTTTTTGGAAAGTGGCTAATTATCCATCTGGTCAGAGATCACATTTGCTAAGAAAAGTGGATCATAATCTTGAAATGTTTTTGAAGGAGAGTTTGAAGAATCTTGAATTCCATGTTTAAAGTCTGGATATTTTATATATGGACAATGGACATCATTAAAGATTTTTAAAATAGAGATGTGATATTATGGGAATTATTCCACATTAAAATCAACTGGGAAGCAGTATATAGAGATTATAAATCTGAATAAGAAGTGGAAAGTCCAGTTAGGAGACTGCTGCTACAGATATGACAGCCTGAACTAGCATAGTGCCAATGGGAATAAACAGAAAAGGGAAAGAGCAAGAAATGAAAAAGACATTCTAGAAGTATACTGACATAATTTGACAACTGCTGGAGTTTTGGGTTGTGAGGCAAAGAAACATAAAGAATGGAAGTTGATTCAAAGGATGTTAAGTCTAAGTGATTTAAGGGCTAGTGGCAGGGCCACTGCAATTGTTCATTGAAGGATGATGTCAGATGATGCTATTAACAGAGATAAGAAATGTAATAAAAGAAGAAGAATTAGGAAAAATTATAAATTAATATAGGACATTGCGGTGTTGGAGAGTCTACTGTCAGGACGGTGGAAATTCACTTTAGGTCAAGGAAGTGATTAGATTTAATATATAGATTTGGGGAAACAAATAATTTTATGAGCAGAAAAATATTAATTTGGAAGCCAATTGAATTTTAAAAAGTGAATCCGAAAGAGTTGGAAGGTGAGGACAGATACTGAAGTAAGATCTGGAAACAGGAAAGATAGAATTAAATGGAACAGTCAATCATAGAGGGGTGAGATGATTTACCTTAAAAAAATAAATAATGGAGCTACAGTAAGAGCTGTGTTCACATTAGTGTGAGAGAGATAAGGCAGATCACAGACATAGCAATGCAAGGCCAGTGAGTAAGAGTGTGTGTGTGCTGGGAGATACTGCTTGAAAGTGAAGATCGGAGATAAAAAGAATTGTCTTACCTTACCTCACTATTAGAGGAATGGTAATGAATCAAATTGAGAAAGAGGAAAAGCTTCCCAAGTATTGCCATAAAGAGCAAATTGAAAATTCAAGTTGGAGACCATTTTTTGTGGCCTATATT